>NC_079523.1:16071486-16372791 GCF_003711565.1 Takifugu flavidus | reverse complement strand
TAAGGTCAAAGGAGTATTACCACAGGTTCCTTCACTTTGTGAACATGGTGAGCCTCAACAGCTGGGCGCTGTACCGGCGTGATTCTGAGTCCACGAATGTTCCACAGGAGAAGCAGAAGGACTCGCTGGATATCCGAACAGCCATTGGACAGGCCCTCTCCATGCAAGGCAAAGATCTCTCGACCAAGAAGAGGTGGTGGCCATCGTCGGATGAGGAACAAGACTTTGACAGGAAGAAGCACAGTGGACCAGCACAGAGGTCCACTACAATGCTGTGGCTCACTGGCCAAAAATCAACCGCCAACACTGTAATGCCCTTATCGCAAGGGCCACAGAGCAGAAGTGCGGAAAATGTGGTGTTCATCTTTGCCTCACAAGAAAGAAGCATTCCATGAGTGAAATATTAAAATCATTTGAGTCAGTTGAGCTATTTCCTGCTCCAACGAGGCCAAAATGAACAACTCTTTTTCTTTTTCTTTAAAAATTGGGCAATGTAACATAGTGTTGGAGTATAATATGTTAAACTAATTTATTTTCTGCTCTGTTACCAACTAAAAGTCTGTTTATTACTGACATTATTATTATTTTTATTGTTATTTTTGACTTACAACCACTTACTACTTACAACCATTAATGCCTCTTGCCGCAAATTTGAAACATACCCAAATTATTTTTTGTACTATAGTAAAATAAAAAACTCATCTGAATTTAGGATTTACTGTACTTGAAGACAAAAGCTTGTATATAAATTTATATAAGGTTAAGTGGTTTTGCACTCTGTATATAATTTTGTATAGTTTATTTTCTTTTATTTAAATATAAAAAGGTGAATTCCCTGCAAATGTGATTCTCTTAATGTTTCTGACCGATAAAGAATAAAGACACTTCCGTTCTCCGTCCTGCCCTCGAGACAAGCCGAATGAGACCGGAAGATTACGAGTGAACCCGAAGACGACCCAAACGGCGCCAGCTCGCGGCGGCAGCCAGCACGCGTCGCCGACGCTAATGACGGAGTTTCGTAGAGCTCATAAATAATCGTTGTCGGGCTGCGGCCTTTGTGCGTAATTGTGGGATAAATTTACTTCCTGTTAGCTGTGTTGCCTCAATGTTGCCTTAATGTCCACGGTGACGATCCTGACAAGCCCGATATATTTCTGTTAATTGGTACATATTTTAACCGTTAATCTCATGTGTTGTCGAGGCGAGGTGACTATTTTAGGTTATTGTTTTATTTTATTTTAATTCAAACGTTAATTGCTGTATCCCTTTCAGTGGTAGAGCACGTCTTTTAGTTTGCAATATGACCTTACTTCTGTACAGCATTAATTACATGTTGTTTGTATTTGTAAACTACAATGAAACCTAATATCCTGACCTGTTCTATTAATAACACGTGGTTCGTGCAAATCCCTGGACAAAAATTGCTCTCTTTCAGACTGAGGACTCAGGCCAGAATGTGTATATCAGCTTCCAATCATATAATTAACAAAGATTATTGTGAGCCTATGGAGTGACAAGTGTATTTTTCCTGCCATTGGCTCAAATGGACTGTTATAGTGAGCGGGATGCCTCATCTCCACCATGGCAGAGACATCACCAGGCAACCAGAAGCGTAGGTAGACAGATCTCCCCTAAGATCTCCACAGGGCTGGACAGAGCTGCTACCAATCACTGTCTATGAGCCCCAGCAGACTGCTACTCACCAGAGAGCCTTGAGCACCCACAGACCCCTGTGGAGAAGACCAGGAGCTACTTTAGTCTCTCTCGGGTTCACTTTGTGTCATCATCTATCAGAGGGGTGTCTGCTGCACACTTAATCTAGTGCACTTTAAATGTTTCAGCACAGATACTCCGGACTCAGTGACTCTCAAACCGCAAGACTTGTGATCATTCTTTTACATTCATTATTTAGTCCGGTAATCAGTGCCCTCTAGAGGCAATAATAAATGCACACTGGGTCCGGAGGTGTGCTGATTGAGTGCCCAAACTTGAGGTTGTGCACAAGCCAAATGTCTCCATTTTGGATATTGTATCAGAATATTCTTGTATTTTCACATGTACTGTATCTTATCAATGCGATGCTGAAGCTTCAAACTAACATTTAACGGAATTCTGTGGCACCTATTCACGCCAGGACAGATTGACAGTGGAATTAAATGGACATATCCATCATTATAGGCTGATGAAGTAGCTGTCAAAAGGACCCAAGAGTCAGTTTTAGCTAATTATAAGCTCTTTATTAAATCACATATACATTGTCATCATATATGAAACAGCTTGGTGTTGGCTTCGCCCAGTGAGATGACGGTGACATTGCAGGCTAAATGGCGAGATTGTCAGATGTGCCAAATCACGTATGAACTTCCCCAGCAACAAGTGTGTCTGCTCTGGTGTGCTTTCAAGTTTACATCACAATGCTGTTTTCAGCTCTTCACTTCTTGTGTAACTCAAGCAAAGGCAGGAAGGAGTTTTTTTCCTTAAACATCCATAAATCACATGGAAAGTGGGGAAATTAAGGCAAAAGACTGGTTGTTCGATTTGGGGGGTTTGATTTTTTTGGTTTTGGTTTTCAAAATTCTCATCTCTAAATGTTGTCTCTTGCACAATTCCCTGTTTTTTCCTGCCTTTTCTACATACATTTGAATAGATGGATGTCTGATTCAGAGCTCTAGTGTAGATTAGCTTAGCTTGCTGTCAACAGAAGCAACTGCCTAGATCGGAAAACCTCAACAACCTAAGGAGCCACAACATTGCAACAAAACATGTCAAACGCTGCAAACACCAACAGCTCAGATTGTCAATCAGCTTTGCCAATTTTAAATCCACATTTTTAATCAATGGTCTAAAAGTTTCCTGCTCCTAAATATTTGCCCAAGCAATCGACGAAAAAAGAAAAATCCTGTTGTGTCCGAGTCAGCGGCTGATTATAGGCTATCGTAAAGACAACACAAGTGGACAGCCTGTCATCAGTGGCACGAAATCACTGTCACGTTAACAAGTATACAATTATAATAATACAAAAATTAATAATGTTCATCTATTTTCTCTGAAATGGGAAATAAAATATTTTCAATCAATCAATAGTTTATCACTAAAATCTCAGTTCAGTGAATGATTCCATGCTAAGCGCGTTCACCATAAGAGACTGGTGCACTAAAGGATATTGTGGGTGTGCATTACACTCTTCTGTCCAGCTTTGCTAAAAGCCTTTTATAACTAGTCTGGACAGTTCGACCTTTTTTGATGCTGATTGTAATTGTTGTTGCTGATGCAAGCTAACCGTGCAAATGAAACTGTCTCGTCTGATATCCATCTGAATCAGAGCTTTAGCCACATCGCTGAGATCCCCTTCCTTATTTAGACATTGCACATCTCATTGTGCGTTACTGATATTGAAACTCTTCATTTCTGTGCTGTATTTACTGTCTGTGTGACATTGATGTTAACCCAATATATCAGCATTAGCCTGTTAGACTAATAAAGAAAACATTTTACAGTCTTGTATGATTTGTATGATATCTGCAGGAAGACACGTTGCACTATCTTTATTCTCACCGATCGCTTTCCACAAAATCACTATTTACATGTCAAGAATACAAAAAAACAAGAAAAAATTGGACTTCTTTAAAAGGACAATATTCACATTTTGTGCCTAAATGTCAATCAATATCTTGAAAAGGACAATGGGATGATTGAAAGTATTTTAAAGATCATTAAAACATTTTACGTGGGATATGTAACATCACAATAATCTTGACATACAGTATCTCCCATATATTGACTATAAAGTGTTATTTTTTCCTTCCATAAATCACTATGACAGTTTCAAAATAAAATATCAACAGAACTCTTGATCTATCTATAGTCTTCTCAGGTCCCAACGACATAAATGTGAGATTTTCTTAATAGAAATATGTGCAAAAGTTTGAGTTTTACAACAACTGAAGGTTTTTTGTGCACTTGTGGTCCTTACGTATGTGTTTAATTGAAAATGAGTGCGCTCACTGGAAAATTGACAGTGAACACAACAATACTAATACATCAAAAGCAGCTTGAGGAATTATTGCATATTATTAGCAAACTGCAACCCTGAAACTGGAAGTTTTCAGATGTACTCAGCCTATTTGTCATGGCTGAAAAGTTGCCTGCTTACAAAAGATGCCTCACCCTTCTGGAGTGACCGCAGCTTCTATAAAACGGTCAAGATGCCACTTCAGATTCCAATAAACATGCAAGGGAAGCTGTGCAGGTAGATTCGTAAACAGCCGGCCAAGGACTACGGGTTATTTTATAAACAGCCAACCATTTTTAGTGTGTTCAAGGAAAGAGACGTTCATGAAAACAAGACAGGGCAGGTTTTTAAATGGCTCCTGACACCTGGCAGGGATGGATCCTCCTGGCACCTCTGTGAAGCTTAAAGGTCTGAAGTTTCTGGGTCATCACAAAAGATCCAGAACGCATCACGTTTGGTTTGTGTAATCATCCAAAGACTGGAGGTGCTCACAGGATCGTTGTAAACTCGGTGGCTTTGCTTGTTTTCAAGAAATTTCATTTTCATTTTCATGTGAAAGGCATTCTAAAATATTTATTTTAGCTTAGTTATTGTGCACTGGGGGTTGGGGGTACAATCATCTTCATCTCTATAACTGGATCAGAAAATATAAAGTTTCATAAGAATAATATTTTATACTCTCAACTAAGTTTGGCTGATGTATATTTCTAACAAGTGTAGCAGAGTTCTTTGTTCATTTTACTGCCTGTTAGAAACACCAGTTTTAACCCTCTAAAGTGACACTTTGTTCTAACTCAGCTGCAATCACATTAGGTTTGGTGGATGTGGCGGAAATATGGCATATAAAGTGTTTTACATAGGTTGAACTCCCAGTTCTCATTCGTTGTTCCTGAGCAGGGTGGCTCGTCTCATGCTGAGTGAGCACGTAAATCAGGACACAATTGTAAACAGAGTTTCTCTATAAAGTGGTTAAAAGACTTGATCTCTAATTTCCAGTCATCAACGTATGCATGACATCAGCTTATCTGTTGCCTGGCACCGATAACGTAAAGTCATTTTATGATCTCACACAAGCAGCTGTAGCATTCACAAGGGTTCTGCTCCCAGAAACAACACAGTTGGTTTAAGCATCTGGAATGCAAAGGAAATAAAGAATGGTTTTTGTAATTTTATCAAATATTCTGTGAGAAATAAGGGCCATTTTTCTGAAGACACATATCCATGTGCTGACATGTGCACATTTGCTGCACTCGTGACACGTCCACAACTAAAGCTTTTAGTTGAGATGGTGTACAGCAGTGCTATTCTCTCTTTGACACACAAACACTGATATTTTCATAAATGATGAGATGGCACAATGTCTATTTCAACCTTGCTGTGAGAAAAATGACTCAGCTTCACATGTGCAAATGCAAATGTGTAAATCAATTATATCTACGCTCTAAAAACACAAGGAAAGCACGACCTGTGACAAACATGTTAGAAGAACACCAGAGGGAAATGGCGTCAGTAGACTTAGACAATACTGAAAATGAAAGACTCACAATCACGAGTGAATGAGGAGCAGTTTGACTCGTGAAGAGCTTAGCGTCCAGCTCCAAGACCTGGCTCCACAGCCACAGAACGATGCCTCATTTATTGAATACCATTCAAATTGAAAAATTAGCCGCCGTGACAAATGACACTGGTGAGATCAATAAAGTGGAAGAAAATCAGTAATAAATGAAAGAAAAATCAGTGTCAATTCTATTCCAAAGCATAATGGGAGAACTGTGTGAACACTACATTTTCAGACTTCCATATTTTATACATACCTACACCTAATCGTTAGCCAACAGCCATATTTTGGACTAACCCCACGATGGAACACACTGCAGTTGCGTTAAATTAAGAATGGTGATGTGATGTACACTAGTTGGCACTGTGTGAGATTATAAATGGACTCCAATCTGACAGCAAAAAGCACATCTAGTGCATCACTGCACACCCTAAAACATAGAGATTACACTCAGAACCTGGAACAAAAAGAAGAGAAAAACTTAGTGTGAATAATGTCACACACATTCCATCACTCACACGATAGCAGGTGAATGTGGTGTCAACACAATTAGACAGTAGTGACTGTCAAAAGGGAACTTGGGCACAGCGTGTCCTCCTGGTTGTCCAGTCTGGTCCCATGAGTTAGCAACTCCTCAACTGTTATCCAGTCATCCAGCAGCTTTCTGTTCCTCAGACGACTGAGCTTCCTCCGGCTCAGCTTCAAAGCCATGTTGCATCTTCCCCCTATAAGTGGTCCATGTGCTCGATTGTCCACCAAACCCATGTTTTCAGTAAAGCTTGCTTCCCCATCAGCAGGGGAGGGGCCCCTGCTGACGGCATCTCGTGCAGGTGCAAGTTTGGCCTGCAGCTGCTGCTGTTGCTGCTTTTGCTCACGGGCCAATAAGAATTGTTCCTTCCTCTCAGTTCGAGTCCAGTATCGACCCATCAGCATGTCACTATTGGTTTCCTCATCTGTGCTCATCCCGCTACGTTCATTTGCAAGTTGAGAAGCTCTGTCCCTTAAAAGCTGGCTTCTGGAGAACCTTGAGGTTGAGATGGGCTTGGTGTCTGGATCAAACAGATCAGAACGTGGATGAGACCCAACAGCAGTGCAAGCCCCTGTGTGCCCCTCCAAGGTGCTGTAGGGACCTCTACCTGTAACCCCAGCCTGGGACTGACGGCTGGCTGGTTTTGGCCAGGTGTCATTGATGTCACCCATTTGAAAAGATTGGGCCAAATTTTGAAATTGCTGCTGTTCTCTTGCTCCGTTCCTAAGTTGCTCATTCTGCTCCTCCCTGTTGATCTCCTCCTGAATCGCTGCCTCTCTCTCCAGCTCTTCCTTCTTTAGTATATTCCTTTGTTCCAGGTTCCTTTCAATTTCTCTGTCCCTTTCTGCCGCCATAGGTTCAGGCATCAAACATCTTTCTTGTAAGTGCCACCAGTCGTGGTGAGCTTCCTGGTTGCAAGGGTTGTCCTCATGGCATCTCTCACAGGGGATGTGTCCTGTGAAAGGAGTGACAGGATGCTGATGGACTGATTGTGCCAGACCAGCTGCATTTGAAGGCATCGCTCCAAGCATTAACTCCCCCTCCTCTGGCAGACCTCTGGCAAATTGATGGACCCTACACGGTGAGACAGCTCCACAATGGTGCAGAGTTGCTGCACAGTAGGACGGCGATGCTGGATGGCTGGCTCGGCGACGGTACTCTTGTGGAGGAGGGCGATGGTGCAGTGTACGGCTTCTTCTCAGCATACTCACTGAATTGTATCCTTGCGCTTGCATGGGTATGAAAGGTTTCCGGTGACTTGAGGGAGTGCTGCAGGTTGAGAGGACTGGAGCAGTCATCCGTGAGACCGCCGCATGGCAGGGGTTGAACAGAGCTCCACTGCTGGAACTGTGACGATTCAGACAAGGTCGCTCAACTTTATGGAACTGAACTGATGAAACCCTGTGAGATTCGAGAAATAAAAATATATGTATGAGGCATAGATGTTTAACAGGAGTAAATTAATCAGTAATTTTACATGAAATGAAAACATTCTAAAAGAGAAACCAAATTGAACTCAATTGCTTGAAATCCATTTGAAACTATTACAGCATGAATTGCTCTCAGCGTTTCTAGACTAAGTCTTACTTCTTGCTCAGATTGTCCCTATGGTGTCACTGATGTGACTGGGCTGTCAGACAGAATCTTTTTTTCTATTTTTCAAGTACCTGAAAAGTCCACGGGTTGGCGGTTCTAGGACACCTTCCTCCATCGCGACCTGCCGGCTCTGGTAGGGAGGTTGGGTTGTCAGTGCCTCAGGAATGGACTCCAACAGCTCCCGGTGACTTTTGGGACAGCTGTCACGCCGCTCCCTTCTCTCACAAGGTTCCCCTTGATGCTGTATCCTGGCATTGTATAGACGCATTCGTTTCTCTAACAGTCTCTGAAAGTGCCTGAACTCCCCAGTGCTCACACTGTAAAAGCCTGAATCGCTGAGCTCTGAAGAGATATAGGATTCAGAGGAAGGTGAGCCACCACCACCAAAGCCCCTACAAGATCCAGGTAATAGGGTCCCGTGCGACTTATAGTCCTCAATGCCACCTTCTTCTGTCTCCATGCCTGAGAGGTCTCCCTGGTGAAGGGAACCATCAGTCCAACCCAGGCCACTGTCCAACTCATGGTGCAATGAAAGGAAGCCCGATGGCTTCTCCAGCATAAAGTCATCATCGTCCATCTCCTACACACACCCCAAAAACATTTACTTTGCATAAATATCAGTGCATTTTGGTAAATATTGTTTTTCTTGTGCAGGTCTTCAGTATAACTGAGAAATGACTAGATATCTCTAAAATGGTATAAAATATATAGGTAAAAAATGGTGGTTTATTAATAATACTCTTAATTCATTTCTAACTGTTGCAGCAATCTGTCCAAGCAGTGATGCCCAAACCTTGCGTTTATTCGCTCTTAATTAGAACGACAAATAATGTTTTATCCGAATGTGGTCGATATCATATATTTTGCTGTTCTTTCAATCCAGGTAGGAAAATAATAGAATCGTCTGATACTGGGGGCAAATGAAAGAAGAACAAATTTCTATATTTTATATTTCTAGAGTTATATTGCACTGTATGTATTTGATTCTAACACGACATGCAACCATTTCAGAAATGCATACCTTTGTAATTGCCCAAGTCAAAATGAAATCATAGGCAAATACACTGCCAGTATTTTAGCTCCGCTAATTAGCTGTGGGGGATCCTTGCTTACTTTACTCCTTATTGTTGCTAAATATACAGCTTAATAGATAAATGTATATATTTTGTTGCTCTAGAAAAATAATTCCCCTGTTGCTTTAAATATCTTGGTTGCCGTTATGTGTATTTATGGATTATCCAACATTCTAAGCCATATTAAATCATTGTTAAATAGTTACATTTTTTTTCTTACCTTGCTATGACAGTCATTGGGTTCCTCCAACGTTGGGTTGCAACATCCTACCAAGCAACTTTGTTCCTTTGGTCTTTGGCGGGCTATCACTATCAATTCAGGATCCTGATTGATAGTGTTTTTGTTGTATTTTAAAAGAAAGAAAAAATACATTTGGATATTCTTCTATTTAATCAAGATTAATGTAATTCTATCACTGTTGTCACCTGGGATCCAATGTCCATAGTGTCCCTCGGGGAGCTCGGCAGGTAGCCGTAGCGCCCATCACAGTGATTATGTGGTAGGGGCAGGTGGTTGTAGTAATGCCTATGGAGGAGGGGGGTTCAGAAACAGACTTTTAAAGCAACATGAGTTTAATATATACTGGAAACGATGAAATATCCCACATAATACTGTAATACAAGGTACAGAAGTTTGACTATGATGAGAATAAACTCTTTACCTCTCTTGGTAGGTTGGCGTGTTGGGCCCCACACCCATCATTGGAAGGGGCAAGCTGAGACGCTGCAGATGAAGTGGGAGCGGCTCCCAGGTGGCCTCATCAGCATGACTCCTCTGACTTTTGATTTGCATTGTGATCGGATACTGAGTGGCAGCAAGGATTTGCATAGCATCCCGTTGGCTCAAGTTTGGAAAATTCCTCCCGTTCCTCTGAGATGAGCAGACAGACGAGAGTGATGATGTTAGCAAGCAACCGGTAATGTGCAACCTAACCCTGGTGTTGGGTGGCACTGTACCTAAACACCATCTGATTTTGCATTTCTTACATCTTAAAACTGTTTATTAATATGCACAGCTTGTTTTCCAATATGGACATGATGATATAATAAGTGCTGGAGGTAATCCACAAGATTCACAAGCGTGTTTGTTGCTTTCTGCTCCACATGTATGTAGTAATAGGTACATTTTTTAAAAGCCTTTTGTTCATTCTTGACCATTTGATACTAACAAGTTAAGTTTGTTGAGTGCTTTTCACTCCATCCAAAGCTTCAATTCCTGAGAACATCTCATACATGTCAGCATGTATTCACAGAAAACAGTGTGGTAAAAGAAAAAGGTTTATTTTGTAAAAAAGTGGTGTGTCAGTCCAATTGATAGACAGCTAATTAATGACGTGACACATGGTCCTTTGTTACAATTTGTTTTACTTTAAGTGATAAATTGTATCACTGAAGGAATCCTATAACTGAGCCATGCCAGCCAATGGCACACTGCCATTTTGACATTTGTTTTACCATTTTGACTAGTTTATATAATCTAATCTACAGAAATATACAGTATAACTAGCTGCAAGACACAACTCTGCCCAAAGAGATGCTGAACTAGTTCCAGAACAGCAACAACACAGTTTCAATTTGGCGAGTGCCACAAACGTGAGCAGTTTGGACATTGTGTCCATGTTGACACTAAAGGGTTAAATGCCTGGAAGCCAGTTTGAAGCTCATCCTGCTGTCAGACACACATGCAGCCATTGAATCAGAGGCATGAACATTATTGTTAACTCCAGCACATCACAACCATGACTCACCCACTGCTACATTTAACTGCAACAGACACATGCATGCATAGACACACACACGCGCACGTGCACACACACGCACGCAAACACATCACACGCACACACACACACACACACCATTAGCTAAGAATCACAAAATGGCACCCGTGTGTGGAGACACAGGATAACTGTGGGAAGAAAACCCTAAAGATAACGCTAAACAACAATTTTTCTTCATGCACACCACATTCCTGAGAACTCTGTCTACATAAACCCAGAAACAGAAATTTGAGGAAGGACCAGCATCTATTTGTTAAAGCTTTATATTGAAGGAATGCCGAGCACTGCAAAAATGGTCACATTATGCCGTCTCGTGTCCGCATATGTGAGCAGGTCTGTGGGCAACCCCCCCCCCCCCCCCCCACACACACAACACACACCACACACCCACCACCTCCACCACTCCCACCCCCTGTTAAGCACACACATAAAATGATTCTACTATGCAGATCAAGCGTGATAAAATACGCATCATATGACTTCCTTATGGATGAAGAAGACTCAAATCTTTTTGATATCTACCATTTCAGCCATCCATGGTCCCGACAGCCAACAACCCATCGTCACGGCAACAGAGAAGAGAAAATCCTCGATGCTGATGCTTTCTTCAAGAGACTGCCTCCTTCTCCTTACTGTTGCTGTCACTACAATATGTTCAAAATGCTCAGAGTGTCTTTTTACTATCACCCCCTCCTCAGTTCTTTCCTTGGTCTTCTCTTTTGTGTCCTGGTCTTCTTTTTGTCTATTTTAGCAATAGCTCTACCTTTGCCCCCCCCCCTTCCTTCACATCATCCAAGTGCAGCCTCCTGCGCGCATGCATACACATACTGATGCAGGAATGCAGTGCTGCAACACAAAATATGCACAGACTGATACAAAATGTAGAGAGAAACATATTCAGTCACAGGGAGAGGATGGCATCTGATTGGTGGGCTTTTTAGAGACACCAGCCAATCAGACACAGTGGTCTCCCTCTGGACATCCTCCAATCTGACTCCTCATGAAGCTTAAATATTTACAGCAGGGCGCTTGCAGTAAACAAAGTTCCAGCTCTCTGTTTTCGATCTATTGGCTGAGCACAGGCATTTTGGGAGATGTAGTCCAGCATACAAATGACTGATCTTTAAAAAATCTACCTAGCTACTTTAATGTGCCCAGCCTGATTGAAGAACTGTTGGTTAGTTAGACCTTTAAATTTAGCACCCATGAAAGCATCTTACATCAGAGTCTGATACTAATATGTTATAACCACTCAGTAAGGATTTCTTTGATGCTGTGGTCTTGTGACAAATGAATATGTGCAATTAATAGAAATTAATTTTATTCAGAGCTGTTCATAAATGCAAACACATGTGGCAGCAGAAAGATAAGTCTTTATTTGTACCACAATAGGGAAATTTGCAATATAGCAGCAGCAAAAGGATCCAGTTTAAAGGTAAACAGAATGCAAAGGCAAAGGCACACAAAGAAGAGCAAGCAATAGATGTGTATTTGGAAATACACACTTAGAATACGTACACACAGCTGTACCTATTACACAGGACTATACATATATAAGGGTGCCTTATGCATGAGTAATTGCACTCATTTGAAAAAGCATATGCGAAGTGAATGGACTGAGCTCTTGCACATGAGTCCAGTTCACAACTTCCCAGTACTCCCAGAGTGTCCAGGAAGAGTGGGACCAGGGAGCGGGGGACATGCTGCCTGTCTGGGAGACCACATCATGGACGATGGCTATATATGAGCATCCAAATTACACATTCACATGCAGTCATTGAGATGTCAAAGTGAAGCTTCTCAGGTGCTCAGCATTCGGAGTGCAGGACCTTGTTCCTGTATCTCGCCAGCGCTCTGTAAATGTCCAGAAATGTTACTAGCCCTGCTCCAAATGTGGCTAATATGAAGCAGTGGATAGTATCTTTCAAGAACATTTTACAGTACCTTTCAAATCGAGCTACTGTCACTCCCCCTTCTCAAGTCAAAAATTAAGTCAGAAGGTGGAAACAAATTTCTGTTTTTGCAGGAATAGCCTGCCCGATATGAAGTTGAGCGGTGTTCAGTTATTAGACATCTGTACTCACCGCAGTTTGTCAATAACACCGTGTTTCAACATGGGGATGCACACAAGTGCACTTGACAGCAGGATGTTCATGGCCGCAGATCAATGCTCGTATTTGTAGCTCCATCATCTCAACTGAGATCATATGTTCTGGACGCTTGGGTAAAGAGAGGAGCAAAACTGTTGAATGATCGTCGCCTGGTGGCGGGTTGGAGTAGATGGCAGCGAAGAAATCTTGGTCCAATATGGGTCTGCTGGCTGAATAACTTGTCAGGATGGTCCTCAACTCCCAACTCTGGCAGAGCTTTGAATGAATGCAGGCCACAATGAGGCCAGTAAGTGGGTCGCCCTCCCATTCAACTGTCGTGAGGAACAGCACTTCAGTGAAACATTTTCGATTCTTTGAGATTCTTTACTTTACATTTATAGTATTTAGCTTTTAAAAAGGAGAGGTTTGGGGTCTCCAGGAATTTAGCTGGTTTAGAGCGGCAAGATGTGGGATGTTGGTGTCCAAATTAAAGAACACGAATACAGATGTCCAGGTTATGGGTTATGATTTATTCTGCTGTGGTCTGCAACAACAACACAACGAATATCCATCAGCACAGCAAGCACACATCAAATACACAAACACAGTCAAATGAGCAACACCGCAAATGAAGCAGTACAGTTCAATTCTCATTTATCCCACAACAAATCACCTAACACGAGACATTTAGATATTATTATTAGCTTGAACACACATTAACGTAACATAAAGTTAGCTTATACACAACTAAATAAGTACAACTATGCACTGCCAACTCCTTACCTTATGGCATTCACACACAGCAATAAACCACAGGAGCACAGGCAAATGAAGAAAAATAGGCAAAAAGGTGAAATTATCTCAGCGTAGCTGCATCTGAATGGACACGCACTCTCTACAGTTGCATCGGGTGTGAACAATTAACTAATTAAAGTACCGCATGCACAGACGGCAGTGGTGCGTTCAAGAGCGTCGGACATCAGTGTTGCATTCGAGAGCATCGGATAAACTCTAACAGTATACAATAATATAAACAGTGTGGGCTTTCGAACAGCTTTAATAAGACAAGAGACCCAGCTGGTTTTCTGTTTCACTTCCAATGATAATAAAATTTGACATAGGTAACTTGAATTAAGTCATAGTTAATTCCCTACTGGAGGAGTTGCTTAACTTCTCTGTACATACGCCAGGAATTAACAATGCACATCTATGTATGCTTCCATATTAGCCACTCAAAGACTCTTCATTGACTGTGTGTTGTCATGACAACGTCAATAACATGTGTTTCTCTTTTATGATCTCACTTCCAAGTAACAGAAAAATTACATTTGTTACTTGTTTCTTAAAGTGACCTTAAAATGATGGTAAAATCGTTCATTCGTTCGATTTTATTTGTAGTAATGGGAACCTATTATTATTATTATTATTATTATTATTATATTATTATTATTATTATTATTATTATTATTATTATTATTATTGTTGTTGTTGTTGTTGTTGTTATTGTAATTTTTAAGTAGTATTCTTCCTATTCTTAATATTTGCAGATTTCTGTGTATTTTTGCAAACTAAGGTAAGCAGACTGCAGAAACATATCAGGTTTGTCCAGAACTTACGTGTCTGAGACAAAAGAATTAAAATGTAAATTGATCTTAAAACCGGTTCTGGATTGTTTAGGCTTAACCTGTACGGGTACTAGCTCTTTGATTTGTCTTGTACGTGTAAAGCTTTTTTGATTGGGTAAATTAGAAGACTATAAAAGATGAAGGTAAAATACAATGTATGCATTTTTGAAAATGTGAGAGCAATTGGGATTAGATAAAAGTATTTAAAATGCGTGTATAGCGTTTTTTTGTTTGTTTTTTATTTCTTTTTTATTATTATTTTAACTATAATAGTTAAAACTATTAGCTATTGCAATTATCACTACAACCACAAGATGGCGGTTATGCACTCTCATA
Source organism: Takifugu flavidus (assembly GCF_003711565.1). Taxonomy (NCBI): domain Eukaryota; kingdom Metazoa; phylum Chordata; class Actinopteri; order Tetraodontiformes; family Tetraodontidae; genus Takifugu; species Takifugu flavidus. The sequence continues at coordinate 16,358,194 of NC_079523.1, read as the reverse complement.
GTTTGCTAATGCCGTATAAAATCAAAGAAGAAGAAACTAAAAAAAAAAAAAAAAAAAAAAGAAAAAAAAAAAGAAGAAGAAATTCTAAAACACCGCGGGTGAGATTGACGTGTTTACACTTAACTTTAACTTCGCCTGAATCAGATTCTGCATTTATGTTTGAATTATGTGGCGCCTTAAGTAAGTCTGAAGTACCGGCAAAGGAAAGCATTCCTACGCAGGCGAGAACGTTGTTATCAAGAAGAGGGAACTCGATTCAAACGATGTATGCTGGCTAAGACACTTAATTTACGCAGCTAGTTCTTTAATTGCCACTAACCTTAACGGGAGTAACAACAATAGTCTGAAAGAAACCATTAAAGACGTTAATTAAATACCTAGCTAATGTCACTAATATGTAAGGTGCACACGTGAGCAGGAAATACTTCCATTTATTGTGGTATTTTTATCGAATGCCTTCGGAAACAAGACCAACTGTACAAGTAAAATAGCTGTCCATTAAACGTTATTTCCTATAAATTGTATTTTTGGTTGCCACTAAACGAGTGTTCTCTTTTTGTAACTGGTAGATCCTACATTTCCAGAAACGTGCGATTTAATGTTGCTACTTGGCATCTGACAGTATTGTTGGAATGAGTGTCCTAAAGTGAGATTTAGTTTGTCCCCTACTAGAGAATGAACTGCCCCCCCTCCAAACGCCCGAGACGGCTGAATGACGACCTAGCTCAACGTAGTGATGATCCCTTTGGAGATGAAGAGGACTTCACTCAAGATGACCTAGATGAAATTGATGTCATAGCTTCGCAGGCCTTCCCCCAAGGTGCACCATCTGGGCTTCATTCTAAAGTGGGCTTCCTGTAGAGCAGAACACCGTTCACTCACAGCGTTGTGGTTGTGGTCTTCAGGGGAGCACAGAGCTCAGAGCAGACCCACGGTCAGTTGCACATTTGGTTGCAGCAGCAGAGGGATGCCCAGCAGAGATTCCCTGGGTAGGTCCAACACAGCACAGCCATCCCAGAGGTTCCCACAGAAGTTTGGTCTGTATCATAGAAGACATTGTTGAGGCACAGTCAATATGTCACCCTATGATTTAAATAGTTGGGAAAATTGCTGATTGTGTTTATCATTGTACATCTACATACAGTTAACAGTTATTAATACATGAAGATGAACATTGTTTAAATCATTGACTATAGAAATTGCACAGCTGACTGATTTCACCAATGGTTCAGGTGATGTTTTCCCTGTTGACTTTACTGGCTTCATTTTTGTCATGGTTTTCTTTTTTGTCAGTTACTGAAATGCTCAGGTGAATTAAAAAGTAGTTTTCAAAAGAGAAATATTCAGCATTATCTGACTTGAACCTGACGACTGTTCTAAAATGTGCATCCTTATTCACACAAGCACAATAGCAGGATAAAAGGGAAGTATTTATAGGCAATGTTTTATTGAACATGCCTCTTAATCTTGTGGATTTTCCTCTTTTCAGTCAACAGGCCCCAGGAGTTCGTTTCAGAGCACAAAGATGCCTACAGAACTCTAGAGTTTCAACATGCTGAGCTCAAAAGAAAGGCAAGATTTCCCGTTATTTCATTCTGTAATACTGTACTTCCAAACTCGTGCTGTCGATGATTAACATTTTTAATTACGATGAATCGAAGATTTTCTTTCCTGAGTTATTGGTATTTCTCACCTTTGGCTCCAACTGTCAGAAACCTGGTGCACCCTATTGTAGCAATATGAGAGGAAAATATAAGCAACCTCCAGATTTTTCTCTTCTTATATTGCAAAATGCAAAGATGGGCAGACACATTTCCGGGTATTACCAGGTATTTCAAAAGATTTTGTTCTTCTGATATGAATTAGGCATTGCTGAATCAATTGCCTCTGCCTCAGAACGTTTAAAAAGGTTTTGTGAGTATAAGCCTCTTCTACACCATCATCATTTAAGATGACAGCTCGGTGCCACTCGTTACACTGTGTCTGGGTGCATGTTAAACATGTTCCACACTGACATACACTCATGAAAATTCACTGATCAGTAAATAGCACAGAATCCACCTCTATTCACACGCTTATGTTGACCACTTGTGCCTGACCAAGATTGGGCCTGGGCTTGGTAGACCTTAAAATATGTGGGATTATGCAAAGAGGTGTTGAAGAAGTTAAAAAGAAGCTTTTTTTCCAATTCAAAATATTTTCCATGCTGAAACGTGGCAGATAATGGGAGCGAACGGCTGACTTGTCGACGTGGAAGCTTCTTTTAAGGAGCGTTGATTTTTTTTATTTTTTTTTATTTTTTTATTGTTTCAAAACATTTGAGAGGTAGGAGAGGCTTAACATAAGATTACGTTTTCATTATTTGGTGTAAGAGACTGTTTCAATATTTAAGGACCTTTTAAGTGATAGAATATGTATTTACCAAAAAACAAAGTATAAGAGGGCAAATATGATTGTGGCTGTAATATGTTTGGTGAAAATTGTAACATGGGGACAATCATTGACGTGGTTGAAAATAGTTACAGTGGCGTCTTGGCCCTGGGCAATGTCTTTTTAGTTGAAAGAAGTGGAAGAGGAGATTATGTCAAAGAACGGGGAGATCCATGTACTTAGAGACTCCCTGAAAGGGGCACAACAGGAGAAAGAGGCTCAAAGGCAGACCCAACTGCTGCTGGAGATTCAGAGACAGAAAGAGCAGAGTGACAAGGAGAAGGAGCTCAACAAAAAGGTGAGGAGCCTAAAATACGCAAACACAAAACATCTGTGGTCAATGGAGCACAACGGTAACCCATTTTTGTTCAGGTTCAGTCTTTACAAACAGAGCTGCAGTTCAAAGAGGCAGAGATCAATGAGATAAAATCCAAACTGCACAGCTCAGAAAAAAAGAAGTCTGCATGTCTGCTGTCCCGGCACAGGTCAGTCAAGAACACGCTCATGTCAGCTCTGAGAAACGCCTGTTGATGCTCCACTATGACCTGTGCTGCTGACCTCTGGGCCAGGTCACCCTTGTGAAAGACATCCATGGGTTTATCTGGCCAAATAAAGGTTAATAATAACAAATAAAAACAGATCAACCAGAAACTGTTATCCTCAATGCTGCTGTCAATTTAAAAACTGAAATGAGACAAATTTTATATGAAGACTTTGAGAGTGAGACTGAGACCACTGAAGTTCCAAGACTTTATCATGTTCTGCATCGTAGCTTCCGTCAAAGACCGGGTCTATAGTTCTTTGTAGACCAGCGCTCAGTGCCTCTTCATGGATGGGGGAGATTCTGCGGTTGGAAACGCAGACCTTTTGTAGAATGGCACTGAAGCACATGCTACACTGTAGGCAGTGGCCATTTAGGCTAATCTTAACATCAACAGTGGGTAATTGAAAAACCCTGATTTTGGATTGTGACTGCATTCATTTGCTTCTGTCTAATCTGAAGTTCACTCTAAATATCACTTGCCAGTCCCAAAATGCAGAGCGTTCTCACCCAGCTGAATGATGGGAGTGGTAGTAGCACCTCTCCAGTGGCAGGTGGTTTTATCACCAAAGAGATATTTGACACTCGCGTGCCATCCAAGGAAGCACCAGGGAAAACGGGAGAGTGGGAGGACAGAGGGTCACCGAGCAGCAAACAGGAAACATCTCCTCCAGATCCCTTCATGTCCAAAAGACCTGCACCCCCGCAGTTCCAAGGTAAAATCATTCAGTTCATCGTTTATTGTTTTGGTCCTAGTGAAAATTTGACTGGCAAAAAATATGCAGTTAATAATACTGAGCAGATACGCTCTGTAGCAGTGTTGAGCAAAGAAGAAATAATTGTATTAGAGAAATAGTGTCCCACCAGAGAACAGGTGAGCTCATTACTCTAAATCAGTGATGAAGGTCTGTAAGGCAGAATTTCACTACCTCTGTCACAGTCGGTGGTAACATGGCAGCAACGTAGGCACATGAGTGGGGAAAATAGAAAAGAAAGGTGATTTAAGTGACATTGGTGAGGCAGCAATCTCAAAGGTTTACACAAAATGGTCCCAAACCAGAGGAAATGGCTGATGGCGCGTAGTGGCTAAAATGCTTTATTGGGGAGGTGAGAGTAGTTTGGTCAGACTGGTCGTAGCTTATACAGTAGGAAGGCTCATGACAAGCAAGGGAGGTAGAAGAGCATCTCTTAACACAAAACATCAAACTTTGAAGCAGATGGGCTGCAGGGGTAGTACGTAGTTCACACTTGGTGCCGCTCCTGTCGGCCTGGGCTGCAATTCTTACACTCCTGCTGGCACTGGACAAAAGTTTAGACAAAAACTATCAATCTTCTATCTATCAAACTAACTATCAATTCCTGCTGGGACATTCAGATGGTATGGTCAAACCTTGCTGGAAATGGCAAAACGAGCCCATCCTGTCTTCTTTGAATGCTTCAGGTGATGTACTGTATAGTATTTGAGAGTATTTTGGCCCCTTAAGCATTGTTTAAACCCCATAGACTGCGTCTCTCAGCTTATGATACACATAACGTGCCCTGTCAGGACATTACAATGAGTTGACTACATCACAAAGGTCAGCTGACCTCCAAGAGAGCATCTTTGGGATGTGGTGGGATTGGAGATGTATGTCATGAATGTGTGGTGGACATAGCTGCAGCAAATGCACCATGCTATCACGTCAGTATGGATCAAAATCTGAGACGTTCTATTGAGCCCTGTGGTTTGCATAAAATATGAAAATGAAGAAATAAACCCTAAAAATGGGTGCATAGAAATGGCCAAGACACATTATAGAAATAACATTATAAAGATGGACGCTGCCCATTCAGCCCTAGATTCATTCACTCCTCCAACATGCTCACAAGATAAAAGAGAAATTATCCTGACTTCTACCTGTAAATGAGTGGAATTCAAGTGCGTCTATTAAATGTTGTGTTCTGAGCACTATGGACTCAGGTTTATGAATCGATGCTTTTTTAAGCATTCCAAAAACATGTCTTGTAGTTTCCAACACAGTACAGAGACAGGATTAATGCGAGTTTTGAAGAAGTTACTGAATTTTCTGTGCCGTTTCAGGCAGTATCCTGCTGGGATTGTTGCTACAGCAGCCTTTGTCTCCCAGCAGCCTTGGCCTCTGTCACCTGCTGTCCATGAGGTGGACCTCCAAGTAAATACAGGGAGTGGGTCATGGCAGCATGCACATCCAGATGTACACATCCCATAGCAAAGACTAATGCTCGTGCTGTTCTATCTTGTGTTTTCAGTGGACTTTCAACAGGCTGTCGACAACGTTCTAATGTTGCAGTCAGTGGCAACGCAACTCAAGCTTCTTTGAATCAAGTCCAGACTCTTGCTTTAAATGGACTGAACATGTTAAGTCAGAGCCAGACACAAGCTTCATCTAGCACCAAAGACAAAAGGTAAGAAGACCGAGATGCTGGTGACGGAGAGGAGGTCAGGTCAGGTCATAGCAGCATAACTAAGATATTAACCTAATAATTAGACGACCTTCTAAATATGATAATTATGTCTAGGATAGTAACTGGAACCACAGAATTAGTGACGATAAGTTTTTTCAAAGAGGAAGGTTTTTAGTCGAATCTTAAAAGTGGAGATGGAGTCAGCCTCCCGTACCTGGACAGGGAGCTGGTTCCATAGCAGGGGGGCCTGGTAGCTAAATGCTCGGCCCCCCATTCTACTCCTAGAGACTCTGGGGACCACAAGTAGACCAGCATTCTGAGAGCGGAGCGGTCTATTGGGCTGGTAAGGTGTCACTAGCTCCTCCAGGTAGGATGGAGCTAGGCCTCTGAGGACCTTGTAGGTCAAAAGAAGGGTTTTAAAAATTATTCTAAATTTAACGGGCAGCCAATGAAGCAACGCCATTACAGGAGTTATGTGATCTCTTTTGTCAAGACCTGTCAGAACTCTGGCTGCAGCATTTTGGATCAGCTGGAGGCTTCTTAGAGAGTTGTTTGGACACCCTGATAATAAAGAATTACAATAGTCCAGCCTGGAAGTAACAAATGCTGGACAAACTTTTCAGCACCACGTCAGTAGTTTCCTGATCTTGATGTTTCTCAGGTGAAAAAAGGCACTTCTCGAGACTGTTTTATTGTGGGAGTTCATTTCACATTCATTTTTACTGCTACTTTTATGTAGCTAAACACCATTTATTTGCTGAATTATAGACATTTCTGTCACCGTCTTAGCCCATGGATCAAAATCTTTTGAGGCCCAAAGGAAGCAAGTGCTCGACACCATTTTTGCAGTACCAGTCTGGTCTGCATGTTGATTAACTTCAAAATGGGGGCGCTTCCTTTATCCACTTCTCCTAACAGATCCACGATAACGGTGCTCAGATTGTTATCGCCCTTCAACAAAATGTGGATTGACCAACAGACGCATTGTTGTAGTCACCAAGTCAGTGGTTCACACTCCATCGAAGATCGGCTGCTCTTGTCAGTCAGGGTCATGGATCTGTGTAAACATGAACGTGCACTGTTTTCACAGTGTCTCTGATAGCACTTTTGAAAATGCAAAAGCTGACTTTTTTTAAAATTATATCTGTATTTGTCTCTGTTTCACACTGTAGTTCAGGTCTTGGTGCCGTCCTCCTCCTTCCACTCTTGGACTATCACCTGTGTCGACTGTCTGAGCGTCTGGAGTCTCACTGCTCCGCTACTGCTGGTGGGTCAGACTCAGCTGCTATGAGCTCAATCAGTCTAACAAGTATTGCTTCCACTGATGAACCAGGGAGAGTGGAGGGAACTGGTTTAACTGGGTTCAGTGTGGAGGAAATTGGTTTGGCTGCGCTGAGGCTCCTCTACCTGCTGGTTTCCCACAGTGACGAGGTGATGTCATAGCAGAAATGGTTCACAATTAAACACACGTGATTCAAAAAAGTCTACATTTACTTGATACTACATAAATGGTTTTCTAAGAATAGTACAATTGTATATTTAAGCTTAAACAGCCTTTAAAAAAATGGTAGATAACCCATTTGTTGACAAGGTGAAATCAATGCTCTGCCATATGATTTAGTTTTGACCTTCTGTGTGTGAACATTCATTTCTGTGTGGTGCTTTCAGGTTGTGGAGGCGGTGTTGTCAAAAGAGAGCCTGAGCACAGATGCAGAGAAGAAGGTATCGATAGAAATCTAACTATACTTTTAGTTTATTCACGGAGCATGAACATGAAAATTGCCGAAGGGGATGGTGATGTTATTGTGATCAGAATTATTAGGATTCTCCAGGTCGGTATTAACATGTTGCCTGTACGACATTGTGGCACAGGGACATACAGCAGCTTGGGGCTTCTGGCTTTTTATCGTTTCATCTATCTATCAGCTTGTTCTATTTGGATTTGTCACTGATAGCAGCAACATTGTACAGTAGTGCTAAACTACGGTACCTGCGTTTTGGGGAAAATTTACACTATCGAGCATTTCCAAGTTGGATTTCATTCCAGCAGACCGCGGAGACAAAGAAGGCATCCTCAACAAAAGCGTGCCTAGAGGGGCAGCCTGCATGCTACACGACAAGCTAACACATGCAACCATGTACATTAGCAATGTCTGCTATGCAGCCGCGAGCATCGTCAGTACATAGTCCTCTCCTGATCTGGAATATCTGGCAGTAATGTGCAGATCAGTTAAAATGGTTCGAGTGTTCTCTCCTGATTGTAGACCTCTCCACGCCAGCCTGAGCTGAGTTCTTTGAGTGCTAATTTAGAACTGGATCAGCCCGCAGATGTACAGCGATCCAAAACAATAACGTACTGGATCGGGTTTATTATCACACCCCTGGAGAATGCAAGACCATTTCAGCTCCACATCAGGGCAGGACTCTGATCCCAGCCTATAAACCTCCACAGCTGTGTACAGGTTTAGACCAAGGAGGTGTGCTCAGCATCCTGCACTGCTTGTGTGGGTTCTCACTGCATCTGTGGCTAGCCCAATTGGTGATTGGAGAAAAGCCAGTGATTGTGGCCAAATTGAAGGAATTAGACTGAAACTATCCATTTCTTTAAGAAATAATAACTCTCCTGTTTCCATAGGACTCTGTTAAAGCTCTGTGCTCCCAGAATGCTTTGCTGCAGTCGGTGTTGCAGCTGTGTGAAGGTGGGATTGGCAACAGCATTGGCTCACACATGGAGAAGCTTGTTCTCAGTGCTTTGGAGACATTGTGTGTTCTGATTCAGAGGGCACGCCACAGTCACGTTAACTGGTACACACCCGCACCAATGCCATGAAAATCTTTCTGTCCTTGTTGCCTGCAAAGTAAACCTTGCTGCAAGTAAACTATATAACGTACCTGATGTCTGTCTCTGTGTCTGTGTGGTAGCTTGAAACGTGCGCTGCAGAGGATAGGCACGCGATTTTCAACAGACTGCGGACTGAGGATGGCGTCGGACTATGTGCGTGTCCTGATGTCTGTCTGCGAACACCCAGATCTTGCCCAACATCTTTGCTTTCAGCACGGTGAGGCTTTTGTAAAATTTCAGATGCATCCACGATTTAAATGGTGCTGACATTTAACCACTTTTATTTGGTTTTCTTCAGATCATTGTGTTTTCTTGAAGTTGTTCCAGTTCATCAGAACCAGAAGAGACAACCAGGCCAAACAGGAAGACTGGGTACAACTGGATCTGCTGGTAGATATTGATTTCATTCTCTGTCTCTCTCTCTCACTCACTCACTCACACACACACACACACACACACACACACACACAGAGCAGTTAGATTGGTGAATTTGGTGAAGGTTTCTCATTTAAACCTTTCCAGAAAGGAAAAGTGCATCACTCAGTATTTCTCCAGACGCACAGCTTCATTTTGTCCACACAAGAAAAATCAAAAGGGAGCTGGCAGCTCAGTCTGTTGGGAGCTGGGCTGAGGAGAGGAGGGTTCCTGGTTCGAGTCCCAGGGCAGACAACACCTGGTAGGTGTTCTGGTTGTAGGGGGGAGGTGCCAGAACACCTTCAGAGCACTGCCCAGGTACACTGGAGCATGGTACCAAACCCACACATGCTAATATAGGGCCCTGCCATGAACTGGGGACCCATCCGTAGGGGGGGACCTGCCTTCACCTGTTGTGGGCCCTCCCAGTGACCCTGGAAGGGATAAAGTGGAAGAAGAATAAAATTCAGATTTAAATATAGATTTAATGTGGAAGTTTACCAGCTCTCGTTTATTTCAGGTGGTGCGTTTGCTGAGCAGAATGATGATGCAGTTGGAGAGCTGGCTCACCAGGCACCACAGCTCCTGTCACTGCCACACTGAGGTAAAACGGTCTTCCTCAGTCACATGAAGGTTCTCGTGCACTTTTCCACACCCACGTTGTTCCCTCGCTCTGGCTCCTTCTCACTCAGATGGTCCAAACGATGGTAATAGTCTTCCATCGACAGTGGCTTGATCTTTGCGGGTCGCAACAGCCGACAAACTCAACAGGTATGTTTTCAATTTAAATAACGATTGTAAAATGGCGTTTTTACGGAGGATGTGTTTTTGTACAGGTCCCGAGCTTTCAGCGCCATGGTGGCACAGCACAAATGTCTCTTTGCTCAGAGAGTGTCTGTTGCTGCTGCATTGGCTGCTGCTGCATCACAGCAGCTTCTCACAGAGCTGCAGGCCACTGTTGCACCTGTATGACCAGGTAATTCCCGCTGTGCAAGACATACTGAGGAGAATTCCTGAGCGAAGCGAGAGTGAGGGTAAGCACATGCAAATTTACAACAAAAGCTTTTTAATCCTGCTGGGAAAGTGACTGTTATTGCCTTATTGTCTTCCTATGTCCTCTCTGCCAGAGGTGGCTTTGGAGGAGATCTGCCGCTCAGATGGTGATGAGGCTGATGATCTAGACATTGATACTGTCTCCTGATTGGCTCCTGCCAGTGATGGCACCTGAATTGTTTAACAGGTCACCTTTTAGTGTCTAAATCCTCTGTGATGAGGTGAGAAATCAAGCTGTGGGCTGCTCCGATAGGCATGAGAATAAAGAATAGTGCCATGTTTCATGTTGTCTGTTTTGCTTTTGCTTGTGCCTGAAATTAAATGAATAAATGAAACGCACTTTTCAAAATGAGCTTTAATGACAAGATAAACGCGGAACTTTGATTTTGTGTGTCCTGCACCGGTACTTTCCTTTGTACGGTTCCATGTGCACGAAAATAGAAACAATGTAAATAACAGTTCTGCATCAATTTAGATCTTTACTTGAAACAAAATTTGATGAGGGATGTTTAATACCGCTTTTTTCCAGTATGACTCTTGATTATTCACTAATACTGTGTTCCAGCACTGCTTGTACTTTTGGTGTCATACATCAATAATAAATACAATATATACAGTATAATTAGCATATCTTGTGTTTCACGCGGAAGTGCTGCTGTTACTACCGTTAAATGAACTCGACTTTACATATCGGATTGTTTTCTGGCTGATCACCAGTTCGTGAGTTCATTTGTGACTGTATTTCCTGGTTTTCCCGCATAAAACACAAGCAGGAAATCCGACGGGAGCGCGTGCCGCAGTTTCAGAGCGGAAGTGACGTCACTGGTTGAGCCATTCTGCCCAAACATGCGTTGTTTAAACAGTCGAATCTCGGCTTGTCTGATACATGTTGCTACCTTTTCAAATGTTGCTTATAGTTTTTTCTGTTTGTGCTGCTTATTCACTTTTGCTCCTCCTGTTTGTGTCTAGTTGCGTCTACATCTGTTTTGCACTAATCTTGTATGTATGTTTTAATCATTATTATAGAAGAAAGATAGTGTAACAGCGTCCCGTTAACTAGTGCTCCCAGTATTCAATGTTTCCCACACATCCCCGTGTGATTAATGGCACGTTTTGATGCGTTTTAATCAATATTTTAGGGGGAGCATACAGTAATTTGATAATCCAATCTAGCGACATTGTGTACGCAATTATTTATTTATCCGCACTTAATATTTTAGGGCAAAGCCAATGTGCAACAAGGCATATGTATTTAATCTAATCTAATGGATTTTATAACTATTTGAGATACATTGAACAAATATTTGGTCATTTGCTTCCGCTGATGTGCTGCGCATGCGCAAAGTAGCACTTCTCGATAGGCAGCAGAATGACAGAATAGTTCAGTAGTTTGAAATAATGCTGATGTCGGTACTCGCCTACCCCTTAGTTTAGCCTTGTCTGACTTGATAACCATGCAGACTTCATTTGTTATATTACCCTCATTAATATAATAAGGGTAAAATTGGAGCTTTTACCCTTAATTATCAAAATAAGGGCCACTGTTTCACAGTTTTATTCATATCATTTAGAACTGTTCATATTGTGCAGTTTTACAGTATAAGGTTTATGGAATGATCGCAGTTTGGTTATTTAAAGCTTAAATTTTTAGACTAATGTTGCCACTAGTGGGCAGTAAATTGTTGCGGTTCGGAAGTGGGTCTTTCAGTGAGGTGGTACTTTGGAAACAAGACATTTTTGTGATTATGTCAAAGATATACAGGACAAACGCCATGAATGAAGACAATATATCTGTTTATTCTCCTGCTGTAACTGAGTGAATGATGGCAACAAAACCGTGGTTCAGATTTTGAAATTAGTTGTAAGCTACTTAATGATTCCAGACAGCAGTGTTCAACTGTTACCATGATAAAAGACCAAGTTTTCATTTGAATCTTTCACATTTCAACTGCTGATGTTCTAACACTGAAAATACAAACCAGCCATCATAGAATCTAGGCTGAACATAGGTATAAATGTCCTTTTCCCAATGTTTTAAAATCATCAGAGTGTACAGGGATTGCCTTAAACTTAGAAATGAGCATGTGGTCAGAGCGCACATGCAGAAAGGGTGCTAACAAGTTTATAGCTTAAAACTGGGGAGTAACTGCAACAACTTGCAGTTTAGCATGATTAAAAAGTGGACGCAGTACGATTACACTGTAAAAAAACAAACCCTTTCAGTATGTTGCATTTTTGTCAGTCAATGTTGGAAATGGTGAATAAGGAGCAGGTTCCAGCAGGAGGAAGGCAACTTGAGTAATTCAGGATCAGACTAGAGTGGAAGTCCTTTACGAGGACTTCATCCTCACATCTCAAACTGTGAGGAAAAAGACAGTTTGGGATTTAAAGTTGTCGTCAGGATTATTTATCTCTAAACAAGTCCTCACAAGTACAAACATGAGAATACTGTGGTTATTGTGCTTTTTCCGTCCATGTTGGCACAACCTGGTTGTCCTCTTGCTTAATTTGGAGTACTTGTTGTGAACTGCGCTGCGTTTTGTGCGTGCTGCGATGCGGTCGGGAGGGACTGGTGAGCCATGGGTGCATCAGCAGCTCTGACGCCTTCAGTCGCTCAGCAGGTGACTTCCTCAGCATGCAGCCAATCAGGCATTTGGCTTGCGGTGAAAGCCACTCTGGCAGAGAGAAAGCACCATGGCGGATTTTGGCAAACAAAGCTGCGGGCTGCATCTCCTGAAATGGGTATCGTCCAACTAGCATGGTGTACAGAGACACACCCAGACTCCAGATGTCCGCAGCGCGGCCTGAGTACGAGCCTTTCCCATTGGTAAGCAGTTCGGGGCTGACATAGGCGGGGCAGCCGTGCCTGTCTGTCAGAGAATCGTCACCGTGGTTACCGTACAGGACGGTGCAGTCATTGAGACTGAGCAGAGCAAGGCGTGTTCTGCAAGAAGAATACACAAAGGTCCTTTTTCCTGCAGCAGCTGTGACAGTGCCTGTTGTACTATTGCAGTAATGGCACTATGAATGCACTTGTGTGTAGGACGCATCACTCTTACCTATTTTTGTCAGTGAAGACAAATTTACGGAGCTTCAGATCTCTCAGAATGACTCCGTGTTGATGACAGTGTGACACAGCATTGAGCACCTGAGTGAACAGATGTCTCATCTCGTCCTCACTCAGTCGTTTCCAGCGTCGCACATACGTGTGCATGTCACCATAGTGACCAGACAGGAAGACATATGCCCTGTCCCCACATATCACCGTGTCTAGTAAGCTGCAGATGCTTTCGTGCTGACCAATTCTGTTATAGGCAATCAAAAAATCCTGGTAACTATGCAAGGAAAGAACCTGCAAAAAAAATTACATTGTATTTTAGATTAATAGAACAGTAATATAATTCAGATTATTTAGTATTTTTGTCGTACCTGGCAGGTGAACTGCTTCTTTGTCTGGGAATGTTCAGCTCTGTACACCTCCTCTCCTTCATACCGCTCCACCAGTGTGTACTGTCCAACTCTGGAGGGGGCTTTACTTTGAGATGATTTTGGGGAGGGGTTTCTGGTTCCGGCGAAGGGTGACAGACCAGTGGTGGGAGGGTGTGGAACCTGAGGCGCTGGTTTACGTTTGGCCACATTATCCGGGGGCTCCTCCAGAAGCCTCTTGAGACATCGTTGAGAGCTGGTTTTGATCATATCTGTGTTGGTCTGCAAATGAACAAGAAAAGCGTCAATGTTTGGTTTGGCCCAGGTGCGAAACTTCTGCAGGATGAGTTAAAACCGGCATGAAATGTTGGGCTAGATCACAATTGCACCATCAAGAAGGAGTCCCATCGGCAGTGTAATTTACTCATCGTATTGCTATTTGATACGTATTTGTCCGCCTCATTTGAATTTGTTGGATCTGTTCTACCCAGTTCACCCATTTCTAGATGACTCCATTGACAGCCTGGGAGCCAGATGACAGACGCAGCCTTATGGAAGCGGCAGGGATTGCGTGTTAATCCCCTTAAAAGTCCCAGTTATCCAGTAGTTATGAAGCTTTATCGCTTGTATAAACGGTAAGTTCAAGTAATAACTGGGAGCTGATGTTTACAGTTTCTCTGCCCCCTCCCCCACCCCCCATACCATCCAGTTCTTCTCCATCACACTCCAGCGTCACTATGTTTACCATCTTTGCCAGATTTCTACAGATTCTGCCTGTCTGTGTATGTTTGTCCACATTAATGTTGTATATTAGAGGTGCCGTTCTCAAGAAGAAGCATCTCCACTCACGATAATGGCTTCACTGCAACGCCGTCCTCTGCTGACACAGAGACTGGCCCTTCTTTTGAAGGGGAAACTAAATTTCCACTTGCAGTGAAAAAGATGCATCAGCATCCAATCGGAGCGTGTTGTGTGTCTGCTGCTCACATGGAGATCTGTCTATAGGCTTCATGATGCAACTTCCTGTAAGTTGACAGATGCTTTGGCTTTCATATTGTTGCATCAGAACACAACAGTTTAATTTTAAATAGGCTTGAAATACGGTTGCCATCAAGCACACACAAGCAGAGTGTGTGGTACATTTCGAAGCCCCTGGTTTCCATGGTGAACCTGCTGTTGGGCAACCCTGCTTTTAGTCTGCTGAAATATTGTGAGTCACAGCAAATTCCCTCCCTGACACTCGCACAGACAAATGCAGGCTCTGCGTCATGATGTGCTTTTCCCCCTTAACTTCGTACTTGACTGTAGTTTTACAGTAAAAGATCAGACCTCCAACTCAAAACTTTCACATTTATCATGTATTGTTCACTGGCTTGTGGCAAGAAACAAAAGAGGTGGAGGGGAAACAGTTTCGATATCAACTTGATCAACTCTCACTTAACCAAGACTCCTTGTCTGTTTACTTCCACCTGAACTGACTCTTTAGTTGTGCCCTGTGGTGTGCCACAGTTGTTCCTATTGTTGCTCACTTTTAGTCCCATTTCGAAGCATTTGCGGCTAAATTGCAACATGTTGCTTTTCTTTTCCTACCTTGGGATTTGAGTTGACAACAAGTCAACAGGAAGAAGCAGTGGAGATTCCGACTGGACAAAACGCTTCCACCTTCGGAACCTTTACTGGGAGAACTGGAGCCGATCGTGCGGGAGTGACGTATTCGTCCTTTCGGTTGCGAGACCTGGCGTCAGTCAGCTGTTTCCCCCGTTAGTGAGTTTCTGTTTGCTTTCATTTGTCTCCGAACCTGAATATCACTTGTGAAAAAACAGGTCCAAATCGCGAGTGGATATCTTCCAAAAGGATTTTTTTTTTTAAAAAGAAAAAAAAGACGCTTTTTTAACAAAAGTGGGAGAAAAGCGAATAACGCGTCTCTCTGGGTTCCGTGCAAACTTTAAAGATCCGCTGGGTGTCGTGGATCCATTAAGGGCTCTGCTCGACTCTGTCAGTCCGCTCCAGAACTTTAGCTCGGACCGGGAACTCGGACCAAGTCTGACGAATTCGGACCAAGTCGACGAATTCGGTTGAGCGGTTTCCTGCCGCGATGTCGTCATGCCAAAGGGGGCGGGGCGTCGATGTTGCAACTCGGAGCGGATCAGTCGTCAGATTCGGTTTCGATATGACGAAACATTTGCAAACGCACGAGGATGGACAGGGACAAAGGTGGACTACCTTGGCCTGTTGGACGTGACTGTTACCGACCACATAAAGTGAAAACATTAGTGACATTTGCCTTCAGTCTAAAATACACATCAACTGTGAACATTTAAAAAGGAGATGAAAGTTGGAGAAACTCCCAATATTATTTTTAGTTGTACTTTTAGATTGTTTTAGCCATTACTTGACATGAACATTGAGAAGGACAGGCCCACTCTGACTAAATGGGTGTAAACACAAGTGAGTCGTTCATTTCATGGAAGTGTGACCTGGGTGATACTGAATTCCCACCTGTCAACCAGGGATAATAGTAATAGGAAAGTGAGTGAAAATAAATTAATTAAGCTGCAATTCCATGCCAGTGTCACAAAACAAAACTGGGATTAGCTACCTTCAATGCAAAATATTCCTCGAATTAAGTTTGCTTGTATCTATCAACTAAAAAAGTTTAGTGTTGATATAAACTATGCAATATTACAGGATGTGTCAAAAAAGTGCAAATAGCACCAAGTTTTAAGTTATCTGATGTTATAGACTTCTGATATTAAAAGTATTTTCTTTCATAAATGAACATTAATATTGCACACACAAACAATGAACTATCAGAGGTTTGTTTCCTACTAAAATGGAGGAAGATTTAAATATGATGGTTTTAGATATTTTTCTTTGAATTCTGACATTTTCACCAGAAAATAGATAGCTACCATTTAGCCTGGAAAGACTGTCTGGCAGTTTAAAAAAAAAAAAAGGCCCTCCGTAAGGCTAGAACAGCTTATTTCTCTTCTTTAATTGAAGAAAACCAGAATAACCCCAGGTTTCTTTTCAGCACTGTGGCCAAATTAACCAAGAATCACAGAGTTTTAGATCCACGTATCCCTTCTTCCCTTAGTGGTGAAGACTTCATGAGCTTCTTCACTGATAAAGTTCTAGCTATCAGAGAAAAAGCTAACCAGGCCATCCCAACAACTGGACCATCACCAGATGTGCTGACTGTGGGAACATACAGATTCTCCAACGAGCCCTTAAACTCCTTCAGCCCTATATATTTTTCTGAGGCTAATTCGCTAATTCAGAAATCCAAGTCCACCACGTGTCTTTTAGATCCCATCCTAACACACCTGTTGAAGGATGTTTTACCAATGATAGGCAGATCTATCCTGGACCAGATCAATTGTTCTTTAGTGACAGGTTATGTACCCCCGTCCTACAAGGTGACAGTGATTAAGCCATTGCTTAAAAAAACCATCACTGGATCCAGACGTACTAGCAAATTACAGGCCGATATCCAACCTTCCTTTTATCTCTAAAATTCGAGAGAAGGTTGTGGTGACTCAGTTACTGGAGCACCTGCAGAGGAACAGCCTGTTTGAGATGTTTCAGTCAGGCTTTAGAGCTCACCACAGCACAGAAACAGCACTTCTTAAAGTTACTAATGATCTTCTCATAGCTTCAGATCATGGACTGGTCTCTATGCTGGTTCTGCTGGACCTCAGTGCTGCTTTTGATACAGTTGATCACAGCATCCTGTTACATAGACGGGAACATGTGATTGGGATTAAAGGGACAGCACTAGACTGGTTTAGATCATATCTATCTGATAGATACCAGTTTGCTCATGTCCATGGTGCTCCCTCCTCATACAGTAGGGTTAGCCATGGAGTTCCACAAGGTTCTGTACTTGGACCAATCCTCTTCACCTTGTACATGCTTCCCTTAGGAAACATTATTCAGCAGCATGGGATAAATTTTCATTGTTATGCTGATGACACTCAGCTTTATTTATCCATGAAACCAGAGGAGACAGAGTGAAGCTCCAGACCTGTCTTAAAGACATAAAGTCTTGGATGTCTTCAAATTTCCTCCTCCTTAACTCAGGAAAAACTGTGGTCACGGTGTTTGGTCCTGAACCTCTCAGGGATAGATTAGATCACATGATCACTCTAGATGGTATCTCATTAATATCTAGTCTCTCTGTGAGGAATCTAGGAGTAACTTTTGACCAAAATTTCTCCTTCAACTCACACATTAAAACAGTCTCTAGAAGTGCCTTTTTTCATCTGAGGAACATCACAAAAATCAGGAAACTACTGACGCAGCACGATGCTGAAAAGTTAGTCCATGCATTTGTTACTTCCAGGCTGGACTATTGTAATTCTTTATTATCAGGGTGTCCAAACAACTCTTTAAGAAGCCTCCAGTTGATCCAAAATGCTGCAGCCAGAATTCTGATAGGTATTGACAAAAGAGTTGATCATTGATGATATTGTTTCTTGTATAGTTTTTTTTTAGTTTTTTCACAAAGAAACTATGTCACATATTCATTGTGTGTGTGTGTGTGCGTGTGTGTGTGTGTGTGTGTGTACGTGCGTGCGTGTATGTGTGTGTGCTCATGCAGCTCACCAACATTTTCACAGATTCCAAACGACAACTTAACAGCTTACTTGACTGACCTCCTTACACACATGCACAGCAGGTTATCTCCACATGGTCAGTGTGTTTTTACGCCATATGATGAAATATTGAAGAAACAAGAGGAATGTGTTGTATGTGAAACTTTACACTTTCTTTTTCACAACATGATGAAATAACAGGCCAAGTCAAGTGTTACCAGAGTAGCACAAACAGGAGCGGAACAGTGCTAACACACTTACTGTACACACAGACAGCAAGACAGCGCCTCACTCTTTCTCCCTCTGATCATGCCTACAGTGTGACTCAGAAGAAGAAGACCTCTTTTATTAATCCTTGTCAGTCGACACCATCAATGAAATATTGAACACAAACATGCACACATGCGGGAACTGAGGTCAGCTGACATCCAGCGCCCTTGGGAGCACTTTAGGGGGGTTAAAGGCCTTGACCAAAGGCCCACAGTGGCACTGACGATGAGGGTGTGTGTGTGTGTGTGTGTGTGTGTGTGTGTGTGTGTGTGTGTGTGGTGGTGGCGATGCACCCGTTTGCTTGCTGACCACCACTCCAAGTCATCGTTTCCTTCTCGGTCCTCGCCAGTGCGGGGATCAAACCGGCGACCTCCCAGTCACAAGCTTGCCTCTCCAACCTTTCAGCCCCCAGTGAAAGGGGGAGTCTTTTTCTGAAAAGGGCCACTATTTCTGTACCAAATTGGGACAATCCAGCATTTATTTTTTTTCACTTACCAAACATGACATCATCTTATCCTTGGTGGTGATATAAAGCATGTTCTCCCCCTACCTTGATCACAGTTCCAGTTCCACTTCTTTATCTAAGACAGCAGACACTATCCAGCTTTTTCTTAAAATATATGGAGTAGCGGATGTGTGGCAGTGTTATAATCCTATAATAGTGTGGGGATTCTTTGGATGATGTCATGTCTCTCTATTTCCATATATGCCTTTTAAAGGTCTCCATAGCTTTATGAAGCCATGGTAATAACCAGTTTGGTTGGACTAAACATTCAATTAAGGTTGATACTGTCCAATGGGAGGGGTCTTTAAAAGAAAGACTTCCAACCTTGTCCAGGGAGGTGGGGGAGGGCAAGCCTGGTTTAAGAGGACAAAGTCCCCTGGACACCAATTCTTGGATTTCCTCCCACCCCCTAAAGCCAAAATTTCTACGATTGGTACAAACAGCATGAGCATGTTCACTAATTTCACCCCGGGACCCCAGGTCCAACACCTGGTACACTGGTGGTTTACGGCATATTCCTTTAGCTCCTGTGCATAACTGCAGGTACATACAGCCTGTGGTGAGCTACAAACGCCATCGTCCTCAGACTTCGGTTCGATTCCATCCATTGCTTGGATTGCAGCTCATTACGGGGCATGTAGTAAGCTAGATGGTGTGTAACTACGTTTATTATTCCTGGACATTATTTTGGACAGCAAAATAAATTCCGGCACTGTAACTTTGATAAAGTTGCTTCTGCTCTCTTGATAAGCTGTGACACTGATCTGTTACTGACTTATATCAAGTTAGGGCAAGGTCCAAATTATGTCAGGATACCTTCCATGACCTCTGCTCAGCTCCAAACCAAAACAATACAGCATACAAACTGAACATATTTACAATGTTATAAGACAGATTTAAGATGAAGTGCAATTAATGTGCTTAAAAAATACAAAATATACTACTATATTTTCTTACTATAAAACTTGTCTCTGGTCTCTCTTGCTGTGAAGCATATTTGAAAGACTTGGATACCAGCTTCCTGGTAAAGTCATGTTCAACAGATGAAAGAGCTGTTTGATTAAGCAAAGCAAATCTGACTGTTAAGTTATCCAGTTGACATTTTGTTGATCTTGGTAAAGTGATGAGCCAAGATGCATCGAGTTGTCAGTTGATTTCTCTGGATATTCACAGGAAGCAGTTGATTATTAAAGCAGACAAAGTTTATTCTCCTGCAGCAAGGAAACAAGTCACATGTGCACACTGGCGCAGTTCAAGAGCCCAGGAGAAGCATTCTACACTGGCAACCTCCTTTTCCCAGAAACTAGTAGATCACCTTGGGCTGATGACTAAAAGGTTTTGTCTCAACATTCTGGAACATTCCATAGTTATTCAAGCAGTTCACTGTATTCATGTATCTCTTCAGCTGTCTCATAGAGCCTGTCATCTTCTACCAAACGCACGTTCAGCATGAACCACTCCTGTTTGGCTTGATTAGTCAGGGCCCTGGTTAACGCTGACCTCCACTGGTGTCAATAACCATCAGGGTACCAGTAGAGAAGAGGACGGTGTGTTTGTAGGCACACAGAGAGGAGGAAAGTCAAGAGGATAGAACTGAGTGTCGAGATCCTGAATGTTGGGAACACTGGTGGACATGATGCAAAGGTGGAATGTGGATATTATGAGAGTCCAGAAGACAAAGTGGGATGGTAGTGAGGCTAGAAGGTTAGCAGCATGGTTCAAGCTGTTTTGTTGTGGTATAAATGGGAAGAGAAATGAAACGATTAATCATCTTGAAGGAGGAGTTTGTAAGAAATGTGTTGAAAGTGAAATGTGTATTACAGAGCGTAATGAGTATGGAGCTAAAAACTGAAGTTGTGATGTTAAAGGAAGTCAGTGGTTTTGTCTCACAGGTTGGATGAAACTAGGAGACAAAGAGATTTTTTCTCTCGTTGAGGTTATTTTTGGGAATGTTGAGGATGGAAAAATTAGGAATGACGACCTCAAAGGGACAGCACATGTTAGGTGTTTTGGAAAAAGCCAGAGAGGCTGGATTCGGATTTCTGGAAATATCCAGAGGAGGGACAGTGATTACATTGGTAGAAGAATGCTGAGGATGGAGCTGACATAGACAAAGACCTGAGACTGGGTGTATGGAGGTCGTTAGAGAGGACATCAGGTTAGTGGTTAGAGAAGAAGATGCAGAGAATAGAGGGAGCTGAAAGAGGATGACTTGAAAAGAAAGAGCAGATTAGATATATAATTGATGAAACAATGAGGTCAAAAATCAATAAGTTACAGGAGGACAAGACTATAAGTGTTTTCATCATATAAATGAAAACTCCTGAAAGGGTCAATCTATTTTAAATGTTCTAAGATAATACGCTTACAGGAACAAATCTAGAGCTCATTAAAACTGGCAGCTTGTGTTAACGCCAGAGTGGAAGAAAGATCAGTATCACCCACCGCGTGTGTGTGGTATATGTGTGCGTGCGTGCATGTGGTGTGTGTTTGTGCGCGTGTGTGTGTGCGTGCGTGTGTGTGAGCACGTGAGGTTTTATCGCTTTCCTGTGCAACAATCAAATGCAACTTGTGGTAATCCCCTACATACACGCATCTCTGGCCAGAACAAAATAAACAAACAAATCTACACAAACTCCCGCCCTGCTTTCTGTCGTAACGAGGTGCAATCAACATGCAATGCTGACCAGCACACACACACACACACATACACGCACACACACCCCAGTTGCTTGAAAGATGAAGTCAGTCTCTGATTGCAGAAGAGTTACACAGTGTTGACTTGTTGCTGTGTTGTGTGTGTGCATGCGAGTGTGTGTCAAGGATGGGGATTTGACCCTATAACACAACGGCATCTTGTTGTTTGAATAGAAAAACAGAATTGTTTTCATTTTGCAGTGTTAATTTGATCTTCTTTCAACAGTGAGAATGGATAAAAGCAGTCTAATGATGGATTAGATGGAGATTAAATGTGAAGAGGTGCTGGAGATGAACGTAATGACGGAACAAGACGGTGGGTAGTTTATGCAGCAGTCCAGCCCTGTGTAACAACGTGATTTTATGTGGTGGTTCTGAAAAGCCAGTTGGTGGAAAAGAATAAACTGTTCAGTCTACTAGTAAGTTTGTTTTAAACGATTTTATTTGCATAGTGTAGAAACCTATTAATACATCAACAGTATACAGATGTCACAGAAAGTAAGGCCTGGAGAATAACCCTCCCTACCCTAGAACCCCCAACAAACAGCCATTTTTAAGACAATACTAAGAATTACATAAATTCTTTGGTGTAAGATATCTGTCAATATTGTCTAAATATGAATTTTCACAATTTTCAAAAAGTGTTGAATCCTTTTCTGAGAAAATAAGTGATTTTTTTTAACCCGGGGGGAATCTTCACCTCAAAAGACAACCTGTCAATGAAAAAAGGCACTGCAAAACACCTCTTGGCCACACATAGAGCAGCTTCTACAAAGTTGAGTTGTGTACCGGTATTTAGAAACACACAAATACTTTTAAAGTCCCCCAATAGACGAAGTTCAGGGTCCACCAGAACATTAACTCACATCATCTCCTCAGACAACAACTTACAACACCATAAATGCAACAATGAACCAAATTTATGCTTTGCTTTGCTTAACTTATGTTGACTATGCCTAGTTGGTGTTAGCAGTCCTGGAGGGAGACACGCTTGCTCTGTTTGTTGCTCTTTTAACGGGCCATCCTGGTGGAGGAGCCAAGCTGGGAAAAGTTTAATTCCAGTTTCAAAGTAGTCTTTGCTGTGCGGTCCTAGTGGTACCCACTCGAGGCTCCTTTGAGATCCCTTGAGAGAGAGCTTGTTAGCAGCTCAGTGCTAGCTAGCTAGATGGCTCTGTTGCTGAGATTAGCCTGCAAAACTTGTGTGTGATGGCTAATTCTGCAGTATCTCGGTAATTCCTCTGCAGGCTCTCCTGTCGCTGTGGTATGGAAGGGCAATGCACCTGCTTTTGATAGCAGGTTGCCAGCTTCAGCTCCTTCAGCGTGGTGGAGGTCAAAGAGGTCAAGAGGACAAAGGCTGAGCAGGGCCTTTATTCTGACTCTGAGGTGGCCAGGTCATATGAAGGCTTAGCTGAGCAAGTTGCAAACAAGTGAAAATTAATATTATTATTTTCAAATAATTGAAAAAAATAAGATATTTTAAAAGTCTTTTCTGTTTTACTGTATCATTATTTTTGACAGTAGGCCATGAAAATATGCATTACTATGCTCTATACTTGCTTTCTTTTCATCTAAGAAAAATGTTGCAGTAGTCCAAAGGAGGTACTTGGGTTCAGAAATAAGAGAAAGGGTACTGAAAGTATGACAATGACTGAATTAGAGCAGCACCACTCCTCCACCCCTACCCGAACACCAGATGAGGACAGGTGGATCGTCTGGCTGCATGGGCTGATGACAACAATCCAATTCTCAAACCAGGAAGACCCATGCAGGAGCTCATCTTTGACTTTAGAAGGAATGCACTCACTCACCAACAAAATTTAAATTCCTGGGGATCCACATCTCACAGGACCTGCTGTGGACCAGAAGGCATTGTAGAAGGTGGCAAAAACTTCCTCACTGGATTAGGATTTCTATAGGACATCTATAGAAGCGTTGTTTCCAAAGAGGTGCTTGAGCATTTCTCTTGAACTGAATGCAGCCTTCATTTCGTTGCCTGTACTTGTCTATGTAATGACAATAAAGATGAGTCAATCAATCAAGACATCAGTACATCAATCAGTCTGTACACATTAAGGCAACGACCTTGTGAAAAACAACGAAAGACAAAAATAAAGAGAACAACATCATCCCTCCCCTCTCACTCTCCCACATTCATCTCAAAAGGAGCTGAACTAAGAAAATATAAACAACATTAGTATGTCGGGCTAAGATTGAGTGCTAATACAAACAATATTTTACACTAGCGCCTGAGGCTGAAATAGGCCGTTTAACATTGGCTGTATTTAAATCAATTTTACAGAGAGGTCCAAGTGCCACAATGAGCTGTTCAACTGTTCTGAATAAAGGAGGAATGTCAGGATGTCAGTCTACTCCCCTTATTCCTTCCTATTTCGTTGCCAACCTTCTTGCACTCCACCATCTTAGCAAGACTGTGTTTTATTCCTACATCGCTCAGAAGCTGCAGCACATCTCTGAAGGTGCCACACTGAGCCACGACCTCGCTGCTGTAATCTGGGAAGATAAGGTCCTCCCTTGTACTCCATAGACTGTTGTTGTCTCAGGTGAAGAATTGCCTCCTTATATTGAAAATAGCGGATGGTACTAGGATGGAATGCGGTTTAGGGCCGATGGCCAGATGTGGCTGGATGGAGTGTTGCACAAGTTCTTTGTACAGTTCTTTACACATATCGTTTTATCTGGAAGTGTCTGTGACTTGGTGGGAGAAACACTAGCAGGGATACTGCTAGTGGTACTGATTGTACTAGATCTAGCTACATTGGCTGGAGGAGTTCTTGGGAAAGTATATGCACAGCACTAGTGCTCCTCAAGGTTGTGTGCTGAGCCCTGTCGTGGCCTGTGTGTTTTGTGCCATTTGTCTTTTTTTCCTTTCCTGGATCTCTCTCTACTGTGGTTGAGTCACTTTGATATTGTTCGCTGGTGACCGTCACACCTGCAGTGGTTAGTGGTCAGCACTCTTCTGGTCACCAGCATCTGATCGTTTGGTCTTCTCTGTGGGGAACGTGGTAAATGGGATCCTTCCGTGCTTTGTGCCGTCGTGTAATTGGGTGCCATTGGTTTGGTCTCTCTACTTTTGTGTTCAGATAAGCACAAAATAAGGACTTTATCATTTAAGATTTAAACATAGACAAGTGTGTGTCACAAACCTGGGCATTCCATCTAGGCTGACCCTAACGAGTGGCACCAGCTAGATGCATTAAGCCTTTCATTTTATGTCAAACCCTTTTGTGTCAGCACACTCCCTGACTTCATTTTATTCGTAAAAGTTCTAGTCTAACGTCTCTTTGTTGGTCACTACCTTGATTTATTCTTTCTGGAGCCAAAAGCATTTGGAACCTGTCTGCACCTATTTAAATTAAAAAACTTCCTCATGAGAGTCTTTTTACAACTGATGGCTGAAGATGTGTACCTTTTTACCACTAGAGGGAGACGTGATTATTTGGTTTGCTTTACTTGAGCGTCTTATTTAACATTTTACATCTTGTAAAATATAATAGGTTTGGATTAAAATGTATCTGCGGTCATATAAATCTGGCAACACAGCTGGCATGTTAGCAAAAAAACTAAAAAAAACTAAGTAGTATAATTTTTTTTTAAATGATAATTTCACTAAATGCCATCTTCATATTAGTTTGGAATGATTAAATATTTCGATTTCCGTGGTGTTCAGTGTTTGCGACTTGTGCTCTGTTATTCAGATGTTTGTGTTGTGATACAAATATTTAGATTGACAAAGTGGAAAACAAAACATTCCCTCATACGTTTTGGAGCGTAAACAGCTCTGCTGAGTCAGTGAATGCCAAATATGTTGTGACGTCTTCAGGATTTTACACACTGGGATTGTCTGGAGATACGCCAACCAGAGCTGGTATTATTTACACGGCGACAGAACACGTGCACTTTTGCACAAGTCCAGATAGTGTAAACATCTGTGTTTTTAACAACCAACTAGAATAATTCTGAAAATAATTCTAATTCTGATTGGTGTACGCATTATGGTGTTAAATTATCAATGGGCTATAATACAGCCCCTAAAATACAAATGGATTTGAACCTGAATCAGTAAACACTGGATGACTTGTTAGAAACATCCATTGTGTAGATGGTATGCACTCACATGAGGTATACCTTGTTGTGAAAGGGGGGGAATACGTATGACCTTGGAAAGATTTCACTTTCTGGACACATCATCAGCACTATGCCCTTTAACTCATCAGGTGTTTCGACCTTTTAAATATTGGACACCCTCCTCAAAGGTGGCCAGCTACAGGCTGAAAAAGCCTGAAACTTGTGTCCCTTGCCCAGTCATCCGTCAACCTGGTCACACAGTAGCCAGGAGCAAAACGAGACGTGAAACCAGTTTCAGCCGTTCAAACCAGTTTCAGCCGTTTGCCAATGATATGGGATAGCCCATGGGGCTCTGCAAGGCAGGGGCGTCCAATTCCCTGAACCAGCACCTACGCTTGCCGCATACCTCCAGTGGCCAGCACCTGCGCTTGCCGCATACCTGGAATTGTTTATATTGATGGTCCATGAGCCCAGCAAGGGTCCTTCCGTTTGATCCACATCCACTGACTGCTTCTTTCAGCCGCTTCAGAGACTGATCTTATCTGCCCACAGACGCCAAGATCTTTTAGCAGCTTGATAAAGGAAGAAGCCACAAACCCTCTGCATCCGACTTCAACCGGATAGACTCTTGGATTCCATCATCGCCATTGTGCTTCTGCAGCCAGCTCTGTGTAGCGCAATTTCTTGCGCTCGTAGGCCTCTTCTGCTGAACTCTCCCAAGGAACTGTAAGTTCTATGATGTATACAGACTTCAGCGAAGAAGACCAAAGGACCAAGTCTGGCCTAAGGGTTGTGGCTGCGATCTCCAGTGGAAATGTTAACTGCTGGCCAACATCAAAAAGCATCTTCCAGTCCCGAGCCATGGCTAACTGTTCTTCTTCAGATCTGACTGGAAGAGAGCTTGGCTTTTTTGGGCCCTCTTGGATAAATGTTGGTGCCTTGCTAGACCTGGATGCACTGGAGGGTAATGAGTCGATGAATGTCCTCTTTCTCTCCAGAGCATCTACCAAACTCTTAAGAACTTGATTGTGCCTCCAAGTGTAGCGACCTTGTGTAAGACTAGTTTTACAACCAGTTAGTATGTGCTTAAGAGTTGCTGGAGTTGGGCAGAGGACACAGGTTGGGTCTTCCCCTGGTGTAGATTCTTTGGGGATGGGAGCACATCGTAGGTAGCTTTAATGATAAATCTGATGTTGTTTGCCTCCATTTCCCAGAGGTCCCTCCAGCCAATTTTTTTTCCTCTTAAGGCCATTCCAGTTCATCCATTGTCCCTGCTTAGAAAGTGAGACAGCTTTCGCACTTCTTTTAGCTTCCTCTTGTCGACGCACCTCCGTAACCACCATTCTCCTTCTCTCTGATGTTGTTGCCTTGTGCCACATTGGTTTACTTGGTGCAAGATCAAAGCCTCCTCTTCCCCGTTGGACATGCCCCACTATGTCCTTGTGCCCTAGAGCTGATACAGCATGCTGCACCGCTTCAGCTGGTGCCCACTTCCGTCCAGTTACCAGAGGTGGAACAGCATTAGTGGTAATCTGGTCTCTGGAATCCTTTAGCGTCATCTGGAGTCTCACCTTAGAACATTTGTATTCTTCGGTGAGACTTGTGATGAGTAGTTCAAGAACTCCTTTGCCATAGAGGCTGATGTTAGTCAAACAGCGTGGGACACTGAGCCATTTCTTGACATATGATGTCACAGTTTGTTCCATCTTCTCCACGGTTGTCATTGGGACCTCATACATAGTGAGTGGCCACATCACCCGAGGAAGAAGTCCAAACTGCTAGCACCATAGTTTAAGCTTCCCTGGTAGAGGGGTCTTGTTGATGATTTCAAGGCTATTGGTAATGTCCTGCTTTAGATGCTGCACTTTGTCTTTATCCTTGAGACTTGCGTTGTACCATCTGCCCAGGCTTTTGATTGGCTGTTCAGACACCGTTGGTACTGGGTCATCACCAATGAGGAACTTCACATTTTTCAGTTCACCCTTGACTATTGAGATGCTTCTGGATTTGCTGGGTTTTCATCAACCAGAGAACCCAGGAATGCCAGCCATCTGTACAGCTGTATCAATGTACCTATTCTTTTCCAGGTAGCTGGACAGTCTCTTTGCTATTACGCTGAAAAAGATTTTCCCCTCAACGTTGAGGAGGCAGATCGGCCGGAAGTGACTAATAGCTGTCGCATCCTTCTCCTTGGGAATTAGCACACCTCCAGCCCTTCGCCATGCCTTAGGTATTAGTCCGTTCTGCCACACAACCCTCATTAGCCGCCAAAGATAACGCAAGACATCTGGTGCATTCTTGTAAAGCTTATATGGTACTCCATTCGGCCCAGGGGCCGATGCTGACCTTGCCCGCCTTATTGTCTCCTCTACTTCCTTCCATTTTTTCTTCCTTCCAAGTTGTCTTCAGGAACTTGAATAGGTGGGATATCATATGGAATAGTTAGCTGTTCGTGCCTTTTTGTGTCCTTGTGTACCTTTTCCATGTATTCTTCCACTTCCTGCCTTGTGGCCTTCAGGTTTCCACTTTTTTCCAGAGCGAAGAGGTCTTTTACAAACTTGAAGGGATTTTTAAAGAACTGAGTTCTTGTGCGTTCCTTCTTCTTACGAAGCTTCCTCAAGTTCTCAGCTTTCTGCAAGGTTGCCAAACGAGTTTTGATCTCTCCTTGAAGAAGCTGAAGACCCTCTCTCCCGGCATCCGATGCTTTTTTTCATTGTTTCCTTAGCTGCCTTCACTCTTTCACCGCTCTTTCGCTCTTTAGGCCTCTTCTGCTGAGAAGAACTAACACCTCAAAATACAACAGTCCATTACTTCCAATCATTTCAACTGAAATGTAAATGGTTGTCTGGCTTAAATCTAAAGGCCATTTTCAAAATTGCGGCAGCATTTTCACTGCAATGCATCGTGTGTGAATGAGAGGCTGAAATATTTCTGAGAGAAGTCTGCATCAACAACTTCCCATCTCAAGATATGGTGTCATCAAGAGCATCCAGTGGATGTAGCAGAAGGCGTGGTCAATATCACAGTAGATGTCTTTTGTTGTTTAGCAGTATTTTGTGTCAGATTTCTTCATGAAAAAGAAGTAGAAACAATAAAGCCCTCAAAGAGTGCAGACCTCTGCGCAGCAGCTCATTTCCCCATACATTGAGACTCACACCCATAACTAATAAACCAAAGATTTGGAAGACATTCAAAGAGTTTGTTTGCCTCTGCATATTGCTTGTCTTGTATTTGAGGGTTAGTATATCTAAAGGGTTGGTAATTGATTGATTAATAATTGGCAGATTATGACTATGATTCCAATTCAAGAATCGAGAACACGGAGAGACATCTATGTTGTCTTCCTTGAATGGAGGTTGTTAAACTTAAAAACAACTAACGTGATGGCTCGCAAAGCTTTAGGTCAAACACAAAGACTAAAAATTAATCAAAGAACATAAGAAAAAGTTAGAAACACGTGATTGTGCTGAAGTTCCCCTCTGGGTTGGAGCTTGTAATGCAAACAAAGTTCGACTCACGCTAGCACACTACAATGACCAAGTGAATTGCTCTCTCTTTTTATTCTGTCTAGTTTAGAATATTTCAGGGAACAACAGAAAGGAACATTATCATAATGAGGTGTTCTTCTACAATCAAGCCATCCCAATAAACAAAAACAATCATTTTGTACAGAACGCATCAGGTGGTCATGTCTTTGAATTTCACTCTACTTTCCAGGTCATCGTACATCCTCCAGACACAGGCACCTCTCTTGCGTTATGCCACATAATGTTCCTGGTTCCTGGAGCATTCTGGTTTGAGGAAAATAAAAGATGTCGCAAAAAGAACAACATGAGCTTGGAAAAAAGTGTTGATCGCAGACACTCATGTTCATATTATTTTGGAATAATTACTTGTTTAGTTTTCCATGCAATTGAAACTGTGTTGCTCACAGAGACTGTAGCTTTAACAAAGGTTTGACACAGTGTCGATGGTTTCTGTTCTTCAATAATGCCACCTTGACTTTTTTCAGTCTACAGATGGATCTACATGTATCCAGTCAGGTTGAAGATAAGACCCTCTTGTTTTTAACCACAATGTCATCTGTTGAAATAGTTAGCTGCTGTATCCAACTCTTTCCGAGGGTTAGCATTGTTTCTTTCTGTTCTGTTATTCTCTCCTCTACCTCTGATCTCGTCTCCTCTCCTCCCCCTTTTCCTCTCTCTCTACCCAGCTGGCCATCAGCAGGAGGGTCCTCCTACATGAGCCTGGTCCTGTTCATGGTTTCTTCCTGTTAAAGGGGAGTTTTTCCTTGCCACTGTTGCTTGTTTGGGGTTAGGCCCTGGGATTCTGTAAAGCGCCTAGAAACAATTTTGATTGTAAAAGACGCTACATAAAAAAAAGATTGATTGATTGATTGTTGTCTTCTATTGCATGATAATAAATCTATCAATGAACCGCAATTGGAAAAATGTCTTGCATAATTTATTTATGTGAATTTACAAGATATTTAAAATGAAATGACCACGATCTGAACTCTGTACTGTAAGGAACCAGGTGAAGGGTTTGGTTCTGTAAGTGTGCCAGCTACAGACAAACAGCATACCAAAACATGAGCACTTCCATCCATGAAAATCAAACAGCCAAAACATCGACAATAAATTACACAAAGATGCTACCATCATGTTATATTTAGATCTTGAATTTTCCTTACACTTTTTTTTACACCAAGTCACAGTTGAAACTTTGCTTGAAATATTACTTTTCCCCAGATGGAACTAAAATGTGACACCGAAATATCTTCCTGAGGAATTCCCACAGTTTTAGGTATCAGCTAAGTTCATTACAGGACAAACATTGGATTTTTTTTCATTGGGAAAAAGGAAATAGTTTACATTCCATGACACAGTCCATAGTCAAGAAATGTTTTGCTACCATGCTTTTGCAGATGCCTGGCGAGCCAATTTAGCAATTTGAATGTTTGTATTTGCCAATATTAAATCGCAAACGTATGTCTTATCTTTAGACTGTTTTAGATGTATGCACAAAAGGCTTTAGATTTTAGATGTATGCACAAAAAAGCATGGAGACATAGATGCAAGGAACAATCCAGTGTATTGCTCCCCACTGACATAAGAGAGGGGATATTAATTCTCAACACCATGATTGAAAACATATTCACTGGACCTTTAATCTTAAAAATATTTTCCTGACATTGATACTTTGGCATTAAATATTGAAAGTATTGATAAAACATTATATATAACATTATATATCACATGTGGGCCATTAGTGGTAGTTTAATTTTTACTTTAAATAAAAAAGTGTAATTACTTGAAAAATTAAAAAAGCAGACATATATAACACTAAATATTCATAAATATGAATGAAGAATGTGCAATAATTGACTTTTTCATTACATTCGGTCAAGGCAGCAGAAATGGAACAAACTGCTTTTACAAGCACGAAAAGTTATGCTAGACACCCGACATTGTAACAGACACAGTCGCATTTTTCACATTTTGGCTGAGGGAAAAGAATGCAGTAATGTTAAGCATTCAGCTGGGCATTAGACCAGCAAGAAGGCACCATTGGGGAAGAAAAAATTGCAATACAAAGAATTCCAACATGTTAAATATAAAATGCCACATGACAACAATTTCTCAAAGGGTTGATCAACTGATCAGATTTCTGTTAGTGGTTTACAGTACATTCAAATGTAACTGGCAGGTGCCTGTTATAATGACCCTAAATGCAAACAACCAGATGCAGGTGAGTGGCAAAAATAGTAGCTTAATTTTTGGCAGGAAGGACAAAAAATAGATGGTGTTCTTATGACATAGGGAAGAACTCTTCCTGGAGAGGTTGAAGATTTGTGCCCTGAAGAATCCCAAAACAGGAAAAGTGGCGCTCGGTAGCTTACCTGGGGCAGAGTAGCAGTGGGAAAGCTGAGTCCTGAGGGCAGAATACAGAGAACACATGTAAGGATAAGTAATCAAAAGCTTTACACAAGTTACTCATCTGAAGTCACAGCTGATCTACCAAAAAGCAGGAACAATCTGGGAGTGGGGACACCAGCAGCTTCTTTATAATGCTTTTGATGACGATAAAAATCAGGTATGTAGCAGCCTGCTCTTCAGCCACCGTACAAACCACAGCAGGCTCCTCTCAATTAAACAACCACAACCCATCCCCCAGCTTCCCCACACCACAGTAAAATGACACCTTCAGATCAGGTGCAAGGAGGAGGTTTGGCTGGAGAGCTTAGAACATCAGACCACCGGCAGCTGCCGAGCAGCCGGCTAATAAGGGCGGCTGGATGATGGTTCACAACAACCCAAACCAAAGGCCCATGGTGCACCACCAACCACTTCCCGTGGCTAACCGTTTTTCACCACTCGGCAACACATCCGCTGAGAAACCGAATCTGGTAATTGGCGACTCTGTTTTGCGCTACATGAAGCCGACTCCAGCTACCATAGTTAAGTGCATTCTGGGGGCCAAGAGCAGGTGACATAGAAGCCAATCTAAAGCTGCTGGCGAGAAGTAAACGTAAATTCATTAAAGTTATTATTCACGTCGGAACAAACGACACCCGGCTTTGTCAGTCGGAGGTCACCAAAATGAACGGAATTGGCGTGCAACTACCCAAAAATGATTCTCTAGCATTCTCTGGTCCCCTCCCCAATCTGACCAGCGATGAAATGTTTAGTCGCATGTCGTCGCTTCGATGCTGGCTTCTTATCTGACTTGGTCCTCAGAACAGATAAAGTCATTATTATTGGAGACTTTAATATACATGTAGACGTTGTAAATGACAGCTTTAGAAATGGCTTCATTTCATTACTTGAGTCAGTTGTTTTCCTCCAGCAGATAAACCAACCAACTCATAACTTCAACCACACCCTAGATCTAGTTCTGACTTATGGTGTTGAGGTAGAACATGTGTCAGTGTTCCCTTTAGAACCCACTCCTGTCAGAGCATTCTTTGATCACTTTTACATTTATGAATAAGGATTCTTATATTCTCATAACACAGTCTTACTGTAGCAGATGTCTTTCAGATGATGCTGTAGCTAAATTTAAGGAAGTGATCCCTGTGCTAATCCCAGGACCACCGTGTGTTTACCCTGGAATCAATCATTATAATCTTAGTCCTGCTGAGGTTGATTCTATTGCAGAAGGTGCAGCAACCTCACTGAGAATCACGCTTGATTCTGTTGTCCCCTGAAAAAGAAAATAGTACATCAGAGGAGGTGTGCCCCCTGGTATAATTCACACATTAGGACCCTCAAGCATACAGCTTCATACAGTCACAATCCACTCTGGGCTATACACAATCTGGGCTATAAATCGGATTTCCCTCAAACCTGGACCAACTTTTATTTTTTTTTTTTTTTCCGCAAACTCACGTGCTGTGGTCATTGGCTTGGGTATTGGTGCAGACATTCAGAAGCATCTCACTGGAGTCAGATGATAAGGTGTGACCGTCTCTAAACATGAAGCAAACTCTGTATTGGAACCAGGACTTATAACCATAACCATAACAGAGAACACGGAAATTTTGTAACAAGACATATAATAATGAGTTAAATTCTTATGTGAAGAGTGATGATGGTGCTTTTAGAAGGTGCCAGAAAAATTCCTTTCCATGAAGAGAAAATTCCAGCTCAGCTCTCGTGGATAAATGCTGCAATGCAGAATTGATGGGTCATGTATCTAAAAAGTACCACAAAAAGACAAAAGGTAACCCTCGAACATGCCCTATCCCCCGCAAAAATCATATTCAAATGGACAGTTTTTTATGAATTTCCATTTAGTTTAGCCCTGCCACATATAGAAGCGCTAAACTCTAGAAGGAATGTAGGGTTACATGGAGAAATAAAAGTTCCACCTGAGGAGGGGATACCTATTTGCATCCAGTAAGGCGTAACAAAAATAAGAAAAATGCATTTTGTGTAATTATAGACAGTTATTTTAACAGCCCTATTTTAAAAGAAGGTATTTAAATGTGAAAACAACTCAAAAATACATAACGTAAAGACTTCATAAGCTTAAAATAACAAAAACTTTATTTCCAAAATGTAAAACTTTAAACATTATTTGCTCAAGCAAAGTATGTGTGACGGTCACTATGCTGGATTTCTACATAGTCACGTTTTATTTTATACACTTCCCCTTATTGTGTATTAGAGCAAATGCTGGTGTCCACAAAGTCATGTGACAAAAGCTGGTCTCCTTAAACATGAACTGTACTCTACTCATTAACCAGCAAACTATCTTCCACATGGATCTTGTTAAAGTTTACCGCTATTACGCATGCGAGTTTAAAAAGACTAGCCAAGTCTTGTGCAACTTAATTACAATCTTTGATTTGCAGTTCATGTTTTAATTGAACATTTTTTGATTTATGTTTTAACATTTGTAAAAATACGTTTAAGGTTGTAAGTATGTATTGTCTTAAGCAAATGTATCTAAAGTGCCCCAGTGAAACCTTATAACCAGTAATAGAAGTAACTTTTTATTTTTTCAAATTACATCTCAGCACCACAATCATTTTTCAAGTCAGATCCTAACTTTATCTTTTAGAAACTCATGAGTCTCATTAGAAGAAGCTGATCAGAGTCACAGCAGAGAAACATGTGAGGTGTTTAACGGGTCACAAGACCTGATTTTCAATTTCAGTGGGCTGACTGGCAATTTGCCACTTAAAGAGGCCACAAATAAATTCTAACCCAATGTAAATCTATCTGTCTATACATCCATGCATCTATCTGTCTATCTGTCTGTCTATTTAATTTGAAACTCCAAACACACACACGCACACGCACGCACGCACGCACGCACACACACACACACACACACACAGCTCATTGGCTCCTGCTAATGAATGGACATGTTTAGAACCAATCAGAAACAAGTGTCCAGTAAAGATTTAGATCCGTTCTGTGTCAGCTGGCTGTTCTCTTGCTGTTTGGCTGCATACAAAGAAACAGTCTCCGCTTCAAAATTGCATTTACTTCATATTGTCTCATCTGTCCATCATGCACAGCAAAGAACAAATCAGGTAATTTCAATACATGTTGTATAATATGTGGTTTTATTTAATGCTTTTCTAACTGTTTTTTAGCGTGGACCAAATACCTCATCTTTGCCATAGTTTTACCAATTCATTCCAAAATATTTGTAGTTTTTTGGATTGTAATCTCTTGTTGGATTCTTGATTCCTTATATTATTTGATGATGAGTATTTGATATTTTTTTTAATTTTTTAAGATAAACTGCTTTTTCAACCTCACATGTTAAAAGTAATATTGAGATTCACAGCTTATATTTGTGTTTTCTAATTTACATTCTTAAGTTTTTAGATGTTTAAAAAAAGGCAATCTTTTATTTGGAGTAAGATGACCATTTTAATTATTTGTCTTAGAGTTCAGAGCTACATTAAGACTTGAGAGGGAAAAATATGGTACCACATCTATGTTGTTTTGCAGTCACGAGGAATACCAGAAAGCAGCTGATTGGTTGACGTCTCAAACTAGACATCGCCCCCAAGTGGCAATAATATGTGGATCTGGATTGGGCATGCTTGCTGACACCTTGAAGAGTCAGAACTCTTTTGCTTATTCGGACATACCAGGGTTCCCACAGAGCACAGGTAGACAAAAAACAGCATGTGTGATCTTGTTTTTTACACAAAAATAAATCCATTTCAGATGTGAACTGATCTTTTTTGAAAAAAAAAAATCAGATTGAAGAGTAAATGTCAAGTGCATTTTTGTTCCAGTGCAGGGACATGCAGGTCGGCTAGTTTTTGGGGAACTAAATGGGAAGACATGCGTTTGCATGCAGGGTCGCTTCCACATGTATGAAGGACACTCACTCTGCAAGGTACACACACACACACACACATGCCATTTGTGCAATGTACTCATGCAGAAACAAACAGAAGAAAAAGAAATGCACTCGAGATACATTTATACATATTGCATAATGTCTGTTTATTTCTTCTATATTATATATTTATACGATTTTAATTAAATCTATTAAAATGGTTTATCAGCACATGGAGGCTCAATTCTCTCTCTGTTTCTACGTGCACATGCCTCCTCCCCCCCTCCTCTCCCCTCTTCTCCTCTCCTCCTCTCTTCCTCTCCTCTCCCCTCCCTTCTTCTCTCATCTCCTCTCCCCTCCTTCTCCTCTCATATCCTCTCCCCTCCTCTCCTCCTCTCTTCCTCTCCTCCCCTCTCCTCTCCCCTCCTCTCCTCTCCTCTCCCCTCCCTTCTCCTCTCCCCTCCCTTCTCCTCTCCCCTCCCTTCTCCTCTCCCCTCCTCTCCTCTCCCCTCCCTTCTTCTCTCATCTCCTCTCCCCTCCCTTCTCCTCTCCCCTCCTCTCCTCCTCTCTTCATCTCCTCCCCTCTCCTTTCCCCTCCTCTCCTTTCCTCTCCCCTCCATTCTCCTCTCCCCTCCTCTCTTCCTCTCTTCCTTTCCTCTCCTCTCTTCTTTTTCATTAATGCCAGTCTGTCTGTCTGTCCTCTTGCCAGACCACATTTCCAATAAGAGTTTTTAAGCTCTTGGGTGTAGAGACGCTGATTGTGACGAATGCTGCCGGCTCCTTGGTTGATGGCCTCCATATTGGTGATATCATGATCATCAAAGACCATATTAATTTTCCTGGATTAGTTGGTTTCAACCCTTTGACTGGACCCAATGATGACAAGTAATTCAGACACAAAAGAATGAGTAACACATTTCTTTTGTTTCTTTTTAGTTGTATTTGCTAGAGTGGTTTATTTTGCTGTAAGAGTTCACTTTCATGTTTAGTTTGTTGGTTGCTTTTATATAAATTTATGCACTCATACAAATGCATCGTGCCTTTGCTGTGTATCTTCTAAAAATGTTTTGGATGGTTTCATTCAGATTTGGGCCGCGTTTTCCAGCCATGTCAAGTTGCTATGACAAAGGCTTACGTTGCTTGGCAATGGAGGTGGCCAAGGAGCTCGATGTGGCAGGTCTCATGCAGGAGGGTGTATACGCCATGGTTGGTGGGCCCAACTTTGAAAGCATCGCTGAAGCCAGATTGTTGCATTGTCTTGGGGTGGATGCTGTTGGTAAGAAAAAACATTATAACTATTTTCTGATGTTCTGGGTAGCAAAAAGTTACTGAAGAAACTGTATATTTGGAAACTGTAAAGCCTTTTTAAATTGTGAAATTTTAGCCTCCCTAAATATTTTTCAGTTTTTATAAATTGACTATTTTAAAAGGTTGATGTTGTTAAGGGGTTTTCATTTCCATTTCTAAGCAGTGAGGCTTATTAGTAGAAATCAAATTTACAATAGTTGCAGTTGGTTCAATATGTGAAATACACTGAGATAAATAGAACAAGGTTTGACACGTGAGTACCTGTAGCCTACTTAGTTACTTATTACTGTGACTGCAAATGTGGTTATTTCATTTGATGTGTGTTGCAGGTATGAGTACAGCTCCAGAGGTTGTGGTAGCCACTCACTGTGGAATGAGAGTCTTTGGTCTCTCTCTGATCACAAACAAGGTGAAACAGTAATTAAGCATTTCATAAATAATTAACCATTTCATAAATGAAGATGTTTCTTACACACAATTAGATTAGTAAATTAACGTGTTATACATATGCCTAAAGTCTTAATGGGTAAGTTTCAACATTTTTACTGAAAACAACAGTGTGGAAGTGGTGAAAGGGAGATTGATTGATTGATTGATTGATTGATTGATTGATTGATTGATTGATTGACAGGTGGGGAAAAGCTATGAGGACTCAGATAGCGTGAACCATGAGGGTGTGCTGGAGGTTGGCCGGCTGCGTTCTGACACCGTACAGAAGCTGGTGACTGAAATTATCAGGAGGATGGAGATTAACAACAACACCAATGATGCTGTTTAAACACACACACACGCACACACACACAAACACACAAGTTTACATTGTGCACAGTGTTTATTGCATGTTGTTTATATAGTTTCACTAGTTTTAAGTATAGCCTTTTATTCTGTTTTCAAACTTCTGTTCTATTATATACTTTATTTATATTAATTGCTTAATCCATATAAACCCAGAGGTTTCTCTAAATGCATGTCTTAATATCATTAGACGCATTAAATCATCATTATCATTAAGGGGCTCTCACTAGATAGGTAGCAGTAAAATCAGGTTTATTGAACCACCAATTTAAATACACAGATATAAATACTGTAAGCGAACATAATGGATAAATTGAATAGAAGAAATAATATTACCAACAGAAAATCAGGATGTTGTCAACAATCTCTGGCAGAGCACCAACTGGTGCTGATCAGAATCTTTGCAAATTAGTAATTACCAAAGCAGCAGAGATGTCCTAAACTGCTGAAATCTCTCCCAGTAAACACCGCTGCTGATTACATTACAGATTGAGATAATGTCACATCATTTCACTTATTGTGGACAATAAATTAAGTCTTGG
This sequence comes from Takifugu flavidus, assembly GCF_003711565.1. Classification (NCBI taxonomy): domain Eukaryota; kingdom Metazoa; phylum Chordata; class Actinopteri; order Tetraodontiformes; family Tetraodontidae; genus Takifugu; species Takifugu flavidus. Next base: position 16,320,450 of record NC_079523.1, on the reverse strand, counting down.
TGAGAATTATTTTAACTGTAATAGTCTAACTACCAAATGTCAATAAGCATTCAGAAAGTGTCAACAACTAGTCAGTCCTTATTCAAATGACTGATTGAGGGGGATTGAAGACTAAAGTTGCAGGAGCAGTCATGTGTCGGTGCTGCATTTATAATATATCTTCTTGCATCTTCAACAATTTATCAATGTTATTTGAAAAAAGAAAAAAGATCTTCACGGTCTGTATTAATCAGATAAATTAATAAAAGAGAGAAATGTTTACTTCACACATTCTTTTTGTACACATCCACAGATAAATGCCGTTGTTAAAAGTTGGAATGTGGTTTGATTGTTAAATTTAGAGCTTTGCCATCCTGATCAACTCTCAGCTTGCCACAAAAGATTTAATAAGTATTTACTTGCAAACAGGTCCATATTCTTGTTCTTTTCTTCATCAATTCAAATTTCTGCCAATTAACCCTCTGTTTATTGAAAGAACATGTTCAGTTTTAATCTTTTGAATCAAAAGTACAATAGTAATAGTAGGCTTAGACTACAGTAATATTATTAAATAATGATAGCAATAATAGTTTTAAGAACAACAACCATATCTTTAATATTATATTATAACAATGATAACAATGATAGTCAAACAACACATATAATAACAATATAGTAAATATACTATTTTTAATTTTACACAAATGCAATGTATACCCATCATGCACTGCTTTAAATAAAGATCTAAACACACCTCGATGTTTTCTGGATCCTTTTGTCCCATTTATGTCTAACAATGTTTGTAATGGAAAAATCAATGAAAACAGTTCAATAAATGAGTGATTAAGTGATAACTTTAATTATGTGGCCATATCTTTCCTCTACAGATGTAATGCACTGTAGAGCAAGTAGCACTGTACCAAGATGGCTGCCCAACAGGCCTGCAGCAGCAGCAGTAGCAGTGTCTATACACACACACATACATACACTCAGAGTGTATATGTCTGTGTGTAACCAACCAGGAACAGCAGCCACTGATGCCACCAGCCTACATCAAATCAAATCAAATCAAATCAATCTTTATTTATATAGTGTCTTTTACAATCAAAATTGTTTCAAGGCGCTTTATAGAATCCCAGGGCCTAACCCCAGACAAGGAGGAGAGGAGAGGAGAGGAGAGGAGAGGAGAGGAGAGGAGAGGAGAGGAGAGGAGAGGAGAGGAGAGGAGAGGAGAGGAGAGGAGAGGAGAGGAGAGGAAACCATGACCCAGTGGGGTGACAGAGGCCTGTCAGGTGATCATGTTTCTGGGCCCCGGCAGCCTCAGCCAATAGCAGCATAGCTAAGACATTAACGAAATGATTAGACGATCCCTTAAGTATGATAATTTGTCTGTCTATGATTTGTAACTGGAACTACAGAATTAGTAACAGCAAGCTTTTTCAAAGAGGTAGGTTTTAAGCCTAATTTTAAAAGTAGAGATGGAGTCAACCTCCCGTACCTGGACAGGGAGCTGGTTCCATAGCAGGGGGGCCTTGATAATAAAGAATTACAATAGTCCAGCCTGGAAGTAACAAATGCATAAATTAACTTTTCAGCATCATGCCGCATCAGTAGTTTCCTGATCTTTGTGATGTTTCTCAGGTGAAAAAAGGCACTTCTTTTAATGTGTGAGTTAAAGGACAGATTTTGTTCAAAAGTTACTCCAAGATTCCTCACAGAGAGACTAGATGTTAATGAGATACCATCTAGAGTGATCATGTGATCTAATCTATCCCTGAAAGGTTCAGGACTAAACACCATGACCTCAGTTTTTCCTGAGTTAAGAAGGAGGAAATTTGAAGACATCCAGAACTTTATGTCTTTAAGACAGGTCTGAAGCTTCACTAACTTATCTGTCTCCTCTGGTTTCATAGATAAATAAAGCTGAGTGTCATCAGCATAACAATGAAAATGTATCCCATGCTGCCGAATAATGTTTCCTAAGGGAAGCATGTACAAGGTGAAAAGGATTTGTCCAAGTATAGAACCTGGAGGAACTCCATGGCTAACCCTACTGTATGAGGAGGGAGCACCATGGACATAAGCAAACTGGTATCTATCAGATAGATATGATCTAAACTGTCCCGTTAATCCCAATCACATGTTCCAGTCTCTGTAACAGGATGCTGTGATCAACTGTATCAAAAGCAGCACTGAGGTCCAGCAGAACCAGCATCGAGACCAGTCCATGATCTGAAGCTATGAGAAGATCATTAGTAACTTTAATAAGTGCTGTTTCTGTGCTGTGATGAGCTCTAAAGCCTGACTGAAACATCTCAAACATCAAACAGGCTGTTTCACTGCAGGTGCTCCAGTAACTGAGTCACCACAACCTTCTCAAGAATTTTAGAGATAAAAGGAAGGTTGGATATCGGCCGATAATTTGCTCAGACATCAGGATCCAGTGATGGTTTTTTTAAGCAACGGCTTATTCACTGCCACCTTGTAGGACCGGGCTACATAACCTGTCACTAAAGAACAATTGATCTGGTCCAGGATAGAGCTGCCTATCAATGGTAAAACATCCTTCAACGGGTGTGTTGGGATGGGATCTAGAAGACACGTGGTGGACTTGGATTTCTGAATTAGTGATGATGCCTCAGAAAGGGGGCACACCTCCTCTGATTTACTATTTTCTTTTTCAGGTGGGCAACAGAATTAAGCGTGATTCTCAGTGAGGTTGCTGCACCTTCAGCAATAGTCAACCTCAGCAGGGCTAAGATTATAATGATTGATCCCTGGGGAAACACACAGTGGTCCTGGGATCAGCACAGGGATCGCTTCCTTAATCTTAGCTACAGCATTATCTGAAAGACATCTGCTATAGTACGACTGTGCTCTGAGCATAGAAGAATCCTTAATCATATAGAATAATCCTATATGAATCCTGTATAGAAGAATCCTGCAGGGGGCCGATATACAACTACAAACAAAAGTGGCTTTTCTGTCGTCCGATTCAGATGTGTGATGCCAAGAGTCAGGTTTTCAAATGAACTGGAACAATGTTTTGTTCTAGGATTAATTAATAACTTGGAGTGTTAGATTGCTGCCACTCCCCCTCCTCGACCAGTAACACGAGGAATATGATAATTAAGATGGGTAGGAGGAGTAGATTCATTTAAGCTAACATACTCCTCCAGAAGCCAGGTCTCAGTAAGACAAAATAAATCAATGTGATGATCCACTATCAGGTCGTGCACTAACAAGGATTTGCACAAAAGAGATCTAATATTTCATAGTCCACATTTAATTGTGATGTTAGTTTCTCCAATTTGTGCTTTGGTATTAATTTTAATTTTAATGTTTAATTGGTGAACTTTTAACCGTGGAACAGAGACTACCTCTATAGTGTTAAATATATTATTGTTGGTGGATGAGGGTTCTATGGAAGCAGCAGAGAGGTGTGTAAGACTACAACTCTGCATCCTGGTCTGGACCCTGGTTTGTCTGGTCAGTTTGGGTCTAATAAAATTGGCCAAGTTACTAGAAATGAGAGAGGCACCATCCCGTGTGGGATGGACACGTCTCTCCTGATCAGACCAGGTTTCCATTTGCTGGTGACGTCAGACCTGCAGCTGGTTATCAATCAGCAAAAGCCGCCGGATTTTGGTCACCAGCGTCTGATCGTTTGGTCTGTTCTGTGGTGAACAAGGCTCAGTGGTGAACGTGCACGTGGCTCTGTGGTGAACGGGGCTCTGCAGTGAATGTGAACATGGTTCTGTGGTGGACAAGGCTCTGTGGTATCTTCTCCTGATCTGAACTATCAAATAACTTTCTCCATGTTCTCACATCTCTTCCTAGGTCACCTCGTGCCCTCAGAGGAACAATCAGCACTTCAGCGTCTCACCACGTTGTTTAAACGCCTTCAGCTGTTGTTTTATCTGTTAACGTCCCGCCTGAACCACATACTTAACGTAAGAGCAGCAGAGTTGTGGTTCCCCAGTGAGCATTTGCATTTCTATATATTGTGATAACCTTTATAACACATGGTTTTTCCATTATTTACTGACTTATATTTTTCTTCTGTGGCTTTATTAATGAAAGCAAAATCATTACATTTTCTTTTTGATCCAAGTTCTAATAAGTTATAATTAATATACAGTACTAACTTGGCTGGAATGAAAAAAAATAAGTGCAGTTCCTTGACATTTACATCTCTCGTGTTACTCATTCTCTCATGAAGTAATTGAGTCATTTCAATTTTCAAATGTGTGTTTTGTTTATTGTTGTCACTTGATATTAATTACTTTAATGCGAACGGCATGAGGAGCGAGCCTAACTTGGAGCAAGCCTGCCATCTACTGTTGATCAATGGCAGCGTTTCCTCCCCTACAAGCAACACTTTGTGACGTCAGAAATCCAGTAGCTCTCGCATCATTTTAGAAATTTCAAACTCATTTGACAAGTGAAAAGCAAATGTAAAATTACATGTGGACTACCTAACGGAGGATCCATACCCATCTAGTCGTGATTGAATATTATGTGAGGATCAACATTTGAAGCATTGTAAAGCCGGATCTAAAGTTGAAGTGCGTATGTGACTGAGGTATAATTGTGTGTAAGTGGGAGGGCTGTGAGTTCTTCAGGAATAAATGCATTTGGTGTGTGTTGGGGCAGTCACATGATGGGCCTGTGTTTTTCTTTGTTCATGTGATAATCTGAATAAGGAACTTGGTCCGAAAACACATTTAAACTTCATCACTCAACACAGTCTATCAAGTATCAAGGATTGGTAGAAATATCTGTCTTTTAAATATAATGAAATGTATATTAGGTCTCTCCGCTGGTTCGTGGCTGCCCCTCCTCTACCCTCCCCACCCCTTCCATCCTCTCCTCTCCTCTCCTACCTAATATTTCCTCTACCTGTCCTTCCCCTTCTCTTCCCTCTCTCTACCCAGCCCACCCATCAGCAGGAGGGTCCCCCTATATGAACCTGGTCCTGCTCAAGGTTTCTTCCTCTTAAAGGGGAGTTTTTCCTTGCCACTGTTGCTTGTTTGGGGTTAGGCCCTGGGATTCTGTAAAGCGCCTAGAAACAATTCTGATTATAAAAGACGCTATATAAATAAAGCTTGGTTGACTGATTGTTTGATTGTTTGATTGATTGATTGATATATAAATAAAGATTGATTGATTGATTGTCAGTTGTTTATACAAATCCATGCTAAACACTTCACCATATTAAAACCTTTGTGATATATGATGTATATAACACCCAGCTATCTTCCGACTTCTTTATTTCACTTCTTGACTTGGAGGCTTTATCTCGGCTCTTTTCACTGAATTGCAAGTTTCTGCTACCTGATTTGTGGGATGTGTCGCAGAAATTTGAAAAAAAACACATCAACCACCTTATTAGGGGTTTGGCCCTTGTGTGTCATCAGGTCTGTCCCTTTGGAAGCGATAGCCACAGCATCCCCGAGTCTTGGCAGGTTTTCCTCTGCTTCTGCTTTCTGTAATAAATGTGTTTTACAGGAGAGGGTGTATCGGCCCTGAGTCCATCCATCCTCTACTGCTTATCTGGGGTCGAGTCGCGGGTGCAGCAGCCTAAGAAGAGAAACTCAGACTTCCCTCTACCCAGCTACTTCTTCCAGCTCATCCGGAGGGATCCCAAGGCGTTCCCAGACCGGTCGAGAGACATAGTTTCTCTAACATGTCCTGGGTCTTCCAGGGATCTCCTACCGGAGGGACATGCCCTGAAGACCTCACCAGGGAGGTGTCCTTAACTAGATGCCCAAGCCACCTCATCTGGCTCCTCTCAACGCGGATGAGCAGCGGCTCTACTCCGAGTTCCTCCCGGATGGCAGAGCTTCTCACCCTATCTCTAAGGGAGAGCCCAGCCACCCTACTGAGGAAGCTCATTTCAGCTGCTTGTATCCGTGATCTTGTTCTTTTGGTCATTACCCAAAGCTCATGACCATAGGTGAGGGTAGGAACGAAGATCGACCGGTAAATTGAGAGCTTCGCCTTTTGGCCCAGCTCTCTCTTCACCACTATGGACCAGTGCAGAGTCCACATTACTCCGGACGCCGCACCAATCCGCCTGTCGATCTCCTGCTCCATTCTTCCCTCACTCTCAAGACCCCAAGGTACTTGAACTCCTCCACTTGGGGCAGGATCTCCTCCTTGACTCAGAGAAGGCACTCAACCTTTTTTCGGTTGAGAACCATGGCCTCGGATTTGGAGGTGCTGATTTTCATCCCAGCCGCTTCAGATGCGGCGGCAAACTGATCCAGTGATAGTTGGAGGTCACAGGCCGATGATGCCAACAGGACCACATCATCTGCAAAAAGCAGGTCACCAAACCGGACCCCCTCAACACCATGACTGCACCTAGAAATTCAGTCCATAAAAATTATGAACAGAATCGGTGACAAAGGGCAGCTCTGGCGGAGACGAACCCTCACCGGAAACGAGTTCGACTTACTGCCAGGAATGCGGACCAAACTCTGACACCAATCGTACAAGGAGCGGACGGCCCATATCAGCAGGCCCAACACCCCATACTCTCGGAGGACCCCCCACAGGACCCCCCGAGGGACACGGTCGAATGTCTTCTCCAAGTCCAGAAAACACATGTGGACTGGTTGGGCAAACTGCCATTCATGCACGAAGACCCTGCTGAGGATGTAGAGCTGGTCCACTGTTCCACGCCCAGGACGAAAACCACATTGCTCCTCCTGAATCCGAGGTTCAACTATCTGGCGGACCCTCCTCTCCAGTACCCCTGAATAGACCTTACCAGGGAGGCTGAGGAGTGTGATCCCCCTATAGTTGGAAGACACCCTCCGGTCCCCCTTCTTAAAAAGAGGGACTACCACCAATCTGCCAATCCAGCAGCACCGCCCCGGATATCCATGCAATGTTGCACATTCGAGTTAACCACGACAGCCCTACAACATCCAGAGCCTTAAGGAACTCTGGGCGGATCTCATCCATCCAGCCATACACCGAGGAGTTTTTTGACTACCTCGGCAACTTCAGCCCCGGAGATATGAGAGCCTATCCCCAGGTCCCCAGGCCCTACATCCTCACTGGAAGGCGTGTTGGTGGGATTGAGGAGGTCCTTGAAGTATTCCTTCCACCGATCCACAACATCCCGAGTTGAGGTCAGCAGCACACCATCACCACTATACACAGCACTGACAGTGCACTGCTTCCCCCTCCTCAGACGTCTGATGGTGGTCCAGAACCTTTTCGAGGCCGTCCGAAAGTCGTTCTCCATGGCCTCACCGAACTCTTCCCATGCCCGAGTCTTTGCCTCGGCAACAGCCGTAGCTGCGCTCCGCTTGGCCCGGGCCTATCTGCTGCCTCAGGAGTCCCACAGGCCCGATACGACTCCTTCTTCAGCCTGACGGCATCCCTCACCACTGGTGTACACAAGCGGGTTCGGGCATTGCCGCCACGACAGGCACCAACCACCTTGTGGCCACAGCACCGGTCAGCCGCCTCAACAATGGAGGCACGGAACATGGTCCACTCGGACTCAATGTCCCCCGCCTTCCCCAGGACATGGTCAAAGCTCTCCCGGAGGTGTGAATTGAAGCTCCTTCTGACAGGAGACTCTGCCAGGCGTTCCCAGCAGACCCTCACAATACGTTTGGGTCAGCCAGGTCTGTCCGGCATCCTTCCCCACCATCGGAGCAACTCACCACCAGGTCGTGTTCAGTTGACAGCTGGGTATTTGTTATGGACAATCTGAGACAAGCACAGAAGTCCAATAACAAAAGACCACTCGGGTTCAGATCAGGGGGGCCTTTCTTCCCAATCACCCCTCTCTAGGTCACACTGTCATTGCCAACGTGAGCATTGAAGTCACCCAGGAGGACGAGGGAGCCGCCAGAAGGAGCACTCTCCAGCACTCCCTCTAAGGACTCCAAAAAGGGTGGATACGCTGAACTGCTGTTTGGGCCATAGGCACAAACAACAGTCAGGATCTGTCCCCCCACCTGAAGGCGAAGGGAGGCTACCCTCTCATCCACCGGGGTAAACTCCAATATACAGGCACTGAGCTGGGGAGCAACAAGAATTGCCTGCCCTGCCCGTCGCCTCTCACCATCGGCAACTCCAGAGTGGGAGAGACTCCAACCCCTCTCGAGAAGACTGGTTCCAGAGCCCTTGCTGTGCGTCACAGTGAGGCCAACTATATCTAATCGGAACTTCTCAACCTTGCGCACCAACTCAGGCTCCTTTACCACCAGAGAGGTGACATTCCATGTCTCTAGAGCCAGTTTATGCAGCTGGGAATCAGACTGCCAAGGTCCCTGCCTTCGGCCGCTACCCAAAACACAATGCACTCGACCCCCTTGGCCCCTCCTGCAGGTGGTGAGCCCACGGGAAGGGGTCCCATGTTGCTGTGCTCGGCCGGACTCCATGGGCAGAGGTCCGGCCACCAGGCACTCACCAACGTGCCCCACCCCCAGGACTGGCTCCAGGAGAGGGCCCCGGTGACCCGCATCTGGGCAAGGGAAACTGAGACCAATGTTATTTATCTTCATTAGGGGGTCCTCGGCTACACTTTGTCTGATCCCTCACCTAGGACCTGTTTGCCATGGGTGGCCCTACCAGGGGCATATAGCCCCAGACAACGGAGTGCCTAGGTTCATTGGGACACGCAAACCCCTCCACCATGATAAGGTGGTAGCCCAGGAGGGGCGGCCCTGAGTCCAAACCCTGAACATGGAGGACCAGGGGATCACTCTTTGCTGGCCCCAGCCCATGAACCTGTCCAGTGGGTGCTCCACCAGAAGTTCAAGACTCCAGCTGACAGCTGTAGGGGTCCATTGGGATGCACAAACCATCTCCCCATGATAAAAGCAGCAATCTCAATTGAGATGGAGTCCATAAATTTGGTAGAACATAATGGATTGAATCCTTTACAGCAAAATAGATAAATCTGGTAAACATTGTCCCAGTTTTCACTCATCAAATATCTCCTTTTGACACTGTAGTTTAATGGTGCACAACCCACACCCTGCTTGTGCATGGACAGCAGATGGGGGGGGTGATTAACATTCATTTGATGAGGGTAATGGAAACAAATTGTCCGGCACTGCTCGACCCACAAATGCTGATTTCTGATAAGAAGTTATGAGATCTGAGCTTCATTTCTGTGATGGTAAAGATATTACAAGATGAGATAAGATATCCTTTTCTATTCAGCCCATGGTGGAGAAATTGACCTTGTTGCATTTACAGGTAAAATAAGTGCATCACTGTAAAGAGCAAGATATATAAAGATTAAAGATATAAAAATTAGATTATAAAAAAAATATTATACACAAGTCTGTAACAGCCTGTAAGGCTCCCAAAGTCCCATTTTATTACTTTGTAAAAAGTTTATTTTACAGCTTCATTTATTTATTTTGTTGACTTTGCTTATTCCTTTGGGGCATCTTTTTCATTTTGAAATAATAAACCTGATAAGAAATTTGTTCAAAAAGAAAATACTTCTTTTTTTTCTTCCACACAGGCGAGCAAGTAGTAGCACAGACCTTCATGGTGATGTGGATACGTTTTTGGATTTCATTGATCTACTATTTGGTTATTGAATTGAAGACCTACGGACGCATTTATGCTACGACCAATCTTAGTTTTATGTTATATAGTTGTTAATTGTCTTGCACATCACAAGATGTTTTGGAATGAGCGACACATTTGTAACCGCCTGGATAGAATAACATTTCACCTGCAACTTACAAAGATAAGTTAAACAAGCAGTCAAAATCAAATTTAGTGAACATTACCTTTACATTGAACTTGTCATTGGGTTTTCTTTTAAATTTCAACATAAGTAATAAAAAAAGTATATACTTATATTTATATACTCTACACAATAAGAGATACAAGATCATGGGTGGCTTACTTAGACCTGAAAAATCTCAAATGAAAAAGAAAAATGTCAAAATGTGAATGCTCATAATAAGTGTGGCTCCCTATGTTGGCTAGAATAAATATGGAGTCACCTTCCACATAAAAGAACATCACACATTGCAATGAATAAACCTCATCTTGTCTTCTTGATTTGATTCTTGACTGTAGATGTGAGCCATTAACTAGCGAGAAATGTAATGCTCTGGTCTGTTTCCCTTCAAATTCAACCTAAAAAAGTGTCCGAAAGAGAAATGCTGAACAGATGGTGTTTAGTGTTTGACAACTGCATCTTAATGGTACCATGTTCAGCCAGTTCTGGGAAAAGACCAAGGTGACGCAAGAAGACAAGGACCAAAGCTCTGAGCATTATTGTTTCTCTGGTCTGAATCATCTTTATTTCCCGCTCACCGGACAAAGATACCTTTTCCACAGCAGCTACGTACTTGTGGGTTGGGTTGGGTTTGGGGAGGGGACTTCCGACAAATATATGCTGCTAGAACTGCTTGAAGAAATATTTACAAGATGAAACAAGTCCCACCCCCCGTCTCCCCCCCACCATCCCAATGTGGGTGTGGATCCACATGCCTCCATATCAGTGTTGTCAAGTACTGGGAAAGAAAACCCAATATGTGCATGTTCTTAACCTTCAAAAGAAAGGTGCATTTGACCTGAGACCAGAGATTGTGTGTCAGAGGTATTTTTCTGTAGCTGTGTCGATAATTTCTAAATACCGTATCTCATGCTGACTCCAAATCTTAATACAATTAATCTGCAACTCCAGGCCTCATGTTGCAGTGTAATTATTCCACATTGTTTTCAACTTCATCCATTCCAGTTCTTATCTTTTGTTCTATAATTTGTTCTCTTGCTGTGTTAATCAACACCAAATTAAAGGTCAATCACTTTGGAGATGCATTTTGATAGTTTTTAAAGTACATTTGAAAACACACACTTTAACTGGAAACTACACTTATCACGTTTTCATGTATTCCTAATTTCCATATATTTCACTAGACATGTCAGACAAACGTTCGACAATCAAATCCTTAACAAAGTAAGTTGAAATTTGAAATTGGTGAAAAAGGATGTCATTATTTTGAAGTCGCAACCGGATATGGCGTGCGTGTTGCCGTTGTCCGACTTTTGCGGCAACAGTGTCTAAACGTGGCCCTGCAGACAGAAGTGCACTTTTTGTCAGCGCATTCAGTGTGAAGCGATGAGCAGTGCAGGTAAGAACGTTACTACTGTCGGACTTTATATTCATTTGGTCATAAAAGTGAGTAACACTATCCAACTACTACTTACCCACGCCTTGCTATAGGCATGGAAAAAAAAATGCTCAACCCCCTCCCCCATCGGACTAGGGGAGGGGGTTGAGCATTTTCCTTAAGGGAGATTGGTGTTATTAACTTGAACACATGCAGTTTTAGAATTTACCAGTAGTTTTTTGTGTGAATCTGACAATATGTGACAATGTGTCCTCCCTTTATTCAATATACAGTAGTCCAACGTATATGTGTATGAGTTTCAGCCTGGGGGGATTCACATGCAAACGTGAAGAATGCACAGGGAACAGGATTGACCACGCCTCTTGTCCGAAGGCAATTGTCTATATATATATATATATACACATACATATACACACACACACACACATATATATGTATGCATGTATATATATGTGTGTGTGTGTGTGTATATATGTATATATATGTATATATGTGTGTGTGTGTGTATATGTATATGTATGTATGTATATATATATATATACATACATACGTATAAAGGCCAAAATCCTGCGACTTTATATCTACTTGAAAATCTACTTGGTCTCAATGTGCATATTTGTATAAAGAAGTTTGAATGTGCGGATTGCACATGAAGTTCCCAGAGAGCTCCTGTATGGTCCAGTCCTACAGTTGCAAAAGCATTTCGGTTTTAGAGTCTTTAATTTCCAAGACATGCATGTCCAGAGCACTCAGACATGCATCAGATGTGTGTGTGTGCTGTACTGCACCATCTTCAAAGTTCTGATATTGTCATTTTTAAAAATTGTAGCAGTGTACCCGCCTACCTCTGGTCCGTCAACCAGCATGTATGGGAACGTGCCTGGCTATGAAGGCACATTGGCAGGAGGAGGTAAGTTCACAGCTTACTCACATTGTCACAACTATTTAGGGATGTTTCTGAAACTTTCTAATTGTCAATACTTTGAGAAAAGCTTGACAAAACCTAAAGATTATTAGTTGCCCACCGAGGACGGCCATAGTTGCAACATGTTGAACAGAAACAAGTGGGAGTGCTTCAACCAAATTGACAATATTTCAAGTATTTTCAAGTAACACCATTCTGTCCTTTATGTAGATAATGACCTGGCTCGTTAGCTGTCAAAACCTTTAATGTGCTTTAATCATGCATGCACTTAAGTTTTTTTGTTTTTTTTTCAAGAATCCTTTTTTACTTGCAAGTCATCTTCATCCGCAACGATGCGGGAAGAACAGACTGCTGTCTGTTCTCTGAGAGGCTGGCTGCAGGATCACACACATCATCATTGATAGTTGAGATTTTGCTGCTGGACGTAACCTAGAATAAATTCCATCATTACTTTTTATCTTGTCTGAAAACAATAGTGTTTATAGTAAAGCCCACACACCTCTGACAGCTGGTGCATCTTGATGCAGTTGTCCAATCAAAAGTGTGTTATCGCTGCAGGTGGTTATTTGCCGCCTCCTGTGCCAGTGGAGCCAGTAGCCCCACCCCAGCCTGGCCCAGCTCCTGACAACTGGAGGTAAATTGTGACATCCTCTGGCTCAGAAGGCAGGGATGTAAAACTGGAATATTTAGCTTTGTTATTGATAATATCAACCTTCAAAGTGATTTTTGGAAAAAGGCAGGTCATAATAATGCAAAAAGGTTTGCAGCGCTTTGGTATCGGTCCGTTTTTTTTAATTAAATGCAACGCTGTGGAGACTCACGGCCTAATTTCCCTTCTTATGTGGTAATGATTTAAATGTAAATAATAATAACAACAATAAAAATAATGGACGGGCAAAATTCTTGTCTACTTCAGTTTGCAGTAATGTTCAGTCTTTTGTATGCAGCATCCCTTCCCTCTCGGAGGATGTGGCCCGTGAGGCATTCAAGAGTTTTGCATCATCTCAGTGCTGCTACAGTAAAGCTCCCGCCAGTGATGGAGTCATCACCAACATGGAGGCATTCAACACCTACAGGGTGATGTGCTGATCATTCAACAAGAGATATCTCAATCTGACAGTCCTGACTGCTCAGTGAAAACTGTTTATCCCACCCAGTAGTCCCATCTACCATAAATAGTGCATAAAAAGGCATAGCAAATCTAAACAAACCTCTTCTCACTGCCCAGTCAGAAGAGTCGTATGGTGAGACGCCTTGCTCATATCCTTTCAAGAACTGTGGTTGTGATAGATACCTGTGTTCAGGATCCCCGTTAGGTGGGTCACCCTCATGGAGAGAAACAGAGGATCAGTTTTTGTGCCAGAGTGTGCAACACACGAGAGCGCAACCCCCCTTGATGGTTTATATACACTACTGTCGTTGCGTTGTCCACCCATACCGGGACGTGGTGGCCCAAGAGGGATGGGAGCAAGTGTTTCAGCCACCGAGAGCTCAAGAAAGTTTATGCGAAGACGCTGAAGAGCTGGGCTTTAGCATCCTCTCACAGAACTACCCTCGTAGATGCCTCCTCAGCTCAATAGGCTGGCATCTGTGGATGGACGAGACAATACCCATGGATACCCCCTGAGTCAAGAAAGATGGGACACGCCAGTGACGCAGGGCTGTCCTGCAATCCGCCGTTACCACGATGCCCCATGCACCATGACGCAAAGGATCCAGCCTTAGTGAGGCCATCCAAATGGGAATGTGGAAATATGTGTTTTTCAGATCCACAGACAAAAACCAATTGTTCAGTCTTCCTAGATGCAGCAGTGCTGTTTGTCTCAGCGTCCCAAACTTATATTTCCACATAAGTTTGATTAGAGCCTGCAAGTCCAGAATAAGGCAGATTCCTCTCCCCCCCAGTCGTAGTTCGTCTTCCAAACTCAACACTCTACAGTTCCCACAAGACCTTTGAACGTTGGGGAATAATCCTGCTGTGGTCAACCACCAAGCAGACACTGCACACCAGGAGGGTATCCCTTCTAAAAGTTTTATTCCTGCAGCGACAGAGCTGAGACAATTCCACCATGAAGGGGATGGTGAAAACACTCCGGTGACAGAAGCTAGCAAGATCCATCTGGTGGATAGTTTAAGCTAACGAAGCTCTTACGTGTGATAAGCTCTCAGGTGAGAGGTGCTTTCGAGTTGAGGGGGTGTTATCCACGTACACTATGTATAGTAGATGGGAATACTGTGTGTGGCGCGAATGAACACGCTTCGGCGGCCATCAGGAAGGGTGGATTGGCTGATGTTGTTTCTATCCCACAGCTAGATTCTGACTGAAGGAATGGTTTGTACAATGTAAACAGCGATTTAGAAACTAGTTACTCCTGTCTACAGTACACAGGACATAGAATAATGTTTTCATCCTTTACTTTTTTTTATAGTACCGTCTGGAGACATTTACAGAGTCCAGGTCAACAGAGTTAGCCAACAAACCTTATGAAGGTATACATTCATATATGTCAGATCATAATGAATTCAATAAAGGAGCACTTTATATAACCCTGTCTTGCAACACCTCCTCAACAGGTGAGCAGGCTGACTTCTATGCCCAACCTGCCCCACGACCCTGGGAAGTCATGGCCACGCCCCCCAACCTTTTCACCAACCACACAGAAGAGATCCGTGTGCCTTACACCTCTTCCGTTCAGGTGATTAGTAAACAGTCACTCTGCTCTCTCATCTGATTTGAATTATTTAATTTTGATATTGGACAGCCACTCGGAGAGTTTTGTTGTCACTGTAGAATCAATTATTTCTAGGATTTGTTGATCACCCTTGATTATCAAGGCTTTGAAGGCTGTGAAGGATCTATTGATTAGTTATTATTTGAACATTGAAGGGCCTTAGTTACATTTTAAATATTGGAACAGGCTCTCTATGTAATTGTGTCTTCAACACAAAGTGAAAGATCAAATTCTTTGTTTTTCTGGAATGCAGCGTGTGAACATAAAATTTGATACGGTGTACTCCCGTTTCAAAATATTTCAATCGACAAAGCACAAGACAGGTGTTTGTGTTATTTGTAGGACTGCAGCAAGTGTCACGCCACTGGGACAGTGGAGTGCGAGCAATGCAATGGAAGTGGATATGATGTAAGTATGTGGAGATACCACTGGGGGACACACTGTGGGTTGATAGCTGTTTTAACTTATTTTTGGGTATGGAATCCAAAAGTGATCTGTGTTTTTCTTGATCACGTTAAGATCAGTTTTTGAACTCTAGGATCCCCTCTAGTTCCATGTATCCTCTATAGCAGGGGTGCCTACACTTTTTCAGCATGCAAGCTACTTTTCAAATGACCAAGTCAAGAAGATCTACCTACTATAAATTTGCAAAACATATATTTATTCATAAATATATTGAGAATTCTTTATATGATCCATATATGTTGGTGTACCTCGCATAACTACATGAATCCATATTGCTCAATACAACAATACATTTTTTCAGCATGCGAGCTACTTACAAAATGATCAAAATGATCTACCCACCACAAAAATCCAAAACATCTAATTATTTTCAAATGTACTGAGGATTCTTTGTATGTACAATGTATGTTGATGTACCTTTCATAACCGAATGAGCCAAAATTGCAAAACACACATAATAATTAACTAATTGGCTTAAAATCAGAGGTAATTAGCTGAATAGCTTAGTGCCATTGTTTGCACATGAGCGGTGACCTAAAGGTCAATCAAGTAACGGGACTGATGATAGGCTGACATCGTAAGTTCTGCTGCACTTAGCGCCGTTGGGCTTGATTGGTCCGCTGAATGTCAAGTTCAGTTGTCATCTAACTGGCTGCCCTGTATATCAATCAAGTGACGGGATGAATGATAGGCTGATATTTTTTAATGTCACGCCGCGATCGACCAGTACTACCTCCGCGATCGACCGGTAGATCGCGATCGACGTAATGAGCACCCCTTCTCTATAGGATACGTTGAAGGTGTGTACTGACAAAGATTAACGAAGGATGTCTTCTTCTTCTTTGACTTCAGAACACTTATAAATACAATTGTTTTAAACGTAAATTTCACACACATCAATGTGTGTCTTTGTAGGAACAGTGTTGGGTTTGTAATGGCTCCGGAACAAGTAATGACCAAAGCTGCAGTCATTGCGACGGCAAAGGAAGAGAGAGGTACTGTCACGCTCACCACTTCTTGGAACGTCTTTCTTGAACATACTTTTGAAATGTCAGTACTGATTATTGAGACTCCTATCAGTAGGTGTGTTTTCACAACATAGAACACATTTAATTAGGGTTTCTTTCTTGCTTTGTTTGTGCTCTTGACTCCATCTAAATAATTGAATAATTTGATCACATGTAGGTATTTGTAATGTTCACTGAACTGATACGACTTTACGTCGAGGGTATCTTTGTCCAGTTATAGCTGTGTGTTTCTTCTGCCTGTTTGACCCAGACACCAGTGATCAAGAAATACCTTACAAGAAATTATTGATAGGAAAAGAAAGTTCATTTGTGATGTGTCACATGATTGTGTTCAGATGCAAATCATGCAGTGGTCAGAGAATGAAGGAGTGTGAGACCTGCAAAGGAAAAAGACAGCTGCTGACTTACATCAAGCTTAAAGTGGAGTGGTGAGTATTAATACTGCTATTGCTACCATGTGTACGTTCCACTGCATGCTTTGACTTGTGGGCTTCTCAGATAGCTGGCAGCTGTTAGCTACAACTTTCTCCATGAAGAAAGAGGCAAAAGTGTCAGCTGTTAGGTGAAATGCAGGAGGAGAAGGGGGAGGTGGGTTAAGCAGGGCTTTAAAGGCAGGCAAGAGCTTGCCGTGGTGTTAATCTTTTGTAAAGCAACTTCTTTGCAGTAGTTATACTGGAAGAGAAGGAGCACAGTAAAGACCCTTAGCTGTCGAGATCTTTAGGTGCACCGAACTTTTACCATTTTTTCAACCTTTAAAACAGATCTTATGCACCTGCGTGCACGTGACTTTTTTGCAGGACTATTATGTTTAATGCAATAATATATAAGAAAATACAAATAACAAAATAGAAAAGAAACCATAAGACCACAATTAGAATATAAGGTAATAATATAAATATAAAGTACAAAAAATAAAAATAGCACACAAATTCGTATAGAAAGTAGCCACGTTGTGGATTTTAACTGTCTGATCCCACAGGTGCCTTCATTCTTTCTCAGCCAATGTAATAAGACCAAGAAGCAAATGTTGGGAGTGCAAATTCACAAAAGCACGACAAATCACACAGTTTTATGTCAAGGCTTGGCATAAAACTGAGAACAATATTTGAACATTTGCCTGTTAAAATCTTGCACTGATTCTAATTCTGATAGAGTCAACCTCTGCAGGGCTAAGATTATAATGATTGATCCCTGGGGAAACACACGGTGGTCCTGGGATTAGCACAGGGATCGCTTCCTTAAACTTAGCTACAGCATTATCTGAAAGACATCTGCTATAGTAAGACTTTGTTCTGAGGATAGAAGAATCCTTAATCATAAATGTAAAAGTGATCAATGAATTATCTGCCAGGAGTGGGTTCTGAGGGAGCACTGACACATGTTCTACCTCAACACCATAAATCAGAACTAGATCTAAGGGTGTGGCTGAAGTTATGAGTTGGTTGGTTTATCTGCTGGAGGAAACCAACTGACTCAAGTAATGAAATGAAGCCATTTCTAAGGACCAAGTCAGATAAGAAATCAGAGAATTCAGACAGGAACTCTGAATGTGGCCCAGCCTTCCAGTTCAGATGGGTGATGCCAAGAGTCAGGCTTTCAAATGAACTGGAGCCATATTTTGGTCTAGGATTAATTAATAACTTGGAGTGATAGATTGGTGCCACTCCACCTCCTTCACCAGTAACATGAGGAATATGATAATTAAGATGGGTAGGAGGAGTAGATTCGTTTAAGCTAACATACTCCTCCTGAAGCCAGGTCTCAGTAAGACAGAATAAATCAATGTGATGATCCGCTATCAGGTCGTGCACTAACAGGGATTTACACAAAAGAGATCTAATAATTAACAGTCCACACTTAATTGTGATATTAGTTTCTCCAACTTGTGCATTGGTATTAATTTTAATAAGATTATGGTGATTGACCGCTGGTGAACTATTAACCGTGGAACAGAGACTACCTCTATAGTGTTAGATATATTATTGTTGGTGGATGAGGGTTCTAAGGAAGCAGCAGAGAGGTGTGTAAGACTACAACTCTGCATCCTGGTCTGGACCCTGGATTGTCAGGTCACTTTGGGTCTAATAAAATTAGCCAAATTACTAAAGATGAGGGAGGCACCATCCCGGGTGGGATGGACACCGTCTCTCCTAATCAGACTAGGTTTTCCACAAAAACTGTTCCAATTGTCTACAAAGGACACCTGGTTTTGGGGGCACCACTGTCGTTTTTGGGTTGTTGGACGCCAACTCTGTTCATTTTGGTGACCTCCGACTGACGAAGCCGGGTGCCTTTTGCTCCAAGATAAACAATAACTTTACCGAATTTACGTTTACTTCTCGCCAGCAGCTTTAGCTTGGCTTCCATGTTGCCCGCTGTCCACACTGTCATGAATGTGCATCAAGATTGAAAGTAAATTCGCTAAGATGCCTGAGGCTAAATTTATATTTATTTCAGCACTTGCACTAATGCCCCATCCATTCCTACAATCATCCTGTTGGCTGGAACATGGTTGGTTATGCTTTGGTGCACTTTGTGTACATCCCACATGTTGTTTCCAGAGACTGGGCTTTTTTACAAGGTAGTTAGGGGCGGTAGATAGTGGATCAAGTGGAGATGACAATGATTTGAGACGGAATGAAATCATACTGAAACTATGCAATGTGCATATATTTCTTTATTATGAATGCTCTTTGTGTTTTATACACTGGATTTACAATTTTGTGTGTGTGTGTGTGTGTGCGCGCGTGCTTTAGGATTAACCATGTGGGAGACCATGTAGAAAACCAGACATCTGGTTTAAATCCGGATAACCTTCGTTCAGTACATGGGAAGAAGCTGTTTGAGGACAGCCAATACTTGGTATAGACGTATACATTTTTGTTGCAACATAGTGGTGCACAATCCATCTATATGTATTGCATCAAGGACGTCACTAATGACTTATTTGTCTTTCTGGCCATCACAGGTCTACCCATTGATTGGATTCCCACTCCAGGCCATTTCTCTGGCTTCTGAGCATTTGGTTAGAGAACATCAAAGCAAATATGCCCAGAACTCCAGGATCCTACAGCAGGTAAGTCTGTAACAAAGACAAAGAAAAAAAAACTTAAATGCATTCAGGAGAAGACAAGATGTTCCTCAAAAGTACGGATAAAAATAATACGGATAAAAAGTTCAGGCACAAATGACCTGCGCAAAAATCAAAATGTGATCGTTTATCTCATCCTGCTACTGGATTAAACAAAGAAAAATACCTTATTACTTTCTAAGGTCTTTGAATTATTTCATGTGAATGATTACTGAGGAGAAAGTGTATTGAGTATTGTATTACTGAGTGAGAAAGTGAAAATTATTTTATTCTTTCTTTTTTCTTTAGAGGCAAACAGTGGAACTTGTCCCTATCACTAAGGTGAAATACAACTGGAAAAGCAGCAGTCATGTCTACTACGTTTTTGGCAATGAGAACCAAGTTAACGCAGAGAATTATCCAGCAACCTGTTGTTGTGTTATCCTGTAGACATCATCGTTTCTCTTTTACACAATTTCTCTGACAAATTACTCATGATGAAATGAGATTGTGACCACTCTTCAAATATAATCACTCAATCTAGCTGGATTTATTTTTCCTTCTCTATGCTTGAATAAAAGCAAACATACTAGTAACCTTAATTACATAAAAATGGATTGTAACTTCCTGACATTTATCAAGTCGTATTTTTCTCTCAGAACCTTTGGTAGCGGAAAAACAAGTGTATCCTCAATAAAAATCCATTATTGTTCCTGTCTCAACAGATAACTTTAGTTCTGTCTTAGAGTTCACCACCTAACAAAGCTAAATTTCTACTTCTATACTAATACTATTTTGGAAATACTGATATCATTACTTGTAATGTTTGGAACTGTGTTAAATATACCCGTTTGTGATCAGTCACCAACCTTTCTG
Organism: Takifugu flavidus; assembly: GCF_003711565.1. NCBI lineage: Eukaryota > Metazoa > Chordata > Actinopteri > Tetraodontiformes > Tetraodontidae > Takifugu > Takifugu flavidus. Next base: position 16,300,237 of record NC_079523.1, on the reverse strand, counting down.
AACCACTAAATCAATATTAGGCAGTTGTGTGGAAATGGTTGACTGTTCCGAACCATTTCATACAAGAAGTATGGCGACATCTGTCGGTCAATCTTAAATAGTATTTGCATGGTATTATAACGGGAAAGGTGTCATCAGTCACTCTTATGCTTACCTGTTTTTTTCAAAGGCTTTAACGTGAGACATGTGTTATAATCTCCCTGTACCTTTATTAAATTTTACTTTTTTCAAATTTTACTTTAAATTTTACTTTATTAAAATGTATCCGAAATATTGTATGTATTAGCGACGTGCTTTTGCAGGATTGGTTTGGGGTTCATATTCATACATGTCTGCTGCCAGTGTTTACTCTTCAGTTTTCTGATATTTGGCTGTTTCCTGTTTGTGAACTAATGTATAAGTATGTAGGTGTATGGGAATCAAGATATAGTGTTTGAATGTCTGCCAATGTGGATGTATAAACGTACGTATAACGCCAATGTGTCTACGTTTGACCTCATGTTACCTGGATCTCGGTCTCAATAAAGCCACAGAGTTTACAGAAGTCCGCTCGTGACATTTCATTTGGCGGTTTGTTTCGGGCGTGACGCAGTCAAATTTCCTTTGGAGAATCGCGTATAACATTAGTTTCTTGGTTGTTGTGGGAGGTTTCTCGCTTTCAGTCTGTGTTTTACTTGAATAACATCACGTGTGCACATGTGAAACTTGTGACATGAACCCATCTGTTCCGATGCAGATGATCTGATCTGATACGGACCCATTTCAACGCACGCAGGCAGGCACGCGCTCGAAGGCTCGAGATAAATTGTCTTTATTGGTTCGACGTCCTTCAAATTTTTACTCTCTCCCCGCCCCCTCCTCTGTAGGTGGGCGGGGCCTGTACGCGAGTTTTTATCATGTGTTCAACGGCGTCACGTCACAAAGAAAAGAAGAAAAGCGTCTAGAGACAGCGGATTTGAGTAAGTTTTGAGCACCCGCCCCGTGCGCTCGTAGCTGTGCAACAGGCCCGTTTTGAGTACGTGTGAATGTGTGTTTGCGGGAGCGCCATGGTGGAAAGTTCACTTTAAGTTCCCACTAAACTTGTTGCAGCTTTATACGACCTTGGGTCTCTCTATTGTCTTTTAAAGATTTTTTTTGGTAGGGGGGACTGCTGTATTCTCCTACTGTCATACTCTTTGCTCATGTTGATTTAGTTTTACGTGGATGTGTGGAAAGAATAGATCGACAAGGGGAAGAGGGAGGAGGGGTGAAGCCCCACTGTCTTTCCGCAGCTTTACATCATCTGTGAAATTAATACATATCCACTAATTTGATTTGAGAAGCTGCATCAAAAATCCAAGTATTCTCACTCACATGTATTCCGATTAATGCGTGAAGTTAATTCTTTTAATTTTAGCTCTCTGATTAGAAAGCAAGAAGTTGTTTTACTGTTGTCTAAAGTGTCTCAACCTCAGGCTGCAGCAGCAGATTTCCTGTCATCGTTGAATCGACGGCCTGTAAATGTCCATTGTAAATTCTCTCTTGCCTCTTTACAAATCTTTATCTACAAATCTGCAAGCTTTTAGTTTAAAAAATGAGTGTATATTAAGGTTCCATACCTCACGCCCCAAAGAGAGCAAACTAAATTGATCATCTCACTGTGTAGTTTTAACAGTTTTTAAAAAATGCTTTGTTTTTACCTCATTTGGGTATTATGAGGATTAAAAAAAAACCTTACAGCCTTATTTATTAAGTAAGGCTCATTTTGGAAAGAGGGCCAACAGGCATCTCACAGTCTTCTTGCTTTATGTTGTGTGCTGTTGAAGGCTACCAAAAGAAGCAAATACCGTATTTTCATGACCATAAGGCGCACTGTAATAAAAGGTGCAGTCTCAGTTATGGGTGCTATTTCCGTATTTAAAACATACATAAGGCACGCCGTATTGTTAGGCGCATGCCAAAACATACAGTAAAAAATGACAACGGAAGTAAAACAGTGAGTTTCGACACATTTATTGAACAAAATATTCATTCTTCCTCCACAAAACCATCGAAGTTTTCATCTTCTGTATCTGAATTAAACAGCTGCGCTATTTCAATGTCCAACAGCCCGAATTCCTCTTCTTCATCATCTGAATCAGACTCACCGACCGGTTCCGCTTCAGCGTTGATTTTGTGAAAGCTCTTACAATACATGAAGACGGTATCATAGCCCATGCCTCTACAATCCACCCGCATATGGTGACATAACTTGCCCTTATTCTGTGCAGACCTATAATGTAAGCCGTGTTGTCTTGGCTTAGCTGGACCTTTCTTTCTTGACTACAAAAGTTACATTTAATCCATTTTTTGATATGTTGATAATAGTGAGATAGCACATAGTGAATCCCCGTACTAACACTAACGGAAGACATACTTCTTAGGAGGCTCTTGAGAAATTCTCTCAGCTTACAAACTAAAAAAGCTAAGTCTGACTGATTGTGACTCTTCTCAGTATTCTGAATTTAATACTCTGAATTCTGGAGGATGAAACAGTCTGACATAAAGTATGGGTGCGGAAAAAACTTCTAGTTTACTTCTAGAGTGACTTTGCGGCTGTTGGAGAGAAAAGGATCAGTTTTCTCCCCGCGCTGTTGCCATCAGAGTGAGAGACGGAATGAGACGGAAGCTTCAGTTTACTTGCTGCAAGGGCAGCCCACACGTCTGCAGTGTGGGCTACAAAGTGTGAGCCTTGACAAGGTTTATCAGCACACGAACATGTAAGATTACAATAAGCGTAAGTGTAAGCGTCATATGATAAAGCATAAGCGTCACGTGATAAAACAAAGCATGATATATACAAAAGGAACTTATAAGAAAATGGGGAATGGAGTGTCACAGGATGGTCAGGTTGTCCCCTGCTATCCCGAGGTGATAGAACATCAGTTAAAGCAGGTCACAGGGTTCTGCACAGGAGTGATAATAAGTAGTTACAGCATTGTTATATGAACAGTTTGAACCTGACAGCGGCATGCAGGACCAAAAATGTCAGATTTGGCCGAGTTTTTGCATGTTCGAGGGGTCCCTGAGCATACCATTTCATTAATGGAAGAGTCGTTGGTGAGTGAAAAAGATGGAGACGAGTTGGACGAGTTTTAGTAACTTAAAGGTTTCATTTCATTCACTTAAAGGTTGATCGGTTTCATTTATCTGTCGGTTGGAGTGGTGGATTATAGCAGGCAACATTCATATTCAGGACACACTGGAGAGACTACGTCTCTTGGCTGGCCTGGGAGCAACTCAGAATACTCCCTGAAGAAGTGTAGGAAGTGCTGCCCTGGCGACCCGGTCCTGGATAAAGTGGAAGAAGACAAGAAGCAACAAGAAACATTCATATTTTGTGGAATCTGTCTCACAGTGAGAGCACGTAACATGCAACCTCAGTTAAAACCTCAGTTTTAAAAAAAAGTCACTTCAAAATGTATGCATATATACATAAAAAAAAAAGATCTGTGCAGACCTATAATGTAAGCCGTGTTGTCTTGGCTTAGCTGGACCTTTCTTTCTTGACTACAAAAGTTACATTTAATCCATACTTTGATATGTTGATAATAGTGAGATAGCACATCGTGAATCCCCGTACTAACACTAACGGAAGACATACTTCTTAGGAGGCTCTTGAGAAAATCTCTCAGCTTACAAACTAAAAAAGCTATTAAGCAAGCTATCTAAGATGAATTGAGAGGAATAATAATCATTCAAAGCAAAGGAAAACATCAACAATTAGAAAATAAAATATTAAAATAAAAATAGCGATAAAGTAATAAAATGGAATAAAGCGCACAGGTGTGGTATGGATTGCATTTTACTTGTTTGCTTGCTTGAGTGTGGAATGGTTCTGGGAGAAAACTTATCCCTGAGTCTGTCTGTGCTTTGTGGGCTCTGTAGTGCATTCCTGAGGGCAGTTAGAGTAATAAGGCATACACTTCTCAATTTAATTACTGAATTTCTTCATATTTCAATATTCCCCTGTAAACTAAAATGTAAAAAGCTAAGGCATTAAAAACTGCTAACAGTTTTAATCTTTTACTTATATGGATGGCATGAAATACTATTTTTGCAACTAAATTTGTTCCGTTATTTTTTAAAATATTTTTTCTTTGTTTCTTACCACAGATCCTGCTCAAATGAGTTCAAAGTTGACTATTAGACAGGAAATCATAGAAATGAAGCTGGGTCAAGAGTGGATGTAACAACAAAAGGCCTAGATGATGCCACACAAGCATGTTGAAATCACTGGCAGAATAGTTGACAGAATAACATACCCTTCCTTGCCCCATCCGTCCAGCCATGTTACTAAGGAAAAAGGTATGTGCTGCCTTGATTGTTGCCATCCTCTTCCTGATGCTTGCCAGTCACAGCATTCAAAGGAGACATTTCCTGCCTCTGTCACTGACTTTACCGATCATCCAAGCCACACCAACGAACTGGGAGAGAGGTAAGGTGTTGATGTCACTATCACTAGGCACAACATTTCTCAGAAAAAAGACTTTATCAAAACTTCTACATTCAAAACTTGTACATTAATATTTTTCACTGTTAAGTGTAACTAAATTAAGCGCTTATCAGTACTGCATTACCAGGTTCTAGAGGCACAGTTTACATTTACACACATATGCAGACTTTCACCTGTTTATACATATATACTTATTCAAATCTTGGCATATGATAAATGGCAATTTTCTGGATAATCTTGAGTCTTTGTTTTAGTAATTACCTGGATAACTTTTGCCTTTTACCAATGTTGCAGCAATAGCAATTCTAACACTTGTATTTGTTGAACTGAAAACTATTAGTTGTAGTCATATTGTAGTAGTTTATCAGCATACTGCATATTAATGGTGTAATATCAGTATCGCTATCAGTATCAATCAAGATTATCTCTAGGTGCTTTCCAGAATCCCAGGGCCTGACCCCCAACAAGCAACAGTGGCAGGAAAAACTCCCCTTTAACAGGAAGAAACCTTGAGCAGGACGAGGCTCATATAGGGACCCTCCTGCTGATGGGGGGACTGGGTAGAGAGGGAGGAGAAGGGGGGACGACAGGTAGGGGAGAAAATAGGCAGAGATCATAGAAATACATTAATTATATTAATTATAATAAACTGCTGGTAGAGTTGAGTGGGTCAGCGGGGTCGGAGATCAGTAGGTCAGCATCCAACTATGAGGGCGGCGTTACCTGTAGATGAATACGGGGGGGGCAGAAAAACTACACAAGAAATAACATAACTCATCTGCTTGGTGAGGAGAGGAGAGGAGAGGAGAGGAGAGGAGAGGAGAGGAGAGGAGAGGAGAGGAGAGGAGACCATGACCCAATGGGGTGACAGAGGCCTGTCAGGTGATAATGTTTCTGAACCCCGGCAGCCTTGGCCTCTAGCAGCATAACTAAGATGCTAACCTAATAATTAGATGACCCTCTAAATATGATAATTATGTCTAGGATAATAACTGGAACTACAGAATTACTATCAGCTTTCTCACAGAGGAAGGTTTTCAGTCTGATCTGATAGTAAAGATGGAGTCAGCCTCCCGTACCTGGACAGGGAGCTGGTTCCACAGCAGGGGGGCCTGGTAGCTAAATCCTCGGCCCCCTGTTCTACTTCTAGAGACTCTGGGGACCACAAGTAAACCAGCATTCTGAGAGCGGAGCAGTCTACTGGGCTGATAAGGTTTCACTAGCTCCTCCAGGTAGGATGGAGCTAGGCCTCTGAGGACCTTGTAGGTCAGAAGAAGGATTTAAAAAATTATTCTAAATTTAACGGGCAGCTAATGAAGAGACGCCATTACAGGAGTTATGTGATCTCTTTTGTCAATACCTGTCAGAACTCTGGCTGCAGCATTTTGGATCACCTGGAGGCCTCTTAAAGAGTTGTTTGGACACCCTGATAATAAAGAATTACAATAGTCCAGCCTGGAAGTAACAAATGCTGGACAAACTTTTCAGCATCAGGCTGCGTCAGTAGGTTCCTGATCTTTGTGATGTTCCTCAGGCAAAAAAAGGAACTTCTAGAGACTGTTTTAATGTGTGAGTTAAAGGACAGATTTTGAAAAGTTACTCCTAGATTCCTCACGGAGAGACTAGATGTTAATGAGATACCATCTAGAGTGATCATGTGATCTAATCTATCCCTGAGAGGTTCAGGACCAAACACCATGACCTCAGTTTTTCCTGAGTTAAGGAGGAGGAAATTTGAAGACATCCAAGACTTTATGTCTTTAAGACAGGTCTGAAGCTTCACTAACTTCTCTGTCTCCTCTGGTTTCATGGATAAATATAGTCATCATCAGCATAACAATGAAAATTTATTCCATGTTGCTGAAAAATGTTCCCTAAGGGAAGCATGTACAAGGTGAAAAGGATTGGTCTAAGTACAGAACCTTGAGGAACCCCATGGCTAACCCTACTGTATGAGGAGGGAACACCATGGACATGAACAAACTGGTATCTATCAGATGAATATGATCTAAACCAGTCTAGTGCTGTCCCTTTAATCCCAATCACATGTTCCAGTCTCTGTAACAGGATGCTGTGAACAACTGTATCAAAAGCAGCACTGAGGTCCAGCAGAACCAGCATAGAGACCAGTCCATGATCTGAAGCTATAAGAAGATCATTAGTAACTTTAATAAGTGCTGTTTCTGTGCTGTGGTGAGCTCTAAAGCCTGACTGAAACATCTCAAACAGGTTTGAAACATCTCAGGCAGGCTGTTACTGTTATGACTGTTACTAATAATATAATACAATTTCTGTCAATACAATACTCTTGCCTTTTTGCTGTAAAAGTTGGGGGTAAAAGCAGTTTTGTGATGTATATTTTCTGTCTGTGTTTGCAATAGCTGAGCCCACTACACCTCCTATTGATTTAGCCCCCATTCCTCCCAGTACTCCCCGTCCTCCAAGAATCCTTGAACCAGAAGATGTCCAACATAAGCTGAGGTAGTAGGCTTGAGATTGCTATCTATCTATGTTTCCCTGTTCATTTCTTGTCATAATCCACTGTGTCATGCCCGGGCAGGACGTGTGGGTGTATCGAGTCCTGTATTTCAGATTTTGGAGGATCCAACTGGTTCCAGCAGCGGTATGACAAAACACAGGAGCCTGTCCTTCGTACAAACAGCATCATGGATCCTGATGCACTGAAATGGTGGCTGGTGAGGACTGACTGACTGACTGACTGACTGTCTGTCTGTCTGCCTGCCTGCCTGCCTGCCTGCCTGCCTGTCTGTCTGTCTGTCTGTCTGTCTGTCTGTCTGTCTGTCTGTCTGTCTGTCTGTCGAGGCACACAGATGCGAGAGCCTTCAAAACAGTTGAAGGAAAAAAGCAGTCTGGATGAGATTCTTCAATGTATCCACTCATTATAGTTTCAATTGTGACCATCTTTGACCTCCACACAGCATCTTCAGCAGTCTGGTAATGACAGGACTCCAGAAGACATAATGGCAGAGATGTTCAAAGTCATTCCCTCACCCACTGTGGACTTCAGGCCACTCACCTCCCGTTGCCATACTTGTGCAGTGGTTGGAAACTCTGGCAGATTGCGACAGTCAGGAAATGGCAAAATAATCGACTCCCATGATTCTGTGATCCGGTGTGTAGTGTATTTGTTGTATAAGTAAACGTCTTTTAAAATATCTTTTAATAATATCTGATTTTTTTAGGATGAACAAGGCAGTGACTCGAGGATTTGCAAAAGATGTTGGAAATCGAACAACGCACCACTTTTTGTACCCAGAAAGTGCAGTGGATGTTGACCATGGAGTCAGTCTGGTACTTCTGCCTTTCAAACTGAGAGACATAGAGTGGCTGACCAGCGCTCTGTCAACTGGCAAAGTCAAAATGTATTGACATTAATTAAACACAGAAACAAACACTTACCAATTAGCTAAAATTATTTTTTTTCCTCAATTATATGAATTCAGGACATACATGAGGGTGAAAGATCGAGTGGCAGCAGACAAAAACAAGGTAAGGTAAATTGTACATTCTATGTGACCCAGTATATTTCAGACGTTTTAAGGAAATAGTTACTTTATCATGACACATGAGTTTGTGTTCAAATTTTTTGTTCAGGAAAGTAGGGCAAGTGCACAGAATATGTTTGAAAAGAGCACAATTAAGAAGGCTAGGTGGCTGTGTTGTTGCATTTTGGGGGTTTTAAGCAGAACCTGAGAGCAGGACAGGACACGGTGGTAAGAGGGTCAAAGAGTTTTATTTACTTAGTTTTATTTAACAACACAAGGAAGACAGAAGCAGTCCTCCAGGACTGCAGAGAACTCGGGAACAGAAGCAGTGCTCCAAGACTGCAGAGAACTCGGGAACAGAAGCAGTGCTCCAGGACTGCAGAGAACTCGGGAACAGAAGCAGTGCTCCAGGACTGCAGAGAACTCGGGAACAGAAGCAGTGCTCCAGGACTGCAGAGAACTCGGGAACAGAAGCAGTGCTCCAAGACTGCAGAGAACTCGGGAACAGAAGCAGTGCTCCAGGACTGCAGAGAGCTAGGGAACAAGCAGTCCTCCAAGACTGCAGAGAACTCGGGAACAGAAGCAGTCCTCCAAGACTGCAGAGAACTCGGGAACAGAAGCAGTCCTCCAAGACTGCAGAGAACTCGGGAACAGAAGCAGTGCTCCAGGACTGCAGAGAGCACGGGAGTCGGCGTCGGCACTTAACAGGTCCACGGGTGAGTCCTCCAACGGAAGCAGCCCCCCTGGACTGCAGAGAACTCGGGAACAGGTTCTGCACTTCTGCTGTCCAGCAATTGGCGTGAAATCCTCAAACGTGCAGGGAAGGACCAAGCAAAGCCACAATACTCCACAACGCAACACTCCCACGAAGCCAACCAACACTCGATAAGAGGAAACGAACCAACACTCGATAAGAGGAAACGAACCAACACTCGACAAGAGGAAACCAAACCAACACTCTGGCACTGATAGGCAGGCACATCCTGCTTAAGTAGGCGGCAGGATGTAAATAGTCTATAGGTGCGCCTGCCTGCAGCTGCCGCCAATTGTGCTCCACGACGCCCCATGGAGGACAAAGCAGGTACAACCCTGGACCCCAACATGTATCAGACCATTTGTAGTTCTTGTGGTTGGTCCCAGTCTGCAGTGAGTTTCTATCAAAGGACAGTAAATACTTATCAGTTCATATGGGGAGAAAATACAAGCCTATGTGAAGCAATGGAAAACGGTGGCTTGTACTGATGAAGTAAGATTTCACATGGATGGTTAAATGCAAGTGTGTTGCTGACATAGGAATCATGGTGTCAGGGTGCACAATGGGAAAAATGCAAGGTGGTGGAGGTTTTGCTAGCAAACCATAGGCTCTGCCATCCATGCGAATGTTACACATGCCATCTACCTAACCCTTGTTGAAGACCATGTCTACCACTTTTATGGAAATGCTGTTCACTGATGGTGGTGTTCCAACAGGATAATGTGCCCTGCCACAAAGCAAACCGGGTTCAGGACTGCTTGAAGAGCACAATGAGACCGAGTTGTTGACTTAACCTAAAGATTCCCCTCAGTTCAATGCAACATTGCTATGATGTGCTGGTATCTGGTGCCAGATACCACACCTTCAGAGGTGGACTCAAAAAATATTTTATATAGGTGGCCACGATGTTAAGCCTACTTAATTTACAATGCCTATAAAGTGTAACAAAATGGTGCAACATGGTGTCTTTCATGTCAAAGTGGAAACAGATTAGAAACTAGTATTAGAAACTAATACAAGTCCATTAAAAATATATACCTAGCATAAATATTTACCCCCTTGTTATTTTGTAGATGCACCTGTGTCAATATTTCTCACACTCATGCACAGTTGGATACTTTAATTTATCTCCATTCATCCTTGCAAGACAAATTGAGCTCTGCCAGGTTGTTTGGGGGATTGGGCATGAACATCTATTCTTGAATCCAGCTACAAATTCTCACTCAGATTGAGATCTGGGCATTGACATGGCCTCTTCCCAAGAACCACTTGCTGTCTTTGAACAATTTCTGTGTAGCTTGCGTTTGCATTCTCAGGGTCGTTGCAGAGTGATTCAGGTTATTCTCTAGGAATTGGTGGTATTTCCTGCTTGTATTTCCTCCACAGCCCTTTAAGGGCCTGCTGCTGTGAAGCACCCCTAGGGCATGATGCTGCCACCACCATGCTTTACGGTGGACATGGATTGTTTTCGGTCATGTGCACTGTTTTCCGTTCGTCAATCGGCCAGCCTTAATTTTTTGTCTCATCAGACCAAGAATATTTTTCCAATTCCGGGTAGGATTTGATACGATTTTTTTTCCCCAAGAGTTGCTTTCTCTTTGTCACTTTCCTACCCTGCCAGTTCTTGACATGCCTGTCTCACCTCTGCCCCAATAATTTCCTTGTTTTCCTTGTTTTGAACTTGTCTCTGCCTGCTTCCTGCCTGGTTTGTCCACCCGATCTCCCGAACTTGGATTTCTTGACTCTGGTTTATCATGAACTGGATTACTTGCCTGCTGGAATTATTTCTGCTTGAGTGGAGCGACTTTTTGCTGTGGATTGTCTTTTTTATCATTTTCACCTGAAGCTATTAAGTCTCTAAATGTCTATCACACCTCTATTTTTGTGAGTTGCATTTGGGTCCTGTTTCCAGCGTGTCATAAACAACATTAGTTTGTGAAACCCCTTTTCACTTTAACAAGAAGGACAAAACAGCAAAACATCCAAGGGAATAAACACTTAATATAGGCATTGTTAGCACATTCAAACATTAGTTGCTGTCAGGCAGCAGATGAGAACCCAAGAGCGACACCCGAGTTCGGTTGAACACAGCTTTATTATCAGGAACTGAAGGCAGACAGGATATACCGGGGAACAGGCAAAACAGAGTCGTCAGGAGCAGGCAGGGTCGGAACCAGGAAAACAGGCAGGCAGGAAAACGCTGGAAAGTCATGTGGAAACACAGAGGACGATCTGGCAGGGAGGCAGCGTAGCGCAGGGAACTATAAGGGCTCTTGATTACTAATTCGGGCAGGATTGCCCGCAGCTGTGACAAGTTGCTTCCAGTTTTGTTGCAATTAATGCAACGTACACAAAGTCTAGAAATGTTCAGTAAGTAAATGATGGTTGAAAGTAGGGACAAAAGTCAAATTGTGACAAATTGTAAGTTCCCTGCTTCCAGCTATTATTTATATTTGGATACAAGCACTTTAAATAATTAAATGTTACTATTTCTGTACAGATTCTGGTGGTGAACCCAGTTTTCTTTAAATATGTTAATGATCATTGGACCGAACGTCATGGTCGCTACCCATCTACTGGCATGCTAGCCATCATCTTCGCTCTGCATATTTGTGACCAGGTAAGAGGGTCAGGGGCTCGGATAATCACATCCACACTGAACACCACTTTGCCATCCTTGATTAGAACTATCAACAGAGGATGTTTTTTTTATCCTTTTGGTATTCCAGGATTCACAGAAAATATCCACTTAAAAAAATAATTTTCTATATACAAGAGGAATCATGAAATTATATAATATTCAAGCATTTTATTCAGAAACCACATTGGACATTTATGTTCAGATAATCAAATCTCTCATTCTAAAAATGTCAATGTTTTATTGGTAACTATTCCTGAGTGACAGTTTGTTGCACTGCTTTCTAAAATCAGGTTTCAGTGTTTGGTTATGGTGCAGACGAGCAAGGAAACTGGCATCACTACTGGGAGGAGAATCGCTATGCTGGAGCATTTAGGAAGACTGGTGTCCACAGTGCAGAGTTTGAAACACAGATCATCCACAACCTTGCCAAGGAAGGCAAGATTAGATTATATCTGTGACATCACTGTTGATGTAATGCAGTACGCTTGGTTCCAGATTGCTGAGTATTTTTGAGTTCCATTATGGATTTTTTGAAGTGATTACCTTTTAAGTGATACTTGTGTATGCACCTTTCATCATGCTTGGAACCACTGAAGCCTGAGGATTTTTCTCACCTGGTTTACCTGTGGTCAGAACAATTAAGTATTATTTTGAAAAAAAATCTACCCAGCTGTTGATAACCACCCAAAGTGGGGAAAATAACCACAGATGTATAAATGTACAAATTTTTTATGCTTTTTAAAGATGTAAGGGTTGGACTTTTTAAGCACTATGCCTTAAAGATAAGTGGCGAAAAGTATGCAGTATTTAAATTTCTATCCTAATTTATAATCTCCCCATTTACTGAAGCTTACAACAGAGGCTTAATTTGAAGAATTTGTTTTCAGAGTTGAGCTGAAAATATGTCTACAACCTTTCTGTCTAAACCAAGCACAGATGTTCAGACAGTAAGGGGAAGTAGGATGCATATGTTTTTTCCTGCATTACTCATTTGGCTGAATCAAACAGCTAAAGTAACAAATAAAAGCTCAGTTTCATAAAATGTTAGTTATCATTTGCAATTGTATATATTTTTACTGGATAAGTAGATATAGTAGATATATCCTGTAATTTTCATCACCCCATTTTACCACATCTCATAAATGAAATCCCGAGGAAACAAAAGAATCATATTGACGTCATAGCTGTGTTTGTCTCCCTTTTTATTTTTACAGCAGGAAAACACAGAAGTTGATGGAACAACTGATGTAACGAAAATTGATTTTATAATTTAGTACTTATCTTACAAGTAACAGGCACTGAGAATAAATCTTTCTATAATTTTGAGGCGTCTGCCCCCTGTTATTTTAGTAAAACGAATGAGAGGGTTAGACTTAAATGAACATAGACCTACCTCATTAAAGCACTACTAGTAACCCCTAAGACACCGAAACACGAAAACACGAGGTGTATTGAGATACATGGGATACATCAAAAGTACTAAGTATTGGTACTCCGAGTGAGTCTGAAAAAAAAAATCCAATCCATTATTCAGGAAAGGTCATGGCAAATACAAGGCTTGCGAATGGTGGAGAATATGGCAAAATTGCACATGTGGGTCCAAGGATATGGGTCCAACATACTTTTCTGTAGAAAAAAATGGAGGTGTTAAGATTTGAAAGGTGCTAGTGAGACATAGTGCACCACCAATGTAAGTAATCGCTACCAGATTGCAGTACCTGTCACTCCTCATGTGTGTCAATTTTCATGGCGACAGGAGTATTTTAAGTTCATGAAATCCCATGATGTATGACAAACCCTGCACACGGACACCATTACAGCTCACCTCACAGCATTTATAATGCTGATGAGAAACAATGTTTGAGAAATAATGTTTGAGAAAGATAGTGACGTGTGTGAAATATCAAATAGTGACATGTCAAAGTAAAATAAGACCCTTCCTCTTTGGTGCACACAGGTAAATCTACTCAGGCATTAGATGTGGTTCAGGACCAGAAATAAAATGATAAGAATGTTTTAAAAATAATAAAAATATATAATAGAATATATAGAATTTAATATCTGTATTCCATTAATCTCACCTCCATCACAAAAAGGAAAGTGGGAAAAACGCATATATATAGCTGGGGCCAAGAGGTTGAAAACAGCCGGGAGACTTCTGCCAAACTAAGTAACCAGCAAAAATCACCCTGTGCTCTAAAGACAAAGGATGGGGGGCCACCAAGTCAATGAACCTCTGCCCCAATTTCAACTGAAACAACAAAGCAAAGCTCAATTTATACAGACATACAAATCTTGATCCAAAAAAGGTGGTCAAATATTCCTTTTGTTGGACAGGCCAAAGTAAGAAGATATAATGTTGCAGAAACAATTTTTATTTATATAGCGTCTTTTACAATCAAAATTGTTTCTAGGCGCTTTACAGAATCCCAGGGCCTGACCCCAAACAAGCAACAGTGGCAAGGAAAAACTCCACTTTAACAGGAAGAAACCTTGAGCAGGACCAGGCTCATGTAGGGGGACCCTCCTGCTGATGGCCGGCTGGGTAGAGAGAGGAGAAGGGGGGTGGGCAGGTAGAGGATAGAATAGGGAGGAGAGGAGAGGTGAGGTGAGGTGAGAATAGGCATAGATCATAGAGAATACATACAAAAATACATAATATTAAGTAAATTATGCTGCCGGTGGAGTCAAGTTGAGTGGGTCAGCAGGGTCAGAGGTCAGTATGCTGTTACGAGACATGGTGGTAGCGGACCCAAACGCAGGCCAGGACACAGTGGTGGGGAGGTCAAAGGCTTTATTTACAGGGAAGGGGAGCACACATTAACAGAAACAGTCTTCCTGGACCGCATGGGGATCGGGAGGCAGCGTCCGCCCATCCCAGGTCCATCGGCGAGTCCCCAAACCAGACGCAGTCCCCCTGGACTGCCGGGAACTCGGAACACCGGTGAGTCCTCAACACACTGCAGTCCTCCTGGACCGGCGAGGACTCGGGAGTCCAGCACAACACGCTCGCCTCACGAACGTGCCCCGAGACACTGGCGACAAAGCAGTCCTCCTGGACTGCCGGCGATTAGGAGGCAGCGTCTGCCCCTCCAAGGTCCATCGGCGAGTCCCCAAACCAGACGCAGTCCCCCTGGACTGCCGGGAACTCGGAACACCGGTGAGTCCTCAACACGCTGCAGTCCTCCTGGAACGGCGAGGACTCGGGAGTCCGGCGCAACACGCTTGCCTCACGAACGTGCCCCGAGACACTGAGGGCAGAGGCACTCCTCCTAGACTGCAAGGGGAGCAGGAGCAGTCCTCCAGGAGACACGGAACAGGAACAGGAGCAGCCCTCCAGGAAAACCGGGAGCACGGGAATAGGAGCAGCCCTCCAGGGCAACAGGAACACAGGAACAGGGGCCAACACCAAGGAACCCAAACAAGCTCCCACACAAGACCAACAAACACACTCCCTACACGAACAGACACCCCAGGACTGACAGGCAGGCACAACCTGCTTAAATAGGCAGCAAGATGTAAATTGCCTACAGGTGCGCCCGCCAGCTGCACCCAATTGTGCTCAACACCACACCCTGCAGGCCAAAGACAGACACAAACCAGAAATCCCAACATATGCAGCTCTGAAGGCGCCGATACCTGTAGATGAATATAGAAGGGGGAGGGCAGTTGATCATCACATGCTCTCCCCCTTGAACTTGCTATTTATTTATTCATTGTTGACTGCACGGCTGCTGCCACTGCCGCTCTGCTGCTTGGTGTATTGCTGCTCGCAGCCAAAATTCAAGACGGGACTCAAGAAGGCAGACAGGGAAGGCAGCTTACAGTGAACAGTTTATTTTTAGGATATTTACAACGGTGTAGAAAAGTGCGTTTGCTGCTCATAAATACGGTGCTTAACAAAGTGCAAAGCAGAAACACACAACTTCTGTGGATGTTTTCTAGTCTGTGGTTGCCAGTGTCCTCTGTTGGGGTCCAGGGTTCCGGGTGGTGTTTGGTTTTTCCTGCAGGGGGTGTGGAGCAGTCAATTGGCAACAGCTGACACTGCAGGCAGGCGCACCTGTCAGCAATCTCCATCAGGCCACTCATTTAAGGACGGAGTGCCTGTGTTTCAGTGTCTACCCTGCACCGTTGAGGTCTCAATGCCGTCATGCTGGACTAGAGAACGCGCAGAACCCGACTCCCGTGTTGGCTTTGCGCTGGAGCTCTCTGTGTGCTTCGGAAGATGGGACAAGTGCTTCCCTGCGGTCCAGGAGGACTGCCAGTTTGATTTGTTTTGTTAAATAAATACTAGTTTTTGGACTTTAATCATAGTGTGACTTGCCAGCGTTTGGGTCCTGTACCAACCCAAACTGTAACAATCCTCTTTTACACAGTGGTGTGCTTGGGGGTCAGCATATCCAAGAAGGACACATCCAAGCTGGACTAACTGATCAGGTGGGCTGGGTCTGTGGTCAGCATGAAGCTGGACTCTCTGATGGTGGTAGAGGTGAGGACTCCAGTCAAACTGCTGGATATTATGGACAATGCCAGCGACCCTCTGCACACAGTCATTAGCAACCAGAGGAGCCTGTTCAGTGAAAGACTGCTTCTTCCCAAGTGTCGGACCAGCAGGTTGTGAGAATAATTATTATATTATCATTTAAATGCATTTGTATGTTTAGCATCTAAGTTCATGAAGAAGAAACAGTGTTTTTCACCTCCTTTGATTTAGTACACTTGTCCAGAGCACCAGATTTACGATGAGATTGTTATCTGAAACCCTAAAAGCATCTTGGGAGGAGATGAAAATTCCACATGGGTAATGAGCTGATGTGAATAAAGGAAGGAGGTTTGCAGAGCAGCAGAGCGTTGGAGGGTGTTCCAGAGTGAACTGCTGCTCGCTCTCCCTTGCAAGGTACCTGGGTTTGTGTCTATTGTTGATTCATGCAGGGTTTGACTGGGTTGCTCTGTTTCAACTCTAACATAATTTGGTTCTTCGAGCCGGATCCCAACATCTGTGAGGGACTCTCGTCAGCGGGACGCCGACCACCAAAAACTGTGCACAGCCAGAACCCATCAAAGGCAGTTCTGCATCAAAGACCTTGGTCGTGAATTCATCGCGAGGCCGGTCGGGCAGCCTCCTGAGACGAGAAGTCCTCCAGGGACCGAACTCAATCTGGTGAACCAATGACAGAGGGTGAGGTGTGTTCCCGCAATTGACTGAGGTTCATTTGGGGAACCAAGACCCATTGGGGGTCTCGATAAAATTGTCGTAGGGATCCTATACTATCCTGAGTTGGAAGCAGAGGCAAGACTTGTCTGCCTCATTGAGGTAGAAGCCTGACAAGTACCAACGAAGGATTTTAAAGGAAGTATGGAAGACTGAGATTATACGTCCTGCAGGGACTCGCATAACTCAGAATGGGATAAGGGCAGGCAAGAGACCAGTTCAAAATTCCTCCATGTTGTAGATACATGGAACAAAGGTATCCAGGGTCAAATTGTCAAAATATGGCATGATAAATTTGGATTTGATGGACAATTGGATAAACCAGAAAAATTAAGGCCCCTGATGAAAGAAATAAAAGAAAAGGCAGAATCTGATCCCCCCCCAAAAAGAGGATAAATATGGCCTCCATTGTGCCAAAGTCTGGTACAATGAGTCTGTTAAAAGATGAGAAGGTCACAATAAAGGCAAGAAATTAAAAGAAAAAGTGGAGGAAGGACCACCACCTTATATTAGTACTCCTCAATCTATATACTCATTAACGGCCTATGTAAGACCCGAAGATAAGACGGGAGTCTCCGGGCAAATACACAGAATGGTAGACGTACCTGCACAGGAACCACCTGCACCCACACCACATAGTCGTATGACTAACAGCCCTCAAGGGGCAGAAGGAGGAATCGGTCATAATCCTTTCCTCCAAGAAGGACATAACACACCTCAATTAGGACCCAATACATGTTCACAATATGACATGAATAATATGAATTGGAGTAGACATATTCCTGGGGCGTTTAGTCCAGGACCCCCAATAGGCTATGGTGATTCATTCATCGCAGAAGCAAAACCTGGTGTTGAAGATGTTTTTCCAATGATAGAAGTTGCCAATCCAAATTGTGATGTAGGACTTCAACTCTAACCCGAACCACAATGTTGGTCTACAGGACCTGGACACCAGGGCCCAGTATTTCAAAACTCCAAATCCAGATCAAAATGATCTGCATTTGTAAATCCCCCTATCCTGGTCTGTGGATCATCATAATCTATCCCAGTTTTTCAAAACCTTGCAGGATAGGATCAAAATGATCCTGATCCACCTGGATAGGGATTTCCAAATCTGTCCCTCCCACTGGATCATTGCCAGGAAACAGGAAGTGATGTGTTTAAAAACAAAAAACCGCCATGTGTCAAAGTAAAAGTCACATTTAAAAGATTTGACCACTATCTACTTAGATGTCAATGTTATAACTTTAAAATAGTAACTCATGTTACAATAAATCTAATTTTCAACAAATCAATCCTGAATATTTTATTAAAAAAATCAATTTCAAAAACAATATACATATCTATACATATGCGAAATTTCACACAAAGTGAAATCAAACTGTATTATGTTGAAATTGTCCCATTCTTTATGAAAAATACAAATTAACCATGGCACTTCTGACTGCTCTCCCAGCTGGTTTGTCAGTTTGATGTGGTTGTGGTGCCTCTGTCAGACCTTCTGGAAGTGGAATGTCGTCCTCCATGGGCACTCATCTTTTTTGTGCTATATTGTGCAATACATGCACAAATAATATTGCAGGCTTCTTTGGGCTCCACACGGAGATAATTAAGGCAGGCAAATCTCCGTTTAAGTATACCATTGATGCGCTCAATTGTCCCCCTTGTAGATGTATGAGCATAGTTGAAATTTTGTTGTGAGTTGCTTGTGACTGTTGCAATAGGTGTCATCAGCCAACGAAGAAGAGGATAACCACTGTCACCAAGGAGGATTCCATCTGGAGTGTTTTGTTGAAACCGGTGGTATATGTGGCTTTCTCCTAAAATCCGAGAATCATGTACAGACCCCGGCCATCGTACAACACAATTTATTATCTGGAGGTCAGCATTCCCAATCAACTGCACATTTATACTATGGCGCCCTTTCCTGTTTACAAATTCCCACTCTCTTTCATGAGGGGCTTGAATGTGTGTATGTGTGCAGTCTATCACACATAGTGTTTGGCATTCCTGCTATGGAAAAGAACTGTTTGTTTTGTGAATTTTCTTCATTTTCAGGAAATTTCAAATACTCATTTAATAAACTTGAAAGAGCTCTGGCCACAGAATGCACCACACATCCCACTGTTGATTTTGTGACTCCAATGCTATCTGCAATAACTTCAAAAAACGATCCACTAGCAAAAAAAACGCAGAGCAATCGACACCTGTTCCTCCAGTCAAGGCATGGCTCCTCACTGTTGGTCTTTGAAGATGAGGGCGAAAAGAACATCACATAAATAATATCCTGTGTTCCCAAACGATATCGTGAATAAAGTTCTTCATCAGAGTACTGCAGAAGTAAATTTGGTTGTTCAGTATATTGCCGAGGCTTGTATTGCCTCTGACGTTGTTGCATCACATGCACTAGTGCTGTCATTTTGCTCAATCTATTTGCTACTTACCCCTTTTTAGCCAATCCCATGTCCCACCACACCTGATTTTAATGATCCCTCATGGTAGTATAAAGAGCCATCCTGGGTGTGACTTACAATCAGACAACATGGAGGGCAAGACCAAAAGAGGCCACTTCTCTGCGACTGAAACAAATGCACTGCTTGAAGGTGTGCGTGAAAATTATCATGTGCTATTTGGCAATTTCAAAGACAATTCTGATTTTACCTGGCTTCTGTGGATGGTAAATGCCAAAGCTTGGGAGATACCAACATTCTTGATGGGGTTTAAGAGGATGGGCCTTTTCTGCATGTCCCTTGCTGAATGTCTTTTTCTTAAACTCCACGAAATGCTCTTTCATTTCCAGCCTTCTCTTTAGTGTCTTGCGTAGAGACATAAGGCGGGTGAGTGCCTGCTCTCGATTATTAGGCAAGCGGAGTCGGGGGTGATGAAAAGGGATGGGGGCCACCCAGTTATTTGCCTCATCTTTAACAAACCCATGGTGCATAATGTTGGATTGCAGTACCTCTCGTATGTCACTGCCAATCCGCGTATTCTTTAAATGAAGACTTCAAGTAAACAAATGTCAATTTCAAAATGTATTTAGCAAACAGATGTATTTAGCAACAGATGTATTTAGCAAACAGATGTATTTAGCAAACAAATCAATTCAAGATACAAATATTACAGAGCTCTGGGCCAGTTCATAACCCTAGCAACAACAAAGTCAATTGTCAGGGCATGAAGTCTGACCACCTACTATCCCTTGACCCAGTCTTATATAGAAAGATATATGTAAATTATTGATGCTAATTCAGTCCAATCCAGTCCTTCTTCTCGGATGACCCCATCTTCTTCTTCCAGCCTCCTTTGTGTTGGTGTGGTCCTTCTTCTCCATTATCTTCTCCAGATAGCCAGGTCCGAAGTCATATTCCTGCCAAGGAACTTATCAACACCAGTAAACTACGTTGTCATGTTTTACGATGGGGATCTACCCTTTCCTGTCTGGCTGGCTCCAACTGTCTGACCAGTCTTCAGGTCAAGGAAGGGTCAACTGACTTGCTTATGTGTATTCCTATAAAGAGTATATAGTATTCCTAACTTCTAAACTAACGTAACATAAAACAAAACTATAGTTAACACATGCTAATAAGAAAAAGATGCTAACAAGATATAAATAATTCTTTCAATAACATTCAGGAACAACTCTTCTTCTGCTGAGAGTGCTAGTTTGTCGTTATCTGCTGTTCATTTAAAGGTCGTTTAAAGGTCACGTTTTACAAGTGGACGAAATGAGCTTCCTCCGTAGGGTGGCTTCTCTCCCTTAGAGATAGGGTGAGAAGCTCTGCCATCTGGGAGGAGCTCGGAGTAGAGCTGCTGCTGCTCCTCCGTGTTCAGAGGAACCAGATGAGGTGGCTTGGGCATCTAGTCAGGATGCCCCTGGACGCCTCCCTGGTGAGGTGCTGAGGGCATGTCCCTCCGGTAAGAGGCCCCCAGGATGACCCAGGACACCTTGGATAGACTATGTCTCTCGACTGGTCTGGGAACCCCTGGGGATTCCCCCAGATGAGCTGGAAGAAATAGTAGTAGAAGAGAGGGAAGTCTGAGCCTCTCTGCTTATTCTGCTGCCCCCGCGACCCAACCCTGGATAAGCGGTGGCAGATGGGTGGACTAGTCTAGTGTTGTCCTGTAAATACCAATCATAGGTTCCAGTCTGTATAACAGGATGCCATAAGCAACCGTATCAAAAGCAGCACTGAGGTCAAGCAGCACCTCTGCAGGAACCCCAGTAACTGAGTCAGCATCACCCTCTCAAACATTTTACAGATAAAACTAATGTTGGATATAGACACAGCAAGGTTCCAGTGATGGTCTTTTAAGAAATGATACAATTACTGCCACTTTTTAGGACCGGGGTACATAACCTGTCGCTAAAGAACAATTGATCTGGTCAAGAATAGAGCTGCCTTTCAATAGTAAAACACCCTTCAACAAGTGTGTTGGGATGGGATCTAAAAGACACGTGGTGGAATTAGATCTTTGAATTAATGAAGACAGAAATATATAGGGGGTAAAGGACTTTAAGGGCTTATTGGAGACTCTGTATGTTCCTACAGTCAAGACAGTCATTTGGTTCATTTGGCCGTATCAGCAAAAAGACCCTCTGCTAATTTTTCTCCTTGAATAATTGGCCTAGCCATACAGAGGGCCATTTTATAAGCTACCAGACAGTCTTTCAGGCTAAATGGTAGGCATCTATTTTACATTTTCTTTCTAGTCTTATCTCTTTCTCCTTGAGGGTCCTAATGAGTGAATCATACCGGGGGGCACACCTCATCTGATTTACTATTTTAATTTCAGTGGGAATCACGTGTGATTCTCAGTGAGGCTGCAACAGTGTGAATCGCAGTAGGCCTCCGATTATAGTGATTGATCAATGGAGAAATATTTGGTAGGCCTGGGATTAGCAAAAGGTTCACTTCCTTAAACGTAGCTACAGCAGCATCGGAAAGTCATCTGCTATAGTAAGACTGTATTCTGATCGTGGAGGAATCCTTAATCATAAATGTACATCTCACAGGAGTGGGTTCTGAGGGAACACTGACACATGTTCTACGTCAACACCATAAATCAGAACCAGATAAAGGGTTTGGTTGAAGCAATGGGTTGATTTATCTGTTGAAAGAAACCGACTGACTCAAGTTGTGAAATTAATATGTTCATTCATATCAAAGTCACCTACAACAATGACTCGATATGTAACTACAAACAAAAGTGTCTTTTGTGTCCTTCAGTTCAGATGGGTGATGCCATGACTCAGGCTTTCAGATGAACTGGAGCCATGTTTGGGTTTAGGGTTAGTTAATAAATTGGAGTGATGATTGTTGCCACAAGGAATATGATAATTAATATGGGCAGGAGGAGTTGATTCAGCTCTATTCTGATTCCGATTTCCATTGAGGATACAGGAGGTGAGGCAATACGTTACTGAACGAAAACTCCACTCTCCCAACTAAATGCTGATTCACCCGTCTTTGGATTGATCCATGGACGATAAAGAGATCATCGGATAAAGACTAATCAGGATTCAAGAAAGGAAGATCAATGAATGACAGCTTTATCCTGGAGAACACCCATTCATCTTCAAAGAAGTCGAGCTCTGTGGCTTTGGGAGAACTTCAGGACGATAATCCAATGTTTCTATCACGAGACAAACAGTTCAACGTACTTAATAAATTATTATATGCAGCAAAGATAAAGAGAGCGCATCTGGCCCAATACTAAATCAGGAAAACATGTGAACCTTTATTGATACACCACTATCGTCTTGTGGTAGCATATGGTAACACATCAGGTCTAGTGTTCAATAGAGAACCTGCGTGTGCACTTCTCAAAGGACGGCAAGCTGAGTGACTCCTTGAATATCTGGAGCAAGATGCATGAATACAAATCAGGTGGTAGAATAGATCTCTCTCTCTCTCCTTGGTGGCATTTACATAACAACGATGGAAAGTCTCTCCAGATGCATTTATCCAGATTACTCTCTCTTCATGTCCAACAAAGTAATTAACACCACCAATAAAGTAAACATTGACTACATTTGGAAAAGTGAATCCCACTACTTCAAGACTGTAAATGACTATAAAGATAGTGGGCTACAGACTATTGACCTTGATTTTATCAATGGAATTTTATAATACCAATGGTTAAGATTCTTTTTGCAAATAATAGCAGTTTGTGCTATTTTGTCTCCAGGGAAGTGTTCAGAACGATTGGTGGAATTGACTTTATGCCCCTGAACACTGATATAAAGTTAGATTTCTGTTCTTTCTCTGAACCTGATATGCTTGTTAAAGTAGTACTCACATTTTAATCTCTGTTCCTCTGTATAAGATTGAACATTTGGGAAACCCTTGTCATTTCACCAGTTGAAGGCCATAGTGTTTTTTTATGTTAATGCTGCCACTGGAGTGACGGTCGCAGACAAATAAGGTTCTCTACCATGAGCCAAAAAATAAGGTGAGGATCCTGTAATTGAATGTGGTGTTATAGGTAAACAAGAGGTAGATGAGAGAATCACAGCTGGCAAATAGTGATCCAGTTCACCTCCACGTTGATGGAAGAGAGTAGATCGAGATCGATGAGATTTAATCACCTCCTGCATCAGTAGAACAGCAGCAATAGGAGTAAGGAGCAGCTCGTGTCATGCAAAAAAGAAAGTTTAACAATAATGATTGGGTGTTCTATGATTTCCTACAGTCCTGCAAGGGCTCGCTTGAAAAAGAGTTTGTAGTATTCCAATTTAAAATACGTCATTCAACAGTGAAATCTTGGGAAAAACAAATCTTTAATAAATTACAAATTGGAGTTGCCCCCTTTGACCTAAAATGAAAGGTTAATATCTGCACATCCTTAAGCCTGAGCCTCAACTCCCTCGTTTCCCCAAACCTCATTTGAGACACTGATGATTATTGAAAATATTGACAAACTTATTTTAACAACCACAAGTTACTTTATAGCCACATTTATATAAGTGGATGCTAATAAATATTTTTTTTAAAAGTGTGGTGCGTCTTTTCAGCAAAAAATTAGATAGAAATAAACTTCATCTGAATTTAAGGTATAAAACATGTTTCCATAGTTTGCCAGTTACAACGGATGCTAATAAAAACATGGAGCTCTTTTTGTGCCTCAAAAGGAATGGATGGGGCAACATCTGAGAAAGGAAAGAAGTCATCTGGGAATTAAATACAAACTAACTGAGCTTTAATTATCAAACAGTTTCAGTGTTTTATTTCAGCATTTTGTGCAGAGCCAAAATTCAGATCTGTTGTGAAAAATAAATCAAAGACTTGCAGGTTATAGGGTTTCACTCTTCAGCGCAGGGAGACTTTAAGAGGCACAGATTTATTATGGCAGCATTATTGTGCTCAGGTGATTCTGAGCAAAGAGTTTCAACAGCACAAAAACATCAGTAGTCATGAGTTCACACTTCAAATCAGAAACCAAACAAAGCAATCCAGTTTTAGGTTGATAGTACACTATAGGTCTGAGAGCAACTACGCTCCCTGCCACATGTATTTATGAAGAAAGTGAGATTTTAACATTCGACGCAGGCCTGATGCTGTGTCCTTCCAGTACTCTTTAAGTTGACCTATGAAAAAGATGTCAGATTTTATCGTCTAAGATAGGATATTATGGTAAGCAGGACTCAAACTGACCAGGAAAATGTTAATATACAGCAAAGTGCAAAACTGAAATCTTGGGGCAGCAAAAAGCAGCTGGCGCGATCTTCCTACCATCCTGTTTCCTGAACTTGCTTCAGTAACAAGTAAATCACAGCTCATGGAAGAAAATGAAAATGTTTGAATTAGCTGGTCTTAATATATCTGCTCAACATATTCATTAAGAAATGGGTTAATAACTGTAGCTGATCGTGTCAGAAGGGGTGACAGCAGGTTTCTCTGTGCATCATGGGACGGTGACATGGAAGGGGGAGCCAGGGATGTGGTCCTCCCCCCACTTGACCATCAAGATGTAGTTGCCATGTTCTTTCAGTTGGTAGGTCACACAGTATTTCAAGTTGCCCTCGTGTTTGACCAGAACCTCGTGACAGGGGAATTCTGGGCCGTAGACGCCCACCAAGAGCATGTTGTTACCTGGGAAAAAGGGGGGGCAGAAGAGAGCTGAATAATTCATGTAACGGTGGATGTTGCTGGAAAACTGAAGCTGCTGTCATGTGGTGGTGGCCACCCATCCATCTACCTGGGTGATTACAGACTAATCCTCTTGGGTTTTACTGTACTTACCAGCATTGCTGCAGTCGACATAGAATCTGTTCATCTGGCCCACCAAGGCCTTGCTGAGACCCGGCCCGTGGCTCTGGACCTTGCTGGCGTTGGAACTAAACAGGGGAAGGGAACTCTGTGTGAGGCTGCTCGACGCCCTCAAAGCCGGATCCACAGTCAGGGTTGAGGTCTCGCTGGCGTTGGTCACATTCACCAGACGGGGACCTATGGAAAACAGAGGAAAATGAGAGTTTTCCCACATCTGCTCACCTACACTTGAGCACTCCCATATCAGATGGTGTCAACATTAATAGTTTCCTGTTATAGAACTGCAGCAGGGCAAGAGGAGCAACTGGACGGTGGTTAGATCCTTACCTGTGACTTTGGCTTTGAAGGGACTTCCGCTGATGTGATATGGTCCTCCATATTTAACGCTGATCAGGTATTGCCCAGGAGCCATGGGAGTGTAGTGCACCTTGTAGCCCTCTGGGACCTCGTGGCATTCCATTTTCACCTTGGATGGACCCTCAATGCTTACAGTCAAGACTCCAGGACCCGCCTTGGTGTTGTTAATAATGAACTCGGACTGAGTACCTACCGCGTTTCAGCAGAAACGTCTTTTTTAGGTCACGATACAGTGATGTGAACCGTAAGCTTTCAGACAAGTATCCTACCAGTTGTGCCTCTCTCCAGTCCAGCTCCGTACACCGAGACTAGACCAGGGTCTCCAGCCTGTCCTGGTTCCCCGACCCGAACTTGGAAAGGACTTCCTGGAATGTGAGAGCCATTGAATTTGACATCAATGGTATGAAGACCGTTCTCTCTGGGGATGAAGCGGATGGCGTATTTATCTGGAGGACCAAGAGAAGGATACTGTCAAAATTTCTACTTTGTTCATGCTGAAGACTAGAAGCAACTCTTCAGCGTCACATGCCAACACAGACCTTGGTCCAGCTCGGTGATAACGCACTCCTCCAGAGCACCCGTGGGGCTGTGAACTTTGGCTGACATCTTGCCCTGAGCACCATTGAGACTCACTGCAAAGGATGCTGGGTGATTCACCTTCAGACCGGACTCCTACCGAGTTTTAACACGTTGGAAAAAACACACATGCATATTCAAATACACACTTACAGTGGATTCAATACAAAATGTAATCAACAGGATCGGTTCTTGTTCCGCTGTGACTGGTTAGCTCCTACCTGAGGCTCCTGTCGGTGCTGCTACACCAGAGAGAGGCGTAGAGCATCACTATAGTTTAGCTTACACATTGGATATATCCTCTCATATACTAGTTCTCCATAGTATCAGGGTCTGCGCTTGGATGTTTGCCCAGTGCCACTAATCTGTTAAATTTATCTGATCATAATTAAAGCAGATAGAGCCTTTAAATCTCTAAGGCCAATCACAGCAAAGTTTAGTCTAGTGCAGCAGATGGGGACAAACAACTCTAGCTCAGCAACCACGGAGGCTGAAGATGCTGAAGTTGGTGGTGCTGTTAAAAGCCTTTAAATGAAACACAAGAGGAACACCAGCAATTCCAAACCAGACAGAACAGGGAAGACCAAAGCCAGGCAAACAGCAGAACATTTACACTGACACACAGCTGAGCGTTCAAAAAGAGCCATTCTAAACAGCTACGACATCATCGGGTATTTAATGGTTAAATGAATATCCTTTAACGGCTCACGCCATGCATGTGGCTCAGTCCATATATTCATCTGGTCTTTGTTGACGACACAGTTTAAAGGAGAAGAAATCCATTCCCATCCAAAACTAACCTTATTTAAATAAGATTACAAATTACAAATGCCTTTAGACCCCTGCTAGGCTAGTGGGTCTCTCTTAAACTGGGGAATTTTAGATCTCAACTTTTCTTCTGAAGATTTGCAGCTGTTTGACATCCTTGTGGTTTCATTTTGAAATCCATAAATCCCAGAGGTGGAGCATTTGCCTGGCTGTGGTCATCACCGTGAGAGGCCAGTTGCATAAAGTTGGTGTCAGATTGAAACAAGGGAGTTTGGCTCCCTTTTGTTGCTAATAATGTCACTGCAAGACATTAGAATATATCAGTGTCTATCAAACTATGTACTTTGGCTCTTATGCAAGTTTGGATACAGTTCTGAGACTTCAAATGTTTCAACTTTAAAGGCGGGCTTGGTATCTTAAATCAAGCCTTTGCCAAAGAAACCGAAAAATGTGAGCATTTCAAATTCACCGGCACCCGATGAAATAACCCCAAACAAGGAGAATCATTCCACCAAGTGTAAAATGTTTCATGCAACTGGGTTCCCAGAGCCCCCTGAAAGCAGGTCTAAACTGGCTGCGGAGGTGTCCCCTCATGCCTCACCTGAAGGCCAGTAACAGTGAGGCAACGGGCGTCGTTCGCTGGGGCAGCAATAGGCACTAGGAAAGGGCTGTCGGGTATGTGCTGGTCATTGAACTTCACCGAGATCTCGTAGTCTCCTGTTGAAGACAGAGAGGTCGTCATCCCAGAGACATTAACCAATAAACAACCATTAAAGTCTGTGGTTTCTCTACCTGGCTCCTGAGCGATGTAGGAAACGCCACAGGAGCCATCCTTGTGGTCATCGAAGGAGATCTCCGCCCTGCTCGGTCCTTCCACAGCAATAGCCAGACCCCCAGCACCGGCCTCCCGTGTCCAGATACTAAACTCAGCTGGTGAAGAGAGAGTTCTCTGCTTTTGAATACCTTTACCCAGGATTTAGTCTGTCAGTGATTCAAAGACCTATCACGTAATCTTGGACGTCAACATCATATCCCATTGTCCGCTACGTTCGTAGCAGCAGGATGACTCTGGCATCCAGGCTATAAAAGTAATGCTGCCCCCGTCATCGCTTGTGTGGGTACCTGGCTCTCCTGCTTGTGCTCCCTTCAGTCCTGGGCCCCCTGCTCGGACCTTGGAGGCGCCGCCCTCGCCCAGCGGTCCCACGGTGAACTGGAAGGGGCTACCTGGCACGTGCTCTCCCTTGTACTTCACACTCACGCTGTGCACGCCCATCTCAGTGGGCACAAAACGCACACAGTATGTGTCATTGCCAGTGGCAACGAGCTCGGCAGGGCAGGTAATTCCGGAGGGGGATCGGACCTCGGATCTGATGTCCTGCATGTCAACAGCTGCAAAGAGAGTTTTGGTCACTTCCTGAACGCAACTGAGGAAACTCTATTTTTACCATTTATATTAAGTTGTTTTTGCAACAATGTCTTAACTGATGTTAAAGATGGTGAATTGTGGCAGCAGCACATATTCCATACAATTCTTTCATACATTAAAAAGTATTAAACTGGAGCCAGAGTCAGTGTGACAGACTTTGACAGCCCTGTTGGCTGGTGAGTCTTTGGAACAGAAGCCTAAAGAGGGTAAAAACTAAACCAACAGCAGTGGGAAACTTCTTGCATTCCACGTATCCGCCAAAGAAAGATCAGGAGGGCCAGGAGGAGGTGCGGGAAAGTGGAGATCAGAAGGAGCCAGCTGGAGGAAGTGGACAAAGGAGTCGAAGGTAAGATGCAGGGATTGGAAAAGTGTGTGTCCATGGGAGGGTAGAGACTGGGTGGACTGAGGAGGAGAGCAGCAGCCATGATTGAGAAGAAAGAGGAGGATGGAGACATGTGAAGACATGCAAGAAGACAGAAGATGTTAAGGACAAAGACGAGGCTTTTGGAAGGATACGCCAGACACATAATAAATATTGGGTGAGTATACCGCCTATAGTGATCAACTCGGGTTAACCAACAGAAAGATTAAAAAGGTCAGAACTTTTTGGACGTGATCAGAAAGCGCAGAGATCTGCCATCTCCTGGTTCTAGGAGTCTGGTGTTTCTGTTACCTTTGAAACATCTTCCTGGCAATAAAGAAACCTAAAGTAAGGTGAAACAGGTGAGAAGATACCTGGAATCTTCAGACTGAGGTCACACAAACTCCCCACACTTGCAACAGAAGCTGCCTTCTGTCTGCGGGTGATGCTTTCTCGGATTCGACCCTCCCCGGTCACAAGCACGGTGAAAGGACTCCCTGTTGACAAACGCACCCACCAAACAGTCACAAATGATCTCTTAAACAGTCATTGAAGATTAGCAGTACCTAATTAACATAATTAGGTTCATGCTCATCTCAGAGTGGACTGAGATGAAAGACATAGGAGGGCGGTTAAAAAAGAACTTGATTTGACCCAAAACGTTTGAAGGAAGCATCTGTGGGACTTCTGTGGAGTAGACACTCACCTGGAATGTGTTCCTCAGCAAAGCGGATTGAGACAAAGTAATTTCCAGGTTCAGTGGGACAATAGATGACTTGACAGGTACCGTCCTCCACATCCTCAGTCTGGATGTCCACCTTACTGGGGCCTTCAACAGACAAAGCCAGGCCCCCGTAACCTGCATGTGTGGGTGTATTTATAAAAATACAGCAGATTAGATCAGTAATTGTTTGAAAAGGAAATATTTCAAATCATTTTCCTGCGAAAGACTCACAGTGCAATCCGAACTTACAGAAGTTCATTTAAAACATGGCTTCGACACCAAAGACAAAAACATTTCAAATGTTTTTTGAAATGACGCAAATGTAATTAGACAAGTGAATCACATGAAATTCCACAGTCAAGTGTGACACTTAAAGATGTACAACACGATGATCACAGTCTACGCTGGAAGGATTTTAGGGTTTAAATCCCGGATTCATGAACAAAATATCCAACGCAGTTTAAGATCTCTGAACAACAAATGCAACACAAAAAGCCGACAGCGACAGAAGGTTTTCCTGCAGGATCAACAGGGACACTGTCACAAGGTGTTTAAGACTCGCGTACTGACCAGCATCCCGTGTGTCAACAATGAAGCTGGAGTTGTTAAAGGTGGTTCCCTGGACCAGACCATCGCCGTAAGCTCTGACCTGGCTGGCGTTGCCTATCTCAGACTGGATGACCATTATTGTAATGGGACTGTTAGCGACATGTTGTCCGTTCTTCAAAATGCTGACCCGATGTTCGCCAACCTCGCGGGGAATGAAGGAGATACCTGGGAGAAGAGGACGGAGTGAGGCGGGAAGGGGAGGGAAATGAACGTGTGAGCATTTGTACGAGCGCGGTACCGATGTGATTGTTGGCCATCCTCTTCAGAAGACACGGCTCGTCGCGGCCGGATGGGGCCTGGATGCTGGCGGTGAGCACGCTCAGATCCGTCTCATTAATGTCCAAGGAGAAATCTGCTGCTGTGCCCAGTTTGACCTGGGAGCGCCGCTGGTTGTCCTCTGAGTGAGAAGACACTTTTTAGATATGTCCACGTGTATGAATCTCCCAAATGACTAAAGTATGTAGAGATGATCTTTAAAGAAAAGCTGTCTCAGTTTAGTGGGGTGAAAAGGGGCTGTTCAAAAACCAAAATTTAACAATGATGGTGAATATTTTGAAATTAAATGTCAGAAGGTTTAACTCTTCACCTGCTGATTATTGAACATGAAAAAGCGCGTCAGTGTGATTGTGTGGGTGTCCGAGTCTCACCGGTGATCTTAGCAGTAAACGGGCTTCCAGGGATGTGATCCTCATTGTATTTGACAAGGATATTGTAATCTCCTGGGAGTGTAGGAAGGTAGCTGACGCTGCACGTCCCGTCCTTGTTGTCCACACAATTGATTTCCGCTTTTGACGGACCCTCAATGGCCAAGTCAAGACCCCCTAAAAAATGAGACCACCGTTATTTCTCGTTATGGGGGACGAGGTGATGGAGAGTCAGAAGGGCGCAGACTCTGCAGAAGGACCTGTCCTGGGCCATCAACACCATCTTGGTCATAGGGAACCGCATCTTGACCCAACATCTCCTAATATGGTTCTTTGGTAGCACTAAGGCTGAGCAGCGGGAAGGGGGGGCACGGAAATCAGTGGGAGCTCAGTACCATCAACACCACTTGCTGGTTAGGTCATGACCAGCATCACCCTGCAGCTCCATGGGAGAAGATACAGGTCCGGACTTTAAGCTGTGTGTTAATTTACTATATGAAGATATGTGTCCATTAAGGTCACCGACTTGAGCCCTATGCATTTTATATACAAATGTATAGGTTTGAAGGCTTTTCTCCATTTGAAGATGGCTTCTAAACATGATTCAATCCTTTTTAGAGGAGGTTTAATTGGTTTTTATGCCAAACGCTCCACAATAGCTACGCGTTCAGCAAGCACACCTTCATAAGCATCCTCTGTGAACACGGTGAACATGGCCGTCTTGTTGGCGATGCCGTAGCTGAGCCCGGGGCCGTACGCTGTAACGCTGGGACTGTTGGCGTGGTTCACGTAGAACTGAAGCGGGGACTCTACAGAACACATGGACACCAGCTTAAGTTTCAAACACGGTTGACTCAGCACCTTTAACCCTGTTAACATCTGCAGCTGAGGGTCTGAGGATCTGACCTGGGATGTGTGCTCCGTTGTATTTGATGTGCATTTCATGCAGGCCAGCCTCAGTGGGGGAGTACAGCACAGTGACGGTCCCATCTAGGTTGTCTGTAATGGTGGGCTGGGTTGATTTACCTGAAGGCATGAACACCTCGCCTGATGTGGAGGAAAAGGATGTCAAACATGTATGGTATGGAAGATAAACCTGCTGTTGGCCAAATATATCCAATTCGTTTCATAAATGATAGATATATCACATGTGTTTGCAAGTACAATAACGTGGCCCTGCTCTCACCGGTGATTTCGCCCTTCCTGAAGGAGAAAGGTATCACCACGTCAAATGGTCTGAAGCCACTTCCGTTAACGCTGCTGCCGACCGGCTCAAAGCCGTCTGCCGTTACCTGGACGAGACAGGCAGTTTAGGAAGGTGGCACAACAATGAGCACAACCAGCATGCTGCTGCTATATCCAAGCCCCGCCCCCATCATAGATGCACTTTGGAGATCATCATGCTATGGAAAACGGAAGAGAACGAGAATGACACTGCTGCAAAAGCCACCCTGCAACAAAAAAAATAAAGGATCTGCAGCCCCCCCCCTCCCCAGCAGCACCTTTTGCAAAACTCAACACCTGGAATTTTATCATTTGTGGTTTGCTGTTAATAACATCAGCTGGGCCCAGAACGAAGGGATGAAAAAGACGAACGCGTGCGAGGTTGAAGAGCAGTCGCCAGCGTGTGTGGGAATCTCAGATCTTCAGGTTAACAGCAGTGGCATTAATGACCGGCACGCTCATAACAGGGACGTGTTATCAGAGCTGAGGTTGGCATACAATTATGAATGTGAGTGCTTGCGTGTGTGTCTGTGGGGGGGGGGTACCCAGGGCTGGAAGCCAGCTCCAGGGGGGGCAGCCCGTTGCTGTTGAGACATCTGCTCTTGCATCACTGGGACCTCATCAGTAGCCTGAAGACATGATAATAAGGGTCAAAACCTGCCTGTTTTTTTATTTCATATTTTTTATATTATTGTTCCTCATAACTAAGCTGTGATCAGAAGTGGAGGGAAACATGGCTGCGGTGGATAAACGTCGGCTTTGAGGGAGAAATCACACTGACAAGAGTCAGGCCCGTTATCCTAATATGTGCGTTTATACCAAAAATAAGTAAATAGACCAACAATAGTGCAGAGAGCATCATTTGCATTTAAAGGAGGAGCCCAAGAACATAACTGATTGTGTTTAGTGCTAGTAAAGTTAGAGCATCATTTCCCTTAATAAAATGATCTTTTTATCTTCAAGAAGGCTCCTTAAGATGAGAAGTGCTTCATGTAAGCGTTGACTTTGTACCAGCCACTCACCATAACGTTGAAGGGGCTGTGTGGAATGTTCTCCCCTCCGAAGCGGACGTAAATCACGTAGTTCCCGGGTGCCGGTGCCGTATAGAAGATGTCGAAGGTGCCGTCCTCATTCTCCAGAACCTTGGCCTCCACCTCGCTGCCGTCGGGCTGAACCACCACGCAGCTCACTTTTCCTTTCCCAGCACCCTTTGTGTTCACCACCATGCCCAGCTCCTCTCCAATTGCCACTCTGGGTCCCACACCGGGACCTGCAGGATATTTGATTAGAATTTCCGCAACTTTCAGGAACCGTATTCGTGAGTTGGTCACCCACCTGTGACGGTGCACTTGCTGGCATCTCCAGTCGCTGTGGCACGAACTCTATAAGGAGAGGCAGGAGTGTCGTCTCCCCCATACCTGATGACGATGGTGTAGCGGCCCGTGCGGTCAGGAACATAAGACACGCGATACGTCCCATCCCCGCCATCTTCTATACTGGGCTGTTTCATTTTTCCGTCTTGGTCCTGATGGAAGAGAACAGAAAAAAAATGTTCAAATGAGATCCATGACATGGGTTTCAGAAAGTGCAACAGTGAACTATTATGTTGAAATATAACTGTAGTAAATGTCAATCCGCTATTACACTATGAGATACTGGATCATATGTAAC
The DNA here is from genome assembly GCF_003711565.1 of Takifugu flavidus. Classification (NCBI taxonomy): domain Eukaryota; kingdom Metazoa; phylum Chordata; class Actinopteri; order Tetraodontiformes; family Tetraodontidae; genus Takifugu; species Takifugu flavidus. The sequence goes on along the minus strand of NC_079523.1, from coordinate 16,267,020 downwards.
ATGAATATAGAGGCCTTTAACTAACTTTATTATCAGACTATATTCTGTTATACACCCTTCTTGCTGAAATAAAGATATTCGAAAAATCCAAATGAAGGCTTCAATAAAAACTAGAGGCTCTTTAGTGATGCCTTTAATTAACTTTATTCTTAATCAAAACAGAATTGTGAGTGTGTGTATTGGGTATTACTGACCGTGATGAGCACACTCAGTTGGCCCTCTCCCGCATCCTTTGTGTCAATGTTGAACTCAACAGGGAAGCTAGCAGGGACGCCGCTGGTCAGACCTGGGCCACTGGCTCGCACTTTACTGGCATCGTGAGTTGGTAAAACCCGGAACTTGAAGGGGCTGAGGGGGACCGGTCCGTGGTGAGAAAGAAATTCCAGATCCACCGTGACATTGTTAATCTGCAGTGGTGATCTTTACCTGCGGGGTACATCCTCCTCCGCGTACTTGACAGCCACAGAGTACAGCCCCTCCACCTTTGGCGTGTAGGAAACTACGTGTTTCCCATCGCCACCGTCTGTAACCTCCACAGCCTCCCGGACCCCTTTGGGTCCAGTCACATCCACAGCCAGCGGCGCCACACCTGCCTTTCTGCAGTCCACTGTGAAGGTTTGTGGGACTTTGGCTCTGACGTTCGATCCCACACCAGGACCTGTAACTTTGACCTTACTGGGATCCACTACATCTGTAACTGGGACTTTGAATGGACTGCCTGTTTGGAGCAGAAAAGTAAAGGCGTAAGAATATCATGTAAAAAGTCTAAGAATGACATGTAAAATAAGTCAAATGACCACCAAATAACACTAACGGTAGCATTCAGAAAACCACAACAGTACAACAGGAAGTTGTTAAGGCTCCAAGCGGAAGCTTCTGGACCCAGATAAGCAAGTGTAGACAAAGACGTGTCTCGTGCTGCTTATATGAATGCAAGACTTTTCTTAAAGTAACTAGAGATGTGAGTGTGTTTGGAGTCAAAGACAGTCATAAATAAATAAATAAATGCAGTGGATACACGTGGTTTGAATTAAAAGAGGCTAATGACCATTAGATCAACTAGCAACCCCGCAAGGCTAAACATGTTCCCTCACCAGGGATGTGCTCTCCTCCATAGGTGATGTTGATGTCGTACAGGCCGGCACTGAAGGGAATGTACTCCACGCTGCAGCTGCCATCTTTGTTGTCCTTGCAAGACATCTTTGACTCAGACGGACCTTCCACAGTGATTCCAAGGCCCCCAATACCTGCCCCTCTGATGATGGGTCAATACAACAAAACCAGCATGACCAACAGGTGCAAATTATTATTACTTATGACATCCGTCTATAGGAAACACTGATGTGATGATTGTTAGTGGAGTTATCACCCGTCTCATGTCATACATGCAATGTTTCAGGTTCACAGAAGCTAGGACATTGTGCCAATATTGGGCCAATGCACTGATTCTGATGCACGTGTCAAATCCCAGCAGAAATTTCTCATGTTGTTTCACTGCCATTCTCAGTCTCTTTGCTACCTACAGTATACCTTGTAATGATGTTGAAGTTGTTGGTATTTTCAGTTAGGGCGTTCTGGAGCCCGGGTCCAGCTGCCACCACCCGAGTGGGGTCACATCCCTCCGTCACAGACACCTTGAACGGGCTCTTTGGGACTGGAGTGTCATCATAAAGAACTTGGACAGTATGTAGACCTTAAAAACACACGCGCACACACACACACACACACACACACAGACACACACATCATCAGCCAAACTGATAAGTAATTACTCAAATACTGTTAAAATGATGATCATTCCAGGATTACCGTTCTCAAAAGGAGTGTACTCAACACTGTAGGTGCCATCTGCCTTGTCAGTTACAGAACAGTCTGTCAGCACTCCGGACGGGTTCCTGACCTCTGCTTTCACGTGGTCTCCTCCATTCTGGGTCAGAGGACGGGCGTCCACGGTGAAATCTGTAGTGGCCTCTCTGAAAACAGCTGTGCGAGACCAGAAAGGAATTAATGAACAAGCTGCCCAGCGTCTCTGAGTGGACCGCTCTTTATACTGGTGTTCTTGGATTAAGCCGTAATCCTAAATGCTTGTGTGGGAATACTGAACCTTGTCCCTCCACTCCAGGTCCAAACACTTTGACTTTGGAGGTATCAATAGCAGGATCCACCATGACTTTGGCAGGGAACCCTAAGACCGGCTTGCCGCCATACTTCAGCATCAGCGTGTACATGCCGGACATAAGCGGGATGTAGGTCACTGTGTAGGTCCCGTCTTTATTGTCCAGCACCTCCGTTTTAGCTTTATCACCTGCACAAAAAGGTCCAACACTCTTTTCCCTCATATACAATTCATAGACAATCTACAAAAGCCAAAGAGAAGAAACTTTGGTCTCATGACAGCACTTTACGTTCAGATAGAGATTTTTACAAGTGTCCCTTTTAGTTCTGGTTGTAAGAACACGTCTGTAAAACGTCAAGAGCAAACAGATGCAATGGAACAGGAAGGGAAAAACTGGGACTTACCAGATCTGCCTGGTTTAGAACTGGCGGGGCTGGCTGGTGGGGAGTCCAGTGCAGCTTCAAGGCTGAGTTCTCCTGGTCCAGCCCGGGAACAGTCCACATTCACCACACTGGTCTCCCCAACCTGAACACAGACACAAAGACAGAGCTGGGTTAGAACTTTTAAAATTGCTACGGTTTTTAGTTTCAACAGTGTTTAGTTAGAAAATGATTTTTTTTCCAGAAACGCAATGAAATCCTCCCCACACTCAGGAACAGAACACACTGACATCGTTTGGTCTGCAGATCCTTACCTTGGCCCTTTTGAGGCCTGCCCCAGATGCCACGACCTTAGAGGGATCAAATGGCATCTGGATGTCGGCCTTAAAAGGAGAAGAGGGAATGTGGACATCTTCAAACAGGATGTTGACCAGATATTCTCCAGGCTCAGTAGGCAGGTAGGAGACGGAGCAAGTCCCATCACCGTTGTCTGAACACTCAATCTTGGCCTCTGTTGGCCCCTCCACGGTGAGGCCCAGACCCCCAGTGCCAGCTCCCTTTGTGTCAATGGTGAACTCTGCTGGGCTGCCCACCAGACCTCCCTTCAAACCCGGGCCAAATGCCTTCACCTGGAGAGGAACGTCACAAAAGGTGTCAGCTTTATATCTTTTCGGTGCACCTCCCTCATTCATTAGATGAAGTATTACCTTGCTTGGGTCTGGAGGCAGCTGGGCATCCACAGGGAAGGGACTTCCAGGTACAGTGTGTCCATCATAGGACACATTGATGGCATGGACTCCCTCCTCTATGGGGGTGTAACGTACCACCCTCACATCTGCTTTACCAGGATGAGGCTCCACTTTACAAGGTACCACCTTCTGGTTGGGACTTATCTAGCAACACATGTGAAGGGATGAAGTTAGAAGCTTTTCTCAATGATCCCAGGAAAAGCAAGGATTAAGACCCAAAACTCACCATGTTGACCTCAAGGTGACCCTGCCCTCCTGCACCCTTTGTGTCCACCACAAACTTCTGCTCCTGGTTGACTTCCACTCCTGAAAGATATTAAATACTAATATAATTTAACTGATTTTTAATAAACAAACTATTATATGCTGACAACACCTTCTTAACAATGTGCAACACACCTATTGGTGTTCCCATGACAACACATTATATCATCATGCTAGTGAATTTAAGTGTCATCTTTTTGTATGAATACCTCTGCCAAGAGGTCATGTGACAGTTTCATTCAAAATATCTGAAAAACTTGTGACTGATTTCTTTATTATGTAACCTTGATTTCTGCCTTTATCCATATATAGATAGATGTAGAGAGAGATACAGATGGGGGCCTACATCTTCATTTCGACATCCTATAAAATATAAATAGATACCATACATACACACATGCACACAGGTGAAGGGCCATTTCCTATTTATATACATCTATACATGAGAACATGTCATGGATTCCTTACGTCCATCCAGGTTGTCCACGTTGACCTTGTCTAGATCTAGTGGAGCCGCAACTCCAACTGTGAAGGGGCTCTTAGCAATGGGATCCCCCCCAAATGTCACCACAATCGTCAGCTCCCCCTGCAAACCCACGCCAGGTCATTAAAAGATGTCCGACAGAGAGAGACGTCACCCGCCTGAACATGCTGACCCTTCTCTTTGCATCTCACACGTCCAGCAGAAGCTGCCCTACCTGTTTAGCAGGCGTGTATTTGACAGTCTGGGAGTAATTGTAGTTATCAATGATGTCGAAATCTTTGACGGGGGAAGAGAAGGAAACGTCCACTGCAGCTTTACCAGCTCCTTTGGTTAACACTGTGAAGTGAGTTGGCTTTCCACTTTCTATGCCTGAAACAGCAGAGACACAAATCATTCAGGTATGGATGTTAAACTAGTTCAGCGACATAGAAATGCATGCGTGTGTGCAGAGGTGCATCCTACCTGTGCGAGCCAGTCCAGGACCCTCTGCTTTCACCTTTGAAGCATCGTGTGAAGGATCAACGTTAACGTGAAAGGGGCTCTGGGGAACTTCCTGTGTGAACAAAGAGATTCATCAGAGCAGTCCGACATTCAACATGATCTACCCAGAGCCTGAAATCATCAGTGTGTGTGTGCATGTACCTTATCAGTAAAGAGGACTTTGATAGTCATCTTTCCAGCAGCAGGAGGAATGTACTTGACTGTAAATGTGTCGTTGGCGTTGGGGATGATATCAAAGTCCACGTCAGCCTCTCTGTCACCGACCATATTGGCGTCACATTTGATACCCACGCTGACGTCACCTAAATATGCAAAAAACAAAAAAAACTGTTTAGTCTTCTCTCAACTGACACCAACTCCCACAAGGGGGCGCTGCAACGTAAGAAAGTATTTAATTTTAAAAAAAAATCCCTGACAACCAAAAGTGTTGTCATCAGTAGAACGTGCACTGGGAATTCTGGTAGGATGCGGACAAACAGTGGACAGTGGTGCTGTTTGTTTTACCATCTCCGGCTCCAGAGCAGTCCACTGTGAAGTGTGTGGGTTCGTTGGCCTTCAGTCCACTTTTCTCCACTCCAGGACCAAACACCTTCACCATGTGTGGGTGGCTCCCTTTACCCATATTAACCTACGAGAGGAAACAGGGTTATATAGACAAAGTTGACCCACACAGGTCACCCATTCACTTTCATCGGTCCTCCACTCATCACTCTTTATCTTTACACTATTGAAACGTATAATGATATATTAAAGTAAATTTCAGCTCCTGTATTCACAAAATTTATAATAAACCTTGATAAACATAAAAAATAAAAAAAATCTTTGCTAATTCTTGGTTGTACAAACATGTTAAAAGTATGGACAGACAGCAGGATGTGCGAGTCTCTCGTAAAACCCACATGAAAACAAATTTAAAAGCTTTAAATTCTGATTTTCAGTCTCTCCGAAGCAGCTTCGAATTCAACATTAAACCAACTGTACTTTATATATAAAGTGAGTCAAAGCACAAACTGATCCCTGATAGATGATTTCAGGAGGAAATACATTTGAAGAAACGAAACAACACAATTAAATATTTAACAAAATGCAGGAATTTATTTTGAAATCAGAATAACTGGATTTAGCATGAGGTAAATATCAGGTTCTGGTACAGCTGGTGGTTAAGGTCAGTTTCAGTCAACATGTTTACAGAGATGCGCAACAGTTTGTCAGCCATCTTCCAGGATCTTTTTTTATTTATTTTTTTTAATTACAAAGGCAAAAGAATTTGAAATTCCAAACCTCCCTGAAGGTTCTTATTTAAGACTCGCGCACGCGGGTGTGTGTGTGTGTGTGTGTGTGCCCGTTAGTGCCACAGTTCAGATCTTTTATTTCTTTATGTTCGAGCTCTGAATCATCACAGTGCAAACAGAAAACCTCCCTCGTGTTTACAGTTAAGACCATTTAGTGAGACTAAAGGGGGAGAGCGAGCACCTGTGGGTGGCATCAGTTAACCTAAAACATGATATTTATGATATTAAATCCTCTCCAATTGTGTTTTTGCTGCTTCCATTTAGAATTCTACCTGACGCTCCTGGATTGGCCCAGACACGTCCAAACCGGTGTTTTTATTTGGATAAAAGGGGATCAACATCTTCCATTTTAAACTGGGTCCCAGCAGTGCAATTGGCTGGGAGCACTGGGTGTGGATGTTTGAGCAAAAGCCTGTCCAGAGCCAGGAAGCGCACTACGCAGCGGTGGAATCACAACGGTGACATCAGCCTCGACACGAAGCGTACAAAGCAACACAACAAAGCACTCCAAATGCTGGACTCCCAACCCTACTCAACGTTTCTGAACATACTGGCGGCTCGGCTTGACGACCCCAGAGGGTAAAATTATCAAGAACGGAAGACTGCTGACAAAAAGTTAACAATTATTAAAAAGCCAAAACAACTAAACATGATGAAATGTGGTTACAGTGCAAAGGTGACGTGTTTGTCCGTTTTGAACTCGAGTGAGATATAGAAAGTGTCATTTAGAAAAAGGAACAGCTGAGATTCACTGATCTGAACCGACAGCAGAACAAAAACTCTTTAGACACCGAAGCGTCAAACTCTCAATCCCTCCCTTTGATCGACCTCAGCAGCCAAACAGCCACAGTTGACTTTTGTTGTGTAGCAACACCAAATAACTGAGCTGATCTGAAATTGTTTCGTAGCGCTTCCCCCTCCTGACGTCTAGGTTACATCAACCCTCCAAAGCTTTAAAGAAACTAGAAATTAAGATGACGTTCCCAGCAACTAGGCAATGAGCTTTCAATGTCTCAGCTTTGAAGGAGCGGTCATAAAAATGGCTTCCAGCTCAAATTCAGCTGATTTATAAGCGGGAAGGTTCAGATTAGTGAAGCTCAGGTGTCGCTCAACAACAAGAACAACAATAACAATACAGTGGTGCAGGTAAGTTACAGTTACAGTGCATGTTCAGGTGTTACAGTGCAGAAAAGACCATTTTGTGCAAGTCAACATTAAAATAGGATTAGTTAAAACAAATGAGAAACATTTTCCAGTAGTGAGAGGAGCGTTAGAACAGCGGGAAGCAGAGAAGAGTGAATAAAGGATTAAAGTCATCCACTTCCAGTTCATCCAAACACACCAACATGTCAGTTGCAAATGCAGTTTGATTGACATCTTTACACTCGCGTTCAGTCAAAAGAAACACTTTAGGGTGTAAGTCCCAACCCAAAGCTGAAATGTGTTAGGAACGCAAGCGGCCTACAAATGGAACACTGAGGTGCCCGAGCCGCATTAGAACACAACGGACCGGCTCCGTCCAAGCAGGGCCCGTATGTTCTAAAACTACCTGACTGGATTCTGAGCTGCTTTCTAAAGTACCATCGGTAACATCCGACAACAAAGGGCAGAGAATTACGTCAATATACATATTAAATGTTCTGCAAAACATTGAACACCAATTTGTTTCGTCGTGAGATGAATCAAAGCTTTAGCCAACAGAGCCAAGAGAAAATGGAGACTCTCCGACCCAAATAAAGCCAAAGCCTGCTTGTTCTTTAATTCAATGATGTCATTTACTGCCATGTAATTAAGCTAAAAGCTGTATTTCTCCTCAGTGTACGTCACAATGATAATTAGAGGTTTCTTTGGGGTTTGGGGGTCTTTAGTTCTGGCCTGGATGGTCATCGTGGAGTCTGACTGAACAATTTCAATTCTTTCTGCCTTAAAGAGAACTTCTGACTGCACTTCCTGAGCAGAGTTTGGGGCTCTGGGCAGGTTCCTTTCTCCTGCTGTAACCAGGTGCTGTGACTGGCTGCTTACCCTGAAGGGGCTGTTGGGGATGCTGACTCCTCCCCAGGTGATGGCCAGGGTGTGCTTGACAGGGGAGGCTGGCAAGTATGAGCAGGAGTACAGCCCGTCACCTTTATTTCTCACCTTCACCTCCACCGGCAGCCCCTCTGCATCCTGACGGACGGAGAGAAGACATGTGTCGGCATGGAAATCACACAGGAGGAAAAAACAAAACCAAGGTTACTGAGCCACACTTGGGCCATGATCTTCAGAGGTCCCTTTCCAGCATCTTTGGCACTGACAGTGAACTCGGCAGGCTGGTTGACCAGGCAGCCGGTCTTCTGGATCCCTGGCCCGAAAGCCTGGACCTACATGTGAGAGTGGGCTACACTAAATTATTGGATTACATGGCTCTTTGCAGTGAGGCTGGTGATGAATTTTAACATTAAAAAAATCATCCCATTAACAGATAAACTGATCTAAATTAGCGTTTTATACATAAAAATAAAAATCCCTCGATCACTGCTGAGGTTTGGTCATCACACTGACCTTTTCTGGGTCGCTGGCATTGTTGTCGGGGATGATGTGGGCCATGAACGGGCTGTGTTCAATGTCAGCGTTGTCACAGGTAACGTGGACGGCGTATTCTCCGGGCTCTGTGGGCCAGTAGCTGACATCGCACGAGCCGTCGTTCTGGTCCTCACACTCGATCTTGGCCTGAGAAGGTCCCTCAATGGCAAAACCTGGAGACAAATTAGACTCAATTTAAACTTCCACCTTCTAGACAAGACCCAGAGCAGCTTGATTATGTGTCACACCATGTCTCTTGATTTGGGGAGGCCGTCAGGGGCAGATTTCTGCTGTTTGGGGTAAATAAAACACTAGCTAAAGCTAAATTAGCCTTATCCAAACATCATAATCATCCCCATTTGACTAACTTGACTAAAACCCCCTGGATGCTCTAAGACTGCCCCATTCCTTTTGAATGGGCTCCGTAACGCTACCATGAAAGCAGAGACTCACCCAGGACTCCGACATCAGCGGCCACAGACTCCACAACAAAGATGGCAGGTTTACCCACAATGCCTCCCTCCAGGCCTGGACCCCAGGCCCGGATCTGCTGAGGCCCGGCCTCTTCACCCACTGTAACCTCAAATGGACTGAAGGAGAGAAAACGGAAAATTCAGCAAGAGCTGGAGGACACAATTCGGTATTCTGGAGGGGCAGCGATGTAAACTCTGCTTTAGACATAAATGCGTCACACTGCAGAGTGGTTTCACCTCTTTGGGATGTGGGCGCCCCCCCAGGTAATGGACACGGTGTATTTTCCAGGGCTGCTCGGCCAATACTCATAGCAAAAGGCACCGTCCTTACTGGATATCTGCTTCACGGGCTCTTCGGCACCATCTGAACACACCCACAGCAGGCAGGATGTTAGCGCACATGCACAGTTTAAGTTTATCTTCATTGTGAAGAAAAGCAACAGGCAACATCACAAATGCACCATTTTCCCATCCCAGCTGGCCATATTGACTTCAAATATTTGCAAATCATTGTAACATTTAAAAAAAAAAAAAAGAAAAACGGCGTTACTCGACGAGTTTGAGCGAAAAACGCAAATACTGACTTGGGCCCTTGATGAGGACCTTCAGGTCTCCGCTGCCGGCGTTCCTGGTGTCCACCTTGAAGTCACCGACCTGTTTCACCCGCATCCCTGAGGACTGCAGGCCGCGACCCGATGCCCTGCAGGCCCCCGGCACACAGGCTGCATAACCAGGAAAATGGATCAGGAGGGTGATGTGAGGATGACGGCATGCTTCCAAATGAGGTAGCGGCGTTAAAAGCCCTCACCAGGTCCGACGTCCACATTAAAGGGGCTCTTGGGGACGCCCACGCCTCCAAAAGTGATGGTAACAATATGAGTGCCAGCCTGGCTCGGCCGGTAGGTGCAGCGATAAACTCCGTCGCCTTTGTCCTCCATCATGACTTCCACGCTGTTTTGGCGGCCCTGTGGATCTCTGATCATGGCGGTCACGTCTCCCGTTCCAGCTCCTACAAACACGGGATCACCTTTAAAGGCTTAAAACTACAAAATAATCTGTCCAATCTTTCCCATATTTTGATTGTCAGCCTCTGTTATCTTTTTGCCGTCGACCTTCCTGGCTGACCCATTTTTCCATGTTTCTTTGGATTTTACATGATCCCTGGCCCACCCACCCCTCCTCCTTCGCTGCATTTGGAAATAAAGAGGAACGTCTGGTCTGTCTAAATGAAACAATACTGAGCTCCTGCTGAGTAACATTAATAGAACTAGCACAACATACAAATCCCAAATATGCACATAGCATCAACAGAATAACACCAGTAAGTCCCTGATAATCACTGACTGGGGGGAGGGGTCTGTTCTTACGACATGAGTGACTGAAGGAAAGAACTCTTTGTTGACTTAAGGCAGTGGCTGAACACGCCCTCACCTGCTGTTCCTTTCTTCACAGCAGCCACACAGGAAGTAGTCTGGCTTTTTACTGAGCTTCTCATATTGACTCACTTTATTTATGGGAGTAAATAAAGAAAATCTCAGACTACGTGACCCATGCAGAGAACCCTTGTTGTGTTTTTACAGTACACCTCAGGTTCCTCCATGAGGTTTGTTTCACCTTTACAGCCTGAATGCAGTCCAAAAGGCAACAATGCATGAAAAACAAACCTACAGATAAAATTAAATCTATCAGAAGCATCAGGGCAGACCATGAATGATCAACCTTTCTGTAAATCTACATTAAAAACCTGCTATAAGATTTAAACTCCATAAAGGACGTTAACCTTGGAGAGAGCATTTGGGTGCTTGAACCACCTCGGAGGTTTGTTCAGTGTTTCTCTGACCTGCGGTGCAAATCTCAAAGTAGGTGGGTTTGTTGGCAATGTTGCCCACGGGTTCAATTCCCGGGCCTTTCACTGTGACTTTAGAGGCGTCTCCAAGCGCCTTGTCCACGTTGACTTCAAATGGACTTTTGGGGATCTGCTGGCCTGCAAACAGGACGGTCACCTAAGAGAGAGAAATAAGAATAAGAATACCCATGCAGAAAATGCCAAAAACACATTTTAAAAGAGGTGCGGGGTGCTTGCCTTGTGAGGCCCGATGACTTGAGGAATGTAGGTGACGCTGAACGTCTTCTTGCCCTCATTCGGTTCCACTTTCAGCTGCTCAGGACACACAGGTGTTACCTTTAACTAGTAGTTATGTAAATTGTGGTTAACACCGATACCGCGGCGTATACCTCCTCTCTGGTGCCATCGGGATGGTCCAGGTAGACCGTGACCTGACCCTGACCGGCACTGAATGTGTCCACCGTGAATACAGCAGGACGCATCACCCTGTTCCCACTGGGTTCGATGCCTTGAAGAGGGCAGAGATGCAGCTTAGTGACCCGATACAATCATCTCAGTCAGTAAGGTTTTCTTCCTGAATCGATGTAAAATCTGATTTTTTTTCTTGTATGTAGCTCTTTCTGAGGCCCAGCTGATTTGTCAAAATATAACTGATAAGTCTACCATTTGTCATTGTTACAACGAATAGAAATAATGCTGTGATTAATCATGATTAATCCAGAGGGCCGCCATTGATTAATCCGATTAAAGACTATTTCATAGATTAATCATTGCCATTTCATCCATGTTCATCTTCATTTGTTCCCTAAAGGAGCATGTGAGTTTTCTCCTGATGGGAATCTAAACCTGAGGGCTATGATGTAATGGAAGTGGGCTGGTGGAGTGTGTAGAACATTATTAGAGTCTTTTGTTTCAACCAACAGCTGCTCGCTTCCTGTTATTGCCACATCAACACAACAGTATTCCTACAAGCCAACCAACCAACCCAGAGAGAAAACCATGAAGCTCTTATTGTGATTTCCCACAATCCTCATGCTGATATTTCTCTCCTCAGTGTTTGTGTGTACCTGGTCCATATGCGCGAGCCTTTTTGGGGTTGAGTTTGGGCTTGAGCGGAGCTCCAGGCTTCAGTTTGGCTTTGGGGAACTGCGACAGGTAGGTCATCACAGATTGTTCGTCCACGCTTGGATCAATGATCTCCTCTGGAGCAATCACCTGCATGTGCACACGGTCAGGGTGTCATTAAAAGGTATTGTCTTCACTTCTAAAGCAACATTCTGGCCACCAGCCAGGCTGATCAGTTTTGTCTTCCATTGCCTCCCGTTGAGTTGGCCGTTTTCCCCACTTCCTGCATGAACAATCAGATCCGAGGGGAGATTTTGTGGTCTACAAAGCATATTATGGCACAGACAGACTGAAAAGAAAGTATAAAAGCAGTCGGTAAAGGGTGTTTTCAGGTGTTTTTTGTAAATTTATGACTGTTTATTCTAGAAACTCCTGGAGGACATGAGTCAACTGACAGGAAGCGGCACAAAATAATACAGGAGTGACACAGAATGTTGAGCTCGTTTGAGATTAAAAAAGTTCACTCTGAATATGAAAGAATTTATACTGCGTTTCCTTTTTGGCTAGTAAACCGGTTTCCTGTCCCATTAGCCATCAGGAAACCAGACAGCATCTAAGTGAGATGCCAATGCTGACCTTTGACCTTTGCAAAAAAAAATAAATAAAATCACAACTGAAAAAAAATCTACGCTATCTACGCTAATCTATCTTGATCTCATGTGCAGAAAAAAGGGCAGAGGAGATGGTTGTTTCCAGCTGAGGTAACGTCCAACAGACTGGGGCCAGCAGGCCACGAGAGGAGGCCAAATGACGCACAAACCAAAAGGCTTAGATAAGACGGATTCACAGTCTGGCAGGGTCTGAGTGGCTGCTCTGACCTGGGGGATGCCGAGCCAGTCATCAGCCAGCTGCATGGCTTCTGTGGCATTTTCCACTGGTTTCACTGGATCCCAGGTCTCCCAGTCAGGACACAGCCCTACAAAAGACACACAGATCAACAGTGTGAGACACTGCTGGGCAGGCCTGAATGGACAGAAGACAACCCCAGGTACCTGGTGCACAGCTGTCAACCAGTGCTCCCAGCGCTTTGCCGTTACTCCAGTCCCGGCTAAAGTTGGTGATTGGAAGATCAGGAACTTTGTTCTGGATCCAGCCCAGAAGACGCTGTTTAGGTGTCTTTGATTCTGCCTGAATTTTAAAAGAAATCAGTATTTGTTTGCTTTTTTACCGTTTACTTAGAAACTGCCGCTTAGTTACCTCTTCATCCTCCCCCTCCCAGGCTGGCATGGAGATGGAGTAGTGCAGGATCAGTGTCCAAATCAGACCCAGTATCAGCTTCAGATTCCCATCCACAATGGCTTTGGAGTCTGTGGAACACAGGTGAGGTGAGATTTGTGCTCTGATTCCCAGAAATCCCAGAAATTCCCTCTCCTGGAGGCAATTGTTACCAAATGCTTTTATTGGAAATGCCGACAAGTAAAAAAAAAAAAAAAAAAGCTTCTCTGAAATAAAAAGTACAATTTTGATATTTTAATTTAAAAATCATGCAAGATGAAAAAATGAGTTCTTCAACTGAAGGGAAACAAAATGTGCATGTCCAAACATTTGGACCTTTATTAGATGCACACACTGAACTACATATAAATGTCTGCGATGTGCTAGTTTTAACAGATAGTTTTGTGCTAGTTTTAATTTTGCAACAACGCCGAGGCTCTTTGCAAAAAGGATGTGGAGGCAGCAGCCTGGCAATGACCACAAACGCAGCGCGTGTCGGCTTCTCACGGAAGCAAATGGAACAGAAACGGGAAGTGCATGAATTCTGGCTAGGGCAGGATGGAATAGGATGCCCTCAAACACCTGACTGAAGGTGCCAATCACTTTCAGAGCACTTGGCAGCACGAAAGACCCATTTACTGACTTATAACTGAAAATGAGCGAGAAGGTGCGGGACTCCTTTGGACTGCGTCAGTAACAGAAATAATGCAAACGATCACTGCAACATCAGGCCGGTAAAGCTGTAATGAGTCACTCCTGAGTCATAAAAAGTACCGTAATAAACACGTTCTCACTGTCTCATTCGGTTACATTCATGTCATCATATACTTCAGCCGCTACTCGGTGCCATCGCATGATGGGGAATCAAAACAAGTAGCATAAATTATGAATGCAGCACGTTGATGGAGGGACTTATGTTATTGATCAATGCAGACAGATATTAGTGGGTTTGTTTCAGATTAGAGTTTGGAATTAAAAACAGTTGGTGACTCGTGTGGCGCTCGGTCTGATGGACCTCTAACGTTCCCCTGAGGGCACCGGTTCAAAGAGATAATTAGCAGGATGGAACGAGACTTTTAGACTGCCCTCCCTCCTCTGCAGATGTCAGGCAGTGACGATGGTGACCAGGGTGTGTAGCTGTTGCTGGATGATGTTTCGGGTCTATTTTACAGCCCTCTGCTGTGACTGCCTGGCTGCAGCTTAACTGCCACCGTACCAAGAGACTCCAATTGGGGCAGGAGGAGTTTGTGCATGTTAAGTTTTCTGAGATGCGCATTCCTGAGAATTTGTAGCTGGACATTCTCCACCCTCCTGCCATAGATGTGTAGGTGTCCGGCTATTTTCAGACACAAGCGCGGTCCTGAGACCCGGGTTGTTGTCTACATAAAGAAAAGGGCCAAGAACTTAGCCCTGCGGGACCCCTGCACTGGGTGTCAGAGTGGGGGGAGACTTGTTTGACAAGATCTCCTTAATCAAAAGGTAAAGGTTGGGCTGTGTACCTAGGTTGGACCTCATGGAGAGCAGTCTTCGGGTAAGAATGGTGTCAAATGCAAAGTTATAGTTCACAAACTGCCCCACTGCGACCTTTCTGATTATTTAAAGTGAACAACGTTCTCGCTGATCCAAGCTCCATCAGTCAGACCCTGATTTTGTTACTGGATTAATATTTACATATGCTTTCATATGGATTTATGGTTAGAAAACATTAATCCTTGCAGAAAAGGTAGGCCGCTCACACCTTTTAACATCAATAATATCAAATAAGCAGGGATGTGGTCAATGGAATTATGTGCAGTATCAATGAGCGTACATGAACAGGGCTGCACTCCTCCCTCCCCGCTCTGTGCTTGTGTTTGGTAAATTTGAACCGCGTCCTCACATTTTCAGCGTGTGCGAGTGGCAGAATTCAGCCCAGAGTTTCTCACCCTGCTGCCATGTCAACGCAGCAGCTGTGGGCCAAAACATGTTTCAGCAGCTCGTGATAAGGTGGAGTTCTGGGAGAGAGCTGCCTCGCCCACAAAGTGACACAACACTGTTAATGACAGAGCAAAGTCTGACACACACACACACACACACACACACACACACACACACACACACACACACACACACACACACACACACACACACACACAACACACACACACACCACACACACACACACACACACACACACCACACACCACACACACACACACACACACACACAGCGGAAGGGCTGCCCAATCCAGCCCGTTACATTCTCTCTACCTTTCACCAGACAGAACACCGTTGTATCTGAATATCATCACCGTTGTATCTGAATATCATAACGTGGGCTCCCAGATGAGGGTCCTCCTCAACAACATTTTATAAATAAAGGGCTTATTTTTCTCCCAAGTTACACTGGAGAGGGGAAAAAAGGAGGTAGCAGGAATGTAGAGGTAAAACGGAACACATAAGAGAAAAAAAAAGTGTTTAAGGATATCATGCGTGCTCCTGCCTAACGGGAAGGAATTTACAAGAGAAATAATAGACAAGTCACAAAAAAGGCAGCCGGACAGATAATCCCACATGCTATTAATCAGATTTGGCATGTCTTCATGCTAAGCGAGCGTCCAGCATTAAAGGCTCACTCAAGAAGCTGATCCCTTCAGCATCTGACGAGACAATCCCTCTCGTTTATGACAGGGCTCAATTTGGCCATAGATCCAGTCACAAAAACAGACCTGGGCGAGACTGTTAGCCAGACTGTTTCGCAGCAGATACCTGCTGCTCTGTTGGCCGGTCTCCATGGAAACACCACCAAGGCAACAAGGACACAAATGGAGCCCTGGGGGATGGGCAGGGTTAAAGTGTAATACTAGGAGGGACAAGGAATGTCTACAAGGAGAGAGAAATTGAGGGAGAGAGATAAAGTTGTGTGTAAAAGGTTGACAAGGCTGAAAGTGAATACCTGTCTTATCAACATGCTCCACACACCCACACAGGAAGTTGCACAATTGGCCAAGAGCTGACTGAAGGGAGTACAGCACCTGACCGGTGTGGCTGAACATCAGGCCCAACTGAAAAGCAGCCATCAAATGGCCAATTAGTGTTTGAGCTGGTCGCAACGACAACTGTCCATGGTAGATATTGCCGGGATGAGACCGCTTTTGCCTACTCTTAAGGTGCTACACATCCATAGCTTGAGATTTCTAACAATAAAAGACTAAAACAGAAGTTGGTACGTGTCAAGGCGTCTAGATAAACTTCATTAGACAGTACGTCTGATACAATAATAAACCAACTGAAATGTTATAATCCAATATTTTACCCTTTGAGGGCTAAACTCTCCACCCATCCATCCAGGTGCTCTGGTTTTCACATGATGTCAGAGCCACAAATCAGAGCACTGACCACCTCTGTTTGAACCCACACACGACTGGTTCCCTTCAACCCAATGAACCATGTCAGGAATCTGAGGCACACACACGTGCCCTCCCGTCCTTCCTTTGGTAACAACAGCCGCTTCGTCACCCAGTGACTGCATCACATCTAAGAAAAACACCAGGTTCTGCGTCTTAACCAGTAATTAACTACTGCGCAGGACAGTCGATGCCTGGGGCACCAAGGCAGCCAGTAAAAGAGAGTAAGTCATCTGGTTAAGACACTGTATCAATATGAAGTTTTGATTGGAGATTTGAATCTGACAAATGTTACGTGACAGGGCCGTGCTTTCGATGGTTGGTGATGTTCCCCTTTTTTCATCTTTTTCAGGTCACACATCACCACCCAAAGAGCAGACAGTGGAATTAGCTACTGTTTTTTTTCATGACCATCTTCATCATCCACTTCCTCTTCTTCTACCTCTTCCTCTTATCAACAATGACTTCTGGGCGAGGCTGAACTCTGAGTAAAATTATGAGAAATGTTACACAAATCTATTCAGACCAACATGATACTTCCCTTTATGGTTGGAAAATATCAAAAACCAAGCCCACTTATGTTTTGTTGCTGTTGGAAACGGCGGTACAGACGGCCAATTTGTCTGAGTCAAAATGTCACAAGTTTTAAAGTCTGACAAGAAAACAAAATGAGTGTTGTCAATGGAAACAACATTCTAACCAAACTGCAGTGAGAACATCTGGGGCAAGGTGGTGGAAATGCCACAGGACAGGAGGTACCTGCACTCATAAACAGGATGTGGAGCTACTCTGTATGTATGTGTGTGTGTGTGTGTCCTGAACCACCACACACAGACAGATTCTTCAATGATGAGATCATAACCACACCCGTGCATCCCCCA
Source organism: Takifugu flavidus (assembly GCF_003711565.1). Taxonomy (NCBI): domain Eukaryota; kingdom Metazoa; phylum Chordata; class Actinopteri; order Tetraodontiformes; family Tetraodontidae; genus Takifugu; species Takifugu flavidus. The sequence goes on along the minus strand of NC_079523.1, from coordinate 16,249,746 downwards.
ATTCATCACAGACACCCACCTCCCTTACTCTGCAGATGGATGGGGGCAAAGAAACAAAAGCACACACACACACACACACACACACACACACACACACACACACACACACACACACACACACCACACACACACACACACACACCACACACACACACACACACACACACACACACACACACACACACACAGTCTGCAAATACTCAGATTAAATACAATCATAAACACATTTTTAACCTGAAACAGCCATTTAAAGGCATGACATCATTTGGGCTGCTGGGAGTCTGATGAATCAGTAAAGACCATCATCACTATAGATTCTATACCAGCGCTTTGGAAACTGCTGTGTATCACCGACACTCCTGATGTAATAAACCTCTGAACAAAACTCCCAAATTCCCTTCTATAATATGCGACATGCCATTATTCATTCTTGTTTAAATGATTTATTTAAACAATGTGGACGACTGTCATATGAAACACAGAAACTGGGAAAACACTGGGATCCGGGTACGGACGGCAAAAACTAGATGTTGGACTGGAACCCACGTATGTTTCTGATCACTTAAATGCAGTTAAGGCCCCTAAAGGGACTGAAGCCATTTAGAATGAATGGGTTTTCCTCTTCAGGCTTAATGTGAACCATCTCCACAGGTCGCGGGCCCCCCCACAGAATTCAGTTGACACTCCCAACACCGTCGACCCAGCAGTGATGTCACCAAATGACGCATTGCTGTAATATTGGTTTACCAGCTTAACAGAAGTCACATGAGTCATGTACCAGCAGCTGAGGGGGGCAAGTCCTCCAAAAAACCCCAGATTAGAGGCACGGAGAACGAGGCCTTTAATGTGTTCAGTTTGGTGGACGAGAGCCCAGCGAGGTGCTGACTGCATCGTTGAGTCGCTTTTCAATCTGAGGTTTGGTTGGACTCAAACAGCTGCACACATGTAGGGAGACGGATCAAAGCGCTGGAAAACTGACGCCCGAGCCTCCGGAATCACCTCAAAGGAATGAGAGAATTTAAAAGAATGATAAAAATGAGTGAGAGAGATTTATGGAGGACGGTGGTCGGTGGGGAGGCTTTCACAGACTGGAGGAATTATCATTACTGCTAATATGAATTATTTGATCACTCCAGTCCGACAACTCAAATAAATGAGCGTCGTGAGCCCGGGCTCATCAGCACGTCTGCTGGAGGGATGATGAACGGGGGAAACAAAGCAACAAGATCCGTTTGATGAATTCATAGACAATTAATCACCAGCTGAAGCTGTTTCCTCCCAATTTGAGCCTCTTCAATAACCGTTTACTGTGAGGGACAAAAGGCTACAAGCACAACGGCTGCAGTCTGGAACAGAGCGGAGCGGCGTGTCACAAAGCCAAACTGCTGGAGGTTCACCACTCGACAGTCCAAACACACACACACACACACACACACACACACACACACACACAAAGCTGTTGGGCTCGGTTCCATGCAGTCTGCTATGTGCACATCCATGAGTACACGAGAATGATGTAATGGATTCTTTCAAGTAATAAGACTCTCAGGGTGATGATCATCCATTACATCATCAGCAACATCGCTGTCGTCATGACCGACTCAATGTACACATCCTGTCTGGTACACGTCTCTCAGACAACAAAGGTGCCAGTGTGTCATTGCCCGTCCAACATCAAAGACATTTCAGCACCTGAACACAATGGCGCTGCGCGAATCCTAGCGATCATTTTGCTTCGGAGTGACACGTGGTTGCATCAGGCAGCGTATTGAGGAAGGAGGGCTCAAAAGAGACATCGCCCAGACCGCTTTCACCCACTTAAATGACCTTTTAAGACAATCTCATGAATCACAACATGACACGATTTTGAAACAGCTAACAATATTGACGGACATCGAGGCGCACGTGCACAGTGAGCTTTGGAGGAGCTCCTTTGAAATGCCATATCACAATTCAGATTCTCTTTGTAAGTTCAGCCACATCGGCTTCGAACTGCATTGAAAACAGTGAAAAAGTCTCCATCGACGCCGCCGTCCCGTCATGTTTTGTGTCAAAACCACTTCCAGGACCGTTGGGTGTTGCACTGTTTTTAAGCTTTAATGAAGCAAATGCCTCACTTGTGACCAGATCAACAAATAGCATAAATGCTGTAAATGTTTAGCTGCTCGGAGGAACTTTTCAACAAAAGTCCTACTGAAGGAGGATTTCCTGATGATTATTTTTGGGAGATTGCAAGAAAAATCTCATCAGTGAAAGCAAACAGAGGACATGAGGAGGTAATTTCTTCGCGTTTTCTGCACAGATGGTTTCACGAGTGCCTCCGAGCTCTGGTTCTTGTGGTGGAAGCCGTAACCTGAATGCAGTTTTGTTCTGCACTCAAAAATGTGTTTTCATTTCCACACCAGAAGGCTTGTAGAAAACTTGAGACAACTTGGGAAAAGGAGTAGGAGCAGGAGTGTCTGTGCATATTTGGGACCAAGTCGAACAGTCCGGTAAGCCACGACGAGAGGATCTTTGACAATTAGTGGAATCAAAGAAACAAACTCCTTTCATTTCCCTTTTCCTTCTTTTGCTGCACTTCAGTCTAACTGACTTCCCACCAAACCTGCTGCCGTGCCAACGTGCCCACATTAGAAACAGATTGTCAGACGCTTCCCAGTTTAGCAGCACCAACATTTTAAAAGCTGTTTACAGCCTCTAATGTTCATGTTCAGCTGGAGAGTCAATTGTCCGAAGCAGAAGACTGGCAGAGAGCTCTGCGCAGCATCTGGGCTGAAGGCAGCCCCGTTTTTCTCAGAACTTGATTAATGACTACTGGGGAGTTGTTGGAGTCAGATGACATCATCACACGTGATGCTGTTTAAAGCTTCAAACAACCCCCCCCAAATGAAAAAAAAAAACTTCGGTCAACAGTCATTAAGGCCCCATCCTGATTACTGCACTCACCCGGCGATGTCTCGTCTCGCTCCAACATGGGGTTCACATTAGTGGTTTTGACGGAAACTCTTCAGCTGCTGCTGATATAGATCACCATCCAATTTGGTCCGCGGGTTAACGTCCCCCTCGAGACAACTCACCAAATTACTTCACCTTCTAAATACCTCAGGACCACGGCCAACACGGTGTAATCACCAGACGGCAAAAACAAAGATGGCAGAGCTCACGCCTGTTTAACGTCGCCGTGCGAGCGAACTTTACGCTGCTGTCAAACAAATGCTAGCCGCAGCACGCCAACATCTGGACCCCAAAGGTCAGCCATGTTGAATTCAGCCTCTCATCTACTTGCTGATAAACACAAAGCCTCCACGGCTGAACACAATCCGAAATGACTCCAAGGGCGCACCATAAAAACCCAGAGACTATTCAGCTTTATTAGAAAGCACGTTACAATAACTGCACTCTTTGGCACCAAGACAGGCCGAGAATAAGTTTTGATCGATGTGGCCTCTGCCGTTCACTTACAGCCATACTAACCTCACCAAGGCAACACAAAAAACACAGCATTTGCAAAACATGTGATCATCTAAAAGTGCCGGTGTCGCAAAAAGCACTCAACCCAGTTTATTCGCTTTCCATTGTTTGAGTTAAGCTAACGCACATCACACTAATCAATGTCTGGATAATAGACACGTTTCCGGGTCGGTGTGATTTCTGATGAGAAAGCAGACAGCAATCAGAAAAAACAAAACAAAAAACCTCGACCCAGTTTCGCTAACCGTCTTGAACCAGTCTTCCTGTTTCCTGTATGCCACCACACAGAAGGCAATAAACCTCAAGACAAAATATACAAACAACAAAGCAAAGATACGAATTTAAAGAAGAGATTACAGAAAACTATCTTTTGTCCTATATTTTCTCACAGCCCCTAAACGCAGCATGAGGCTACTCAGACCTTTTTGTCCTCTAAGTGACTCCATCTTTCACACTTTGTTTACCAGCGTTGCCATGACAACAGGTGGAATGCGCCTCTTCTTTTGTCTTTTATGCCCTACTTGTCAATTACTTTTATGTGTGTGTGCATTTCTGTGTGTGCGCGTGTGTTTTTGCTCCGTAAACATTAAGCCTACTGAAACGGTTTTTAGCCTGACGAAAATGAATAACAGATCTGTGCTGCATTATTTCCCAAAGTGAATTCCTCTAAAGAAGTACCTCCTGTTCATTTTGACAGGACACCTGCATATTAATGTTCAGTCTTTACCGTACTGATTGATTTGAAGTTAACATTTGAACTTGGGTCCAGAGTGTAACTACGTTTACACAGCAAGTTTATTTTCTGACACCACACGTTGGTGGTTTTGGGCAAAATATGAATTACGTAAAAGGACTTTAGTCTTGAAAAAAACCCAAATTAGGTCATGCAGGAAGGCATCTGTCTGAAAGTGCAAGTTGTATTTCAGGAGAAAATGATCCTGTTAGAGTGAAACCAAACATCCATCAGTCTGCAGAATCCTGTGGCAACAAAGGAGTGACAGGGTGTGTGTGTGTGTGTGTGTGTGTGTGGGGGGGGGGGTTGTGAGCCAGTCCAGCCTTTTTCACACTTGGTTAATGTGTCAGAGTTCAGCAGACAAACGGAGTGACGACAGCCTGGAAACGCATCATCGTCCACACAGGAAGGAGCCACAACTTCTAATCCTGGGGATTCCCATCAGCTGCAGCCCCTCACAGCCTGCAGAGGTCAAAAAACAGCTACCTCACCTTAACAATAGCCCAAATTTAATGGCAATGCGGGATGTGAGTAACTTCAATGGGATTTAATAATGTGAAAGATGACAGAGAGGAAGGGGGGGCGGGCAGCCACGAGGTCGAATACTCGGATTAGAGAACAACCCTGCGGAACTCGCTGGGCCTCTAATGATCACAATCTCAGTTAGAATCACACCTTCATGTGTGGAGAACATGAAGTACATACAAGTGTGAACAATAATGAGACTAAATGTCCGCACGTGTGTGTGTAAGGGGTTTATACCCCAGATCAGCACAGTGATTAAACACTGTTATTCTTCCAATGATACAGCTCACCTGTCTGCACAAGCGTCGAACCAACGCCCTTGTTGCACAACAGGTCCACACCCTTGCGAGCACACACACATATCGAGTCCTTGGCCTTCATCCAAGTAGGCGGATCACCAAGGCCAGTGTGTGATAATCTCACAGTGATAAAGTCTCTCATACAATTCCTTCTGACTTTGCGGCCATGCACCACTGAACACGCACAGAGTGAAGTTCACCAAGGTCAAAGATGAAGCAAAACCGAAACAAACGCCAGATAAACAGCCAAACGACGGATTCTTCAGGAAACAACCAAACTATTCATTAAATCCGGAGGCGCGAACAAGCCCATCGAAAGCTGAGGCCGCTCCTCAGACAAGTTCCCCTACGTGCGCCGTGCTCACGTCAAGTTTGTGGAGTCTAACTCCGTCATGTTTTGTTGCTCAAGTTTAAAAACGCGTACAACTACAAACCTCTATGTGTTTACGTGCCTTCGTGTGTCACACTGGGCACTCGGTGAGACCATTATCAGTTTAGATTCCTCTTCAGGACGTGATGTTTTCTGGGTATCATTTATGCTACAGAGGACAGGAGGACGACAGTGTCGGAGTCACCACGCGGTTCCAACCGTGTTTCCTGTACAGCTGAAAGACACCACTGCAACTTTGTCTGGTGCGCCCAGTTGTCCCAGTTAAAGGATCAATGCAGTGATATGTAGATTTGATAGGAGAGGCTCACAGGGACGCTCCGGAGGCAGTTGGTGTGTGTGTGACTGATCTGCTCCTCCTCTCCCTCAGTCAGCTGCACTCATCCTCTCACACAGCTTAGAAATCTGGCAAACTGGTGCCATCAGAGTCACTGTCGGTCAAAATGGACGTTGGACGCGTCAACAAGTGATCCATCACCGGTCCAAATCCACTCCAGTAAGGGTGATCATAATCGAGAAAGCGGGGACAATAAAATACACAGGAACATTCTGAAATGTAAAACTCTGTAGCTCTGCATCTTCAAAGGGTTGGACAGGACCAACAAGAGGAGACCACCACAGTCTGAGGGAGGTCCATCTGCAACCTGAGACAGTCGAACTGCCTGTATTTATCCGCCCAAATTACGACCCAGCCTGACAAAACATGATCATTATTATAAATACAAGCTGAGTACCGTTGTGACGGATCTATAAAGGCGGTCCGGGTCCACTTCATGTGCGCTCGTTCATCTCACCGCAGGGTGGGGGGGAACGCCCCGACACCAACCAGGCGTGGGTGCCCTGCTGCCCTGGACCTCAGCACCATTGTCACCTTTCTGACCACAGCTCAAAGGTGAAACTGGCTAAAACTGTCCACAATGTCCTTCTGAAGACAAAGGTTTTTCTCATCATCCACATTATCTAGACTATCGGGCCAACATTCTGATTATGAAATAAATATATAGCTTCTGGACACACTCTTTCCACCCCCAAACAATATTTGTGTGATGAGGTCGAACAAGCCAAAGCTGAGGGAGAGGACAAGCCAAGTGTTGACACCGATGCCTCCCAATGCGCATTTCGAAGCCGTTTTGAGCTTTGCGTTCTGCTTCTGTCCTCCCCCCGCCCTGCTGATCCACCTCGCCCTCACTCTTGGGTTACACAACACAAATCAGTCCTGCTTATTTCCACGGCGATGTATGTTGCTGTGCATATAGGAAACATCTGGGTGTGTTTGCGGACCCGGGGAAAGAGAAAGACGGGGAAGCTTCTGGAACGGCGGGAGAAGACTGAGGACTTTTGACCTGCTTTATGACAACATGGCACAGAAACAAAAAAAAAAAGACCAAAGATCAGAATGTCTGACTAAAATGATCACTTCATCTCAACAGTGATGCTGCAGTGATGAGGAGGTTCGGGACTATCAGAGACCTCTGGACAGGCCCCACTTTAAGTTAAAGCTACCGGGGTGAACTCTTTCAACGAGATTAGAGGAACCCGTGCGGGTGTGGAGGCTCCGCAGAAGATCGTCTGTGTTCTGGTTGTGGGTTTTGAGCAGGATGGAGGCAGCAGAATCTGTGCAGCAAAGAAGCTTCCGCCGGCGTCAACACATAAACACCCTGTAAAGCTCTGCCAACCCGAAGGGAAACGGGTTCAGTCTTGAAGCAAGAGTCAACCCCCCCCCCCCCAAGGGGAAGACAAACACCTCCCGCGCTCCCCCGCTGAGGTCCAGAGCCTTCGTAGGGAAACCCCGATGGCACATCTGCCTGAGGCTGAGCAAAACCGCTCCGCTCCTGGGCAAAAAAAGGCAGCACCGACACAAAACAGCCAGTTTGGAAGAACAAACATGGGTGTTTATTTATTTACTTACTTATTTATTTTAGACTGTTTGTTGGTGATGCAGACAGTTTTGTTCATATGCGGCTGCAGAACTGTGCAGTTTTAGCTCGTGTTCCGCACTGAAATGTGACCAAATGAGTCAGAAATGTTACCAAATTCAGGACTCGACGAGAGGCCGTTTTTAACTGGACTTCTGGGTTTTACACAAGTGTGGAAAACATTTTCTAAATTTACCAGGAGGGTGGTTGCTGCTACAGATCAGGACGTCCACACGTGTTTAAAGGCTGAAATTTGTGGACGGACCTGATAATTCTCATTTAAACCTTGAGAGTGATTTTCCAACTCTTAAAAAAATTTTTTTTTTTTAGCATTTTGGAAAGGAAATTAAAAATAAAAGGGGAAAAAAGGACAGAACAAAAACTTGGCTTATCTTAAACCTTGAAAGATTCAAATGTTAAATCAACAGCAGCAAGTTTATGAAAAGAAAAAAAGTTAAAGTTATTTAAAAGCACACTATAATGAATGTAAAAAGCTGCATATTCCCAACACTTGGCTTCAAGTGTTGGGAATAAACCAAGGAAAACTTTGGTTCCCATAGTTTCAACCGAGGATTCTGCAGTAATTTCACCGACAATCGGTTGGTGTTGGGTTCTGGAGGCCACAGAAGGCGCACATGGATGAATGGAGCGTGGCCACTCACCGATGGACACCAGCTTGATGTTTTCCTTGTCGAGGAACTCCAGCGCCACGGACACGTTTTCCAGCTTCATCTGGCCGAAGTTGGGCCTGGGGTGGTACTTTCTGTACATTTTCTTGTGGCTGAGGACCTCCAGCAGCGCGATGAGCCTCAGGCCATCGCCCAAGTCCAACTGCAGGTCCACGATCCGTTTGTTGACGCACTTTAGGTGCTCATTGATCCAGCGGGTGAAGGTGTTCTGCTGGATCTTCTTCCACGGAGCGTCTTCAGCCAAGTCCTTCTCAGTGGCCGGCATTGTTCACGGTTCCTGGTAGTAGCTTTCTGGAGCACTGTGTGTTCGGACTTTGGCTGCAGTGAGAGAAACTGTTCCCGGTGTTCCCTCGAAGCTGTCTGAACTGTGAAGGTGGTTTCAAGTTTTTCCTGAACCTCACTGAGACGCCAACGACCAGGAGGCGTTTAAGTGCCGCTCTGCGGGCTCGGAATTTTCAATTCTTCGTTCGATAGGTGCGCTAAGACGTGACGCCTCGTGTTGCGTTGCTGCCACCTTCAGAGGTCGAAGTCTACCAGAACTACACAATATATTTATTTTACACAAGATGTCCATAACCAAGTTTTACTTAGAAATAGGAGGAACTAAGTGGAAAATGTGATGAATGCAGGCGCTTTAGATTGCCTACGCTATTTATTATTATAAAGTACATCAGGGAGGATACCAATGTCCATCCCGCTGAGCGGATTTAGTCCCATTTATATGGCATATGTCAGGTCAATACTAGACTGTGTGTTAGAAAACATGGTATTTACAATGCAATTAAATTTCATTGTGAAATACAAAAAAATAAAATTGCCACAAAGGTAGATTTTTCTTTTGCAACCGTCTGAATTCTGATTTATTAACAATTACACAGGACAAGCAGATGCAGTGTCTCACACTCACACACACTTAAGAGTTGGTGCCGAGCTCATGTCACATTTCCCAGAACTATGAAGTTTGTGAATGAAAGAACTGAGGTGACACAGGTTTGGTGGGTCAGCTTGCTACAACTTTAATCCAAATATTACTCTGCATCTTCAATACATCATCTTCATCACCCCATCCCCTCTACACAGCTCCCTCTCATAGCTCTAAATAACTTTAGCAAAATAATCTAGCAACACATCATTCAATAACATTTTATTTTACAATTCTCTCTGTACTGTAGTGTTTTTTTTCCTCTTTCAATAACAGGAATATTTGTTCATATTGGTTTTTATTTTAACTTTAAACACAGAGACGAGACAGAGTACACAAATGATGCTCAGTGATGAACAGATGTGTTCAGTGAGAAACTCAGACTCATCTGACACCAAACTCGCCAATTTACCACAAGTGCTACAGATTTCAGTTTGGAAAGTCTCCCCTGAATCTTCCGACAAGCCGCCATAGAAGAAGACGGAGCGCGTCGGTGGTGTGGTCACACCCGGCACGGGTCCCCGGCTGCCACTGCAGCTCCGTTCATCATGACAGCTTTGGTCCACTAGTGAGAAAAACCGAACAAACTGTCCGAGTCTGCTTGTGTCTGTCTCTGAAGCTGTATTTGGACAGATGAGCTGTGGCGTTACGTTACATCAGAGGCACTTCGACCCCGTGCTCCTGTGCCCCCAAAACACAAAATTTTAGTTTTCAAATCATTTGGCTTCAAGGATCAACACAAAATAACCATGAAAAGAACTAAAGAAACTGGAAGACACCTTATCTACCCAACATGGCCAACAACAGAAAGGAGGATGTTTTGAAGCTGTAACTGCTCTCCAACAGGCCCAGAGCTGGAAGCTTTCGGTTCATGGGTTATTTAGGCATCAGAATGATTTTAATAAAACAACACTTTTTATATATATATAAAGTGTTGTTTTATTAAAAAGTGGACTGGCACGCATTTCACTTGAGAAGCTTAGAAGAGACTTTGCCTCAAAGTTCTTTGCTATTAAGAAAGGGTTAGAGGACAAAGTTAAAGATTATCAAAACAAAACAAAATTATCATCAAGGAGAGCGACAGTTTCAGGCGAGCTTTGACCATTTCATGCTGTCATGTGTGCACGAACTTCCCTCAGACTTTTTATTTCAACATTTGAGAACATTACCTTTAATGTCACACTGACAACGTCATGTCAATTAAATCCAAAAACACAGCAACTGTGTGAACTTTTCTGGTTAAAAGGGGCATCTAACGCAGGTTTGATGCTGCTCTGACAGCACTGAGGCTGCTGGAAAGGGCGGCTTCAGCCTCTTTTCTCTGATTCCAGAGAGTGTGAAGATCAAACTCTTATTCTTTTGTAAGGAAAATTGACCTGCTGGAGAACATCATCAGCTTTTCTACCAAAACCAGCAGAAAAATGAAAGAGCAAAAAGCTCCCACCACATTTTAGTGCAGAGCATAAAAACAAAAATCGTCTGCAGAAAAACAAAAAACAAAAAACAAAAAACAAAAAAACACACACACCCCCCAAAGGAAAGCAAAGAAACATGTGACTCCTCTCTGGAAACACAGCTTTTATAATCCCTCTACCATTATTTACAATGGAACTCTATACAAGTAAAGCTGTGATGCTCTCCACACAGCACCTCCTAACTGGTTCTGTATGTCTGTGTGTGCGTGTCCTAGGTGGCGCTGCTCTTGGAGAAGTTGGGATAGAGCACAGCTGCCGTCACGGCGACCATCACTGCGATGACCGGCATCCAGGAGCTCCAGCCACTCTGTCCCAGAGACACGTGACAAGAGAAGCAAAAGCCATTTAGTCTGCATAATAACAACAGCAATAATAATGTGATAAAGACAATGTGAAGAGGAGCAGGGGAGAAAGTTCAATCAAGATTAGAAAAATTCCAAAAGATGATATTTTTTCCCTAATCAAATCTGTGTTTCTGTCTGAAGGTAATAGCCTTCACAAGTGTGTGTGTGGGGCAAATCTGAGTTCATGGCACCGATGAACCAACGGTGCCTCATCAGGATAAACAGAAAAAATATGATCTTTTGTGGAAAGAAGAAACCCCTCCAAATGGTCTGAAACAAAGATGGGAGGAACAGAAAGGTGAGGCTGAGGAGTGAACACAGAAACACCCTCAGCAGCAGATCTGGATACACATTGGACAGAAGAAAGAGAAGCTTCATCACACATGAATACATCATCAATACATAGATTCAATCAAAATGCACTGAAAACAGAGTGAGTGAGTGAGTGAGTGAGTGAGTGAGTGAGTGAGTGAGTGAGTGAGTGAGTGAGTGAGTGAGTGAGAAAAGACTGTTAGTACATGAAGAGGTGAGCCCGCCTCTCTAAAGGGGTCCACATTATTTCTCACTGTTTATTTCTAAAAAATAACAGTTTGTGACACCAACAGGTTTCTTTTCTAAAAACACTTCTGTTGTTCATGTAACTTTATGCCTGTACAGCCAGAATATTCTAACTGAGATAAGGAAATGGGACTTCAAATGACCCAGTTTACTACATTAACCAATGACAGTTACCGGTACTTTAAATACCCAACTGCTGTGTCTATATGTAATTAGACAAAACAGAACTTGAGTGCTGATTGATACGGTATTTAGCATTAATGGCACCTTCGTTCTCACGGGCTGAGAAACCTTTTCAGATATAATTGCTCAGCAGCTGGTGACGTTTGCCGAGTGAGTATCTGAGTGAATGTGAAGAACGTTGGTGAGGTGGTTTCTCCATCGTGTTCACCTCTGCAGTCCAGAGCCAGACTAAGGAAATGTAAACCCATCTTTTCTACCGTGCAGCTCAGAAGAAATACCACCAGAAAACAATGGGTCTTCTGTGGGGTGGCTTCTCCACCACTGCAGACTGGTGAAATCAGCCTGGGATAATCACGTTAATTCTAACCGCCTGGCCTTAATTAGGCTTCACAGGTGGGGAGGACTAATGCTTCCTTACAGTAACAACTAGCAGAACGCTGAAGCACAATAACAGAGGATGAATTTCCAATGACACTCGAAATAAACCCTGTCAACTGATGCGCCCCTAAATGGAGGAGGTCTTTGAAAAGAAGCGGCGAGCAGAAAAGAGGTGTGACTGGCAGACTGATCATCATGCAGGTAGATCAGCTCTGACCACCAAGGTCATGAAGAAGATGTTGATGCAGGCTCTGAAGGAGGTGTGGAGGGGGCAGGAGCATCCAGGTGATCACTGTGATGTGTGTCTGAATTGAACTGTGATGTGTGTTTAAAGCACATCATTATCACCCGTTTCACACCCGAAACTGAAGTCTGGCTGACTCTGTCACACACACATCACTGGACAAATCTGGATTTAGTAACAGATTGTGTCTGTGACCCTGAAAAGATCACATGACAGGATGCTCCTTTCACGTCCACAAGCTTTCCTTCAACAGAGGACAGACAGATGGCGGCAGAGTAAACAGACGGACAAAGAGTGGCGGTCTGATGTCATGTCGGTGTGTACCTTTCTACCACAACTGGCCGAAACACCAGTAGAGCACAGCCAGGACAAGGCCAATGAATATGGCTTGGACAGGCTGCAATATGGATGGCTAGAGGGAGGGGGGGGGGAAGAAGAGGGATAAGAAGAAATCAGCCCGCAAATCAATCAAAACCAACATGGAGGATGGAGCAGCTACAGAAGGGAGCTGGGATCCCCGTGTTTGGCCAGTAAACCCTGAACACTTGCCCCCATCAGCAGACTGCTGATGATCGCAGACAACCCTCCCAGCTACCTAATAAATCCTCTTTTCCTAGTTTTGTCCATCATTTCTATCAACGTTTGGAAGCGGCTGCAATATAACAATTCATCGAATTCATAATGCAACAACCTGTATAATTAAAGCACATAAAATGATTAGCTGTGATTAAATGATTCAAATTGTGAGATGATCATTATTGAATCATTAATTGACCTTGACTGACGTTAAATGATGGCAAAAACTTTAGAAACAAGGATAAACTAAACATGATTTGCGAAACAGGACAAAGCATACTGACAAATTGACAGAGGAGGCTGCTCTGCTTTGATTCGCACTAAAGGTTTTACCATAAAAACTTGCGGTAATATTTTCTATAGTATTAGGTTGTATTTGCATGTTGTATATTATTGCTTATTCAGCTCAGTTAAAACAGTTGTCATTAGTGAATCTAGACCTAAGAAGTGCTTGATTTGTGTTTCTCCAGTTTAGAACTGAGGCGGTGGATGTGAGGTAAAGAATTCTTTAATTATTGACACCGAATCCATGAAGGTTGGGGAACGCTGGGGAAAAGAAAAATAAATGTCTCTGGTTGTCCTAAAGGAGAGTGTGTGCACTCACAGAGCCGGTCTTGTCCTGCAGCAGCTTCAGGCTGCTTTTGCACTGTTCCAGCTGCTGGTGGATGCTCAGCTTCTCCTTCTCCGTCCTCTCGTAACGCTGACGAAGCGCCAAAAGCTGTGACTGTGTGTCTTCATACTACACACACAAACACACACACACACACAAAATCATCTTGCTGTGGAACTTTAAACACTGAATTGTTTCTTTCACAATTTGCTTTGTTGCAGCCTTGTGCAGGAACCATATAGTACTTTTTATAAACTTGAGTATTAAGGAGGTAAAAACTAAAAGTGTGTACCTCCTTCTGTAATGTGTGTGTGTGGGCCTGAGCCTGGTCCAGCTGGGTCCTCAACCTGCTGGCGTCCTGCACGTGTTGATTTTCTAGAGAACCCAGCTTGTCCTGCAGGACTTCCTCCCTTTTCTCCAGGGACACCAAATTGCTGCTGAGGACTTGACTGTGCTCTTTGGTGCTGCACCCATGCAGAAATGCAAACAGATATGACATCATGATGATACGTCCTGACCGGCCTCCCTAGCATTGTTTCAGTGGAATCTAAAGCCAAGTGTCACGTGTTCCCAGCGTCTACCTGCTGAGTTCAGTCTCCAGGCGCAGCAGTTTGTCTGAAAGAGCCGTTCTTTCACTTCTCAGGCCGTCACATTCCTGCTGCAAGCAGGCACACCGCTGCTGCAGCTCACCACACTCCACTGCAAGAGAGACGTGCGTGGTCAGGTACGAGCCGTGGCTGGAGGGGACATTCGGAAGCCTGAGAAGATGAGTGAGGACCGGGCTCACCCTGCAGCTGGGTGGCAGTGTTCTGGTGCTGCTGCTGCTGCCTGAAAGCCTCCTGCAGACGACCTATCTCCTCCCCGTACTTCGCAGCTGTGCTCCTCCAGTGCTCCAACTCGGATCTGACGGAGCCCAGGTCAGCCTGCAGGGCGGCTATATCCTGCTCGCGCTCCACAGTGGCAGCCTCCATGGCGTGCCGCAAAACAAGAATCTGACATTCCGAACAAAATCCGTCATGTCAAGGGTACAATTTTCTTGAATGCGAGAAGACGGAACAACAGGCAGGAATGGTACCTCTTCTTGGGCGGAGTAAAGTTCCTCTCGGGTGGTGCAGATGGTGCTCTCCCTCTGCTCCCTGAGAGCTTCCATATCCGCCTGCAGCTTTCCGAGCTGACCTAAAGATGGAGGGAAGGAGAAGGTGTGTGACAGAGGAACACTGTAGATCTCTCCTGTTTGTTTGTGTGTGTGTGTGTGTGTGCGCTTACTCTGCAGGTACTGGATCTGCTTGGTGGACTCTTCAGTCTGCTGGCAGTTACTTCTCCTCTCCTCCTCTAGCAGGGCTGTCGACAGTGACATATTAATATTAGTTAATATAATATGCTATTTCATTTTTAAAAAGGCACATCATCTCCCTATGCAATATTTAAATGCAATTCCCAGTCATCTGATGAAGCCTTATTAAATAAAGTTTTTTTCCCCCAGAACAATTAAACAGATCTTAGGATGATTTGGATACCTTGTAACTCCAGACATCTCTGTTTGCCAGTGTTGGCCATCTCCTGGGCCTCCAGAAGTTCTCTATGGAGATGGTGGATGACCTGCTCTGTGTCTCCCGGCTCAAGACCGGCCCGGTGCAGCTCAGCTAGATGCCCGCACAAACACCAAAGGAGAAGTCGTCAATATTTAAATGGTCGTCCTTTAAATTGTATTATTTTTAGATCCTAATGTGCTGGTTGGACTGGGAATGTCATGCATGCTAAAATGAAAGTGGAAAAGGTGCCACAAGAATCCAAAAGGTTGTGCTGATGAGGGTGCTACAGGTCAAATATTAAACCTGGCCCTGCTAGTGGCCTGGAGCTGCAGCTCACAGCAACAATGTGTAGATAAGACATCACATT
The DNA here is from genome assembly GCF_003711565.1 of Takifugu flavidus. NCBI lineage: Eukaryota > Metazoa > Chordata > Actinopteri > Tetraodontiformes > Tetraodontidae > Takifugu > Takifugu flavidus. The sequence continues at coordinate 16,234,536 of NC_079523.1, read as the reverse complement.
TTCACCTTTGAGCAAAGCTACTCTGTTCTGTGGTTCATTGAGCTCCTGGTCCTCCATATTTCCATCTGAAACACAGAAATACATATAATGAAATGTAGAAAGGGAACAAATATTGTGTATTATTCATAATTCTAAAGTAAACACCAGAAATATACTGCACACTGCATCTAGATGTACTTCAACACACAAAAGGATACTGATTTTGAGAGGAAGCATAGATGCACATAACAGAAGGGATTTAAATGAATTCTTTTGAAATCAAGACACTGTTCGTGTTTTTGGTTTTACTGACCCGATGTATCATCACTGCTGCGGTCTTTGCTGGGACTCAGAGTGTCTGACATATCCGACTCTTTGGCGTCAATCTGAGTTCCTGAGAAGACACAAAGAAGACACACACACAAACACACAGAATGAGAGAATCGTCCAGCTATTTCGCCTCCTATCGGCTCAGTTATCACTTAACCAAGATAACAGATTAAGTTTTATATATAGCTGTACTTTAAAAGAATTTGAGTTTGTTGCATAAAAGAGAACTACATAAACTAAACTCTTGCCATTTTGCTGAAGTTTTCCCTTGTTATAACAAAAGAAAACTCCTAGCTACAATGAAATAGCATCATATTGTTTTTTGTTTCCAAAGCCGTGTACAGTAATCAACCATCGAGCCTAACCATGAAAATCTACTACATCAACTCAGGTCTTCATTCTTAACAGACTAAATACACCCCATTTTTGATTTTCGGAAACTTTAAGGTCATATCCCAATCATCTCCTTTGCTAGCTGCTAGCTACTGGAGAAGTCTGCCTCCTTGTCATTCTGCTTTGCGGCTTGTATATGCTGGCAGAGATCATGTGTCTCCTGGGAATTCTGTTAGTCAGCAGTTCTGCCTCTAACTGTGGTCAGCCACATTGCAAACACGACCGATGTGAGGGCCCTCGAATAAATATGCATCACTTCGTATTCAGTATCATTAATGCTGCATTAGGCCTTGTTAAATGTTGATGTAGGTCAGATGTTTCACCTTGGAGATGATCAGGGCTGCCCAGGATGTCGTCTTCTGCCCTTTGGTTGTTCTGTAAATGTACGTCCAACATTTCTAAACACACAAACAGACAGGATGAAAATGATCCTAATAAAACCCGAGGCACAATGCACACGTTATAGGATTAGTTGTCAGTGCTGTGGTTTGAAGACTGGTTTGACTTCTCACCATCAAAGTTGGCCAGTTTGTGGATCGATGAACTCACACTCTCCTTCAACTGTTTCACAGCTGTGAAAAGAGAAACAGAAAAGAACTTTGGCTCAATAAAGCTTATTTCATCTCAACTTGGTCGATTATGTCCAGTGTTTCCTATTAACATTGTGAATGCAGCGACTCGATATTGAAACCACGCCCATATGATGCTGCATGTCACAGCAGGGGGAAATCCTGCCCGTGAGTCCGAGTTCGCCCCGCGAGTTACGTTGCCTCCCTGCCAGATCGTCGTTTGCGGTTCTGATGACTTTCCAGCGTTTCCCTGTTTGCCTGCCTGCCCGGTTCCGACCTTGCCTGTTCCTGACCATTCTACCCTGTCTGCTCCCTGGTAAATTCTGTCTGCCTTCTGCCCGGTCTCGACCCTGCCTGTTCCCGACCATTCTATTCCGCTGTCTGTTCCTGACAATAAAGCGGTGTTCAGTCAAACTCTGGGGTCGCACTTGGGTTCTCGTCTGCTGCCTGACAGCTGCACCCTATTCTCATTCATTTAAAAGCTCATTGCACATATTAAATAGTAAATTCATAAGATTATTTACGAGTAGATAATAATGTAAACAACAAAGTGTTCAAACACTGCACCTCGTTTATGCTGCCCTCATCGTCATCTAATGCACAAGCAGCACTAGACACTAACAGTGGAGATAGAGGCACATAAAAAGATCAACCTGCAGCTCAACATCAGGTGATGTTTGATATGTGAGGAAACAAAAGGAAATACCAGAGAATACAAGCTACATTAAGCAGCTGAGGCCTCCACATGTAGAAAAACACATTTCCAGAGAGGCTAAACAGAAACCCATCTGTCACTGACACATGTGGGGCTTCTACCAAGCCAATGGGCTCAAAAGTAGAATTCAAAATAGCCCACACGAATATTGTAGAGCAGCATTCAAACCGATTAACCAGACCTCAATGGTGAACTATTTAGCAAACATTACAAATCAAGCAGCAAGAAAATCAGTTAACAGGACAGGAACCACTCAGAAAAGTGCAATAAATAATGCAATAATAAAGTGATTATCTGCATGATTGGTAGGAGAGTACCATAACAAAAAGTCTAACGTCTCATTATGGACAGAAACCGCTGAACAAGAATTAAAACAGTTCTAAAGCTCCAACCGTGACAAATTTCTTAACTAACAAAACAATCAACACTTTCCTTTGTCAATAAAGACATGCAAGTACGTACAGAGCATAAACATATAAAAGCACATTATGAGAGACTACGCAGACTTTATAAATTCGATAATACAAACACAGTAGTTTTGTAGTTTTTTTTTTTAAATTTATTGTGGGCTTAGGGACAAGCCTGGAAAATCTGGCCAGAGAGAGAGAGAGAGAGAGAGAGAAAGAGAAAGAGAGAGAGACGATAAGTTAAAGGTGGGGAAATGACAACTCTGAAATTAATTTTCTTAATATAATGAATGAATGCACTACTGGGCAGGGAGGGAGGGGCAGACCTGAGCAGTATGAATGGAAAAACTCGAGCCACACACTGACAACCTCATTTTGATGGCATCTACCTCCTGGAGCAGGAATGTCGGCTCACATGGCTGCCAAAAACCCGTGAGACGCACTTCCCAAAAACACCCAGTAGGTGGAGTAGTGCAGCACATGGGCTGAATCAGAACTATTACTGTTATTACTGCGACTAATAACATTTCAGAGGTGGAGTACATTCACTCCAAACCACCGTTACAACTTAGAGTTGTGGTGCCCAGTAGGAGTAAACCTACAGGAATTTGATATAACTGATATAAAATGAACAGAATATACATACAGCTGTGCTTTTGTGTGCAACAGTGGACAGACATCAGGACAGAATATCATAATTGTACTCACATGAACACTCTATAAAGTGTTGGATTCTAGTTGAGTCCTCTCCACTGTTGTTAACATGACAGTTGTCTAACAGAAACACAGATGGCTGATATTACTGCGGCATCTATCAGAGCGGAGCTGGCTAATTAGCAAAGATGCTGCTGATTCTGCTCATTCGCTCAATCGTTCACTAACGGGAGCAGGTTATTACAGGAAAACAACCTCATAGCAAAAACAAGATATCATCACTCTGATGAATATAGATCAATAGATATGGGTCCAAATTCTGATGTCACTGAGCAGAATCAAAAACAACTTTCTCGGTTCAGACGGGGGGAAAAAATAAAAAGAACCAACTTAGAAAAGAAGTCAATCAAGGAAAAAAGAAACAGACAGATGGATGGACATGGTGATCTAAAGAAATGATGCCTGATGGTACCGGAGAGTACATGCTGGGAAAAAGGGCAAAAACTAAAATTGGTAAATTATTAAGATAACCAGCAAAATTTAGAGGCGACCCAATATTTTAAAGCCGACTACAAACTGTACCAAAACTAAACAGGACATGCAGGTCTATGAAAGTATTCCAGCTTCAGCATAACTGCGATTACATGTTCAATAACTCTGGCAGTCAACATGCCCCAATACAAAAGAAACTCTAGGTCTGCTGGATTTTAGGTCGTCCTCTGCCAAAGAAACGGAGTACATTAAAGAGAACTTCTCCCTTGAGCTACTTAAGGCTTCTCAAAGTATACGGACTTTTGAATACAACCTCTGCCCTTACTGTGAGATCTCAGATACCAAAAACTGTATCTTGTTATGTAAGAAAGCTACAAGTACTGCAATAAATGTGTGACAGTGGCAAGAAACCCACATGTCAATGGATACTAGCTATCCAGGGAGCCAGCTGACCTCTCCTGGATTTCAATATTCGCTGGACAAATGTTTCATCCAGCAAAGCTGAACGGTGTAGAAGGTGGCGGTGCACAACTGTCAGCTATGCTGTCCGTCCTGCTCTCTGGTTCTACAAATTCAAACCTGTTATGCTGGTCATGCACTACTGAGGAGTGGGAGGGGGGTAGAGCCCCTCCCCTCTATGCTTATTTTATTGTGCTGCAAAGCTCTCAGCTAAAATCCCCTGTTTAACGCTTCCTTTTGAAAAACCAAGTAATGGACAGCAAGATACCCAAAATAAGTATACCATCAATATCTTCATCATGACCAACTGCACCATCATCTGTGTCTGTGTCCTCATCTTCATCATCACCATCCTCCCTCTGGGTCTCAGGGGTCTGAAGACTCTGTTCATCCTTCACAGGCTCCTCTACAACTCCGTGAGAGACAATGTCGTCATCTGTCATGTGACCAGATATGACAGGTTTTGTCATATTTGGAACAATAGGCGGTCACAAAAGTGGAATGACAGCAGATTCCTTTGCAAGGTGGATAAATTGTGATCGGTGAATCAGACCCCAGCATTCAAATTGATCAGTGACCACAAGCAATTTTAGTTCCAGAAGAAGAAAAGCGGTGGATAGTTTGACAACCATGGAAACACCAGGTGATCGATGACGCCGAGCAACCCCGAGAAAAAACTCTCCTCCACAACAACCGCCCAAATCAGAGCGGTGTGTAACCCAATGACCAATGAGTACGACAAACATTCCCCTCAAACAATCACTCAAAGAAAGGAGGACACCGTGTTTCACTGTGAGTCTTCAGAATGTCAGCAATCCAACACAAAGAAAGGAAATTAACTGTGAGAGTTGAAAAAATATATACGTTATGAATATAGATTACGCAGGAATGATGGCCTATTCTGAGAATTATTGAGAATTTTACTTTATTTAGAATCTGACGCCTGCACGTCAAACCCTGCACTTTGGTTTTTGGCTTAAACAAATGATCAGTACCATAGAAAAAGAGAGTGATGGACAAAAAGATGAACCAGAACCCAAGCCAGATGTGGTGACATCATGCAAGATGCATTGTGAACAAGACAGAAGCCGTCATGCATCATCGTTGAAAGCGGAGGGAGTGAATGGAAGGAGCACAGTAGACAGAAAGCGCCAGGGCGAATGAGCGGACTCACCCAGGCTGTTGTTCTCTTTTATGCTTTTTTCCTGCAGCTGCTCTAACCGCACTGTAAACAGTCATAAACAACAACAAGAGTAGAGATGTGTTGACCAACAGTGAGTGTCTCCAAAGGTGTGGTCTCACACAGGTCTTGGGTTGGAGAGCTGACTAAAACAGGAGGGAGAACCCTCGCGCGCACGTGTGTGTGTGTGTGTGTTTGTGTGTGCGTGTGTGTACCCTGCAGCGCAGCCAGCCGCTCATTGGTGAAGTCGTTGTCGGCCTGCAGAGCTTCGATGCGAGCCTGAAGAACCTGCTCTTTTTCCTCCATCTCCTCAATCCGTAACTCCAACTCCCTCTTCTCCTTCGCCCCCCGCTGGGTCAGCTCCTCCTGCCGGCCCTCTGCTGCCTGTGTGTCAACCAGGACAACGACTGAGAATAATAGGCCACCAAAGTAAATTAGCAGGCTTTACACCATACGGATTTTGGGGCCGATCACTGATCAAGGAGTTTAAATAAACCCATAACGCGAGGTAGCCATATGTCTGTTTAAATAACCTCTCTATTTACTGTTTACATTTTTGCCAGTGGTTGAGTTTTCCCCCCCAAACTGACTGAGATGGCAGGAGGAAAAACTTTAGAGGGCTTTCCTTTCATTCATTCATTCAACTCTTTAATTCAGACTCCATAAAAAAGTAAAATTTTAAGACATAAGTCAATTTAAAAAAAAAAATAAAACAATATATAAAAATATTCAAGACTGGCCAGATATGAGTTCAAAGTTCAAAAAAGAGACACCAAAATAACTTAAGACCCCAATAATAGGTGCAGCAAGTTCATTTACTGTAAATAAATTACTTTGAAGTACCGTTGTTTGGATCCGTTGTATTCAAGATAAAAAAAACTGTCCATCTGAGGCTAGCTCGACAATAGCTGGCTAATAATTCAAGTTTGAAGTGACTTTGTCCATCACAAAGACATAAAAAATGCATTTAAAGTAATGACACTTGCATATTTCCTCTGTTTAAAGCGAAACAATCATGTCTCATTGGTTTAAATGCATTTATGTTTAGATCGGCATATAAACTAGAACAATGGGCCGGTAAACTGGAAATGGGGGAAGCAGGAAGAAGAATCAAAATGAATGGGAATGGTATAATTATTGATGAATAAAAAAAAAAAAAAAGAGAGAAATAACACTACTACAAACTTGGCTGCAGGTTTCACTCCCAATTTGGATTGTTTTGAAGGCGTTTCTGGATGTTAAGCCCTAGATTTGAGCGTGCATGTAAACTGAAAGCTGATACAACAATATCATGCCCGTGTCTGTGCGTTTACCTTAATTTTGTCGGTGAGCTCTTTGATCTCATTGACTGCAGCATTATATTTGTTGGCCAGCTCCCTGAGCTCCTCCTGGCCCCTTTCAGACATCTCCTTCAGGTGGGTGCACTCATCCTCCGTGTTGCTGAGAGACCGCTGCAGGCCAATAGCAAACAGAGTCACCGCTGATGCCAAAACCTAAATTCTTAATTAACGATGAACAAAATAACAATTTATGGACTGCGCATTCAGGAAGAAAGTGCATCCTACCTCCACCTCAGCAAGCTTTCGGACCACCTCAATCTTTTCCTGCAAAACTCTCCTCAGAGACTCCTTTGCAGTTGTCTCATAGTTGTGTTTGTCTTCCTGAAGAGCCAAGAGTTCTTTACGAATTCCATCCTCCGTTTGGGACTGTAAAAAAATGGCAAATACAGTGAAGAAGTGCTGTAAACAACATATTATAAGCACATCCAATCAGGAGCAGCGTTACCTTAGAATACGCCTGCAGCTGACTGCCCATCACTTCCAGTCTGGAAAGCAGACGGTCTTCATCGATCAAGGCCTGGGTAGAACGATTTTTTTTTTAGGCATTATGAATCATGCAATTTTTCCTCAACAAAAACAACAACACATGACATCAGGAAATAAAATCCATGGATATGTATCATTTTGTAGAGTGAAGTAGCCTCCTGCCACCTGGTAAAACACCGCTAGACACTGACAGACAGGCTACTTTAACATGTGAAGACAATATTGCATTACTGTATGTGGGTGCTTCTTTAGTGCAGGAGTCATTAAAATAAGGATGGAGTTCGAAAATGATTGAAAACCCTCTGAGAGAAGGCATCGGTATTCTCCCTGTACACTACAGCAAAGGCAGTGACTTTTAGGAGAGGTTCCCACCTGCCAGCTGCTCTCTGAGGCCTCCTGAGTGTTAGCCAAAAGACGCTGCAGAGTCGCTAGCTTCTGCTCCAACATCTGCTCTCTGTGTAAGGCTTCCTGTCAGACAAAAAGGATGGATCAGGTGCTTCAGATATTACATTCAGGACAGATTATTCTTCTATTATCTCTATTCCTTTAAACAACAGTCCAATTCTGTTGACGGGTCTAGTTAGTGACTCTCGGGCTACTGGTCAAAATTACAATGTCATTCATTGCTCGGCCAGGAGATGTCAGTGTCTCACCTGCAGGTACTGGGACAGCTGGAACAGTTCCTGAGAGTACATACTGGGAGTGTTTGCAGCAACCTGCACATACACATGTTAATTATTAATAGTTGTTCCATGGTTTTAGTGCAAAGCAAACACTACAATATGAATTTGAAATATGGGATTTATGGGCTAATACAGAAAGGCAAAAATATGTTCAGCATTTTGGATTTTAGTTAAAAGACCACCTTCAGAGCATCATCTGTGTAGAAATAATCTTGCATTTCTAAACTGGTAGTTTGGAAGCAGATGAAAGAGTTTGCAATTTATCCTGCAATGCACCTTTATGTTACAATGATAAAGGACTTCTTTGATCTTATCAATGGGATTATGTTTGACATAAACCTAGCATATCTATCTGAATATCTGTAATCCTGTAGTTGGGCCACAGTTGGTAAGACTGATCTTCCTATGGTTGTATTCAAGTGACATATATCTGCATTCTCTACCACGCCTGTGGGAAATTTAAATACTTAATTATACCTAACCATCATTGGCAAAAAGAACCAACATCATAGTGGATAATTAAGTTGTAAAAATGGCACAACTTTAGTCACAGCTGCTCCTCTCTCTGCATCTCAAGCAAAGTTCAAACCTACAGTTACATTAATTTTTCCCACAGTAGCTTTGGTTTAAATTGATTAATTAATCTACATCGGCTGTAGACAGGCAAGACACAGCCACGATTTAAAACTGAGCAATCCAGCAATGAATCCCATTTCTTTACATGCTGTCTCGTCGTTGGGAGACAACAGACGACAATAGGTACATTTAATTTTCACCAAAGAAATCAAAGAATACTGGCAGAAACTGTTTCCCTTTGATCAACATTAGCTTTCTGCAGTATAGCAGCAGCATGAACTGGCTGCAGTCGGTGCATTCCTCTATCAGCTGACAGCTCCACCACATGCATGATGGCGGGTGCACGTGCTAGTGTGAGTGGGTGAGCGAGCGCGAGAGAGGGGGCGCATGTGATTAACCACACAAATCTAAGGCAAACAAGCTGCTCTCGGGACAAACCATCTACACAATCTGAATTCTTACCTTGTCGATAGGCAGTGGCAGGGGAGGCTGGATGACACTGAAAACGGAACGGAGGGGGGGGAAAAAAACATGTTGTCACCATGGAAACAGCAGGGTCACAAGTCAGATGTGTATCCACAGCAACAGAAAATACGGTAAAAGGTCTCATCATACTCATTGATGCATCTGCTCTTCAAACATGTCATTGGACGAGCGTAACAGGTGGGGATCAAATTAAATTAAGCTTTAACACGTCGATGCTGCACCAACAGTAGAGTTATTGACATCAATTAAACAATATTTCTAAGAAAATCCTCAGGGTAATTAGAATTTCTCTCAATATCCTTTTAAGCTTTTAGTCCGATTCCATACCCAAAGATGTGAACAGCTTTTTAGTTTTTAATAAAAATACATACTGCATAATAATCCTAATGATCAATATAATGTATTTCAAACAGTGATAAGACAGAGTCCACATTCAGCTCGGACTCTTTATTCTGGCTACATATCTCGGTGCAGGTATCTTTAAGAGGTGTAATAAATAGGAAGAATGTAAGTTCAGGAATGAAGGTGACCTTGGTGAGAGGGCAGAGCTGGACCCTGGTAATCTGTAACAATAGACAGCAGCAGCAGCAAAGGCAGGACTGAAACAGCTTTTACAGCCACAACCCGAAGAAAAATCAACACACACCTCAACTTGTACATCGATTAAATAATTATTTAAATCTCACACTGATTTAATCCTGAGAAATGTTGAACTCAACCTGGTCAGTAACTGGAAAGACCCAGAACTCATGGTACATCCCCACTGACAGCCCAGTTTATTAACAACATGTGTTCCCTTTGTTTCACTGTCTTTTGAATTCATTTAATCTATTTTCTCTTGTAACAAATCATAAATCATGTAACAAATAATAAATTGCATCTCCATTGTGCTTCTGGTTTAGTTGGTGTAGCTACTGGGGCTTTATTATCATTACTAGACCAATTTAATTTTGCACAATGCGCCACAGGGAAGAACAGACCAGAGTCTTTTTCATGTTTTGTTTCACTCTGAAAATACTTCAGCACATTTTCTTATCATATTAGGGTTTCATATACTTCAATTTGATTCCTTGTCATGAGTCACGAGTGTGTTAATATGCATAGAAATGAAAGTGTGGCCTTGGGGCCACATTTGCAGCTTTAAGTGGTCCCATTGTATTCTAGCAGACTTGACATTTTTATTTTCTTCATCTTACTGTGCCAGGTTCATGCACTCACAGAAACCTACAGTCTCCCCAGCATAATCTGAATAACCTTCTGGCACTCAAGCAGGACTTTCAGTGTGCATCCATTCATTATCTATTCAGTTTTCAGCTCAGAAGTCCACATCAATGACACCTGAATACTAGACTTTTAAAATTACATTCTATATATCATCAGGTTCATCCAGGTCATAGTGATCCATTATGGGCTTGTGGAGAGTCAATTGGTCAACAGATATCTGTCCTCTCATCAGTTCCAACTAGCCTGGTGAAAGCAGGTGTGTCCGTAGTGACCAAAAAGAGGAATATTATCCCTCCTGCCATTATTAAAGGGCACCACACCATAATGTAATTGTTGCCTAAATGATCTGTTTATACACTTATGTTCACAAAACAGTTGCATATGTCAATTTTGCCGTTGCCTCTGCCGTTACGCTCAGCAGCAAAAGCTCTATATATTCAACATGTCTCTTCCAGTGATGAAACCGGTGGCTTGTATTTCATTTCACAGCAAATCATCAAGCAGCTTCTGACCTAATCAACACGTATTTATTTGAGTAATGACCCTGTGAGTTCACTTAAGAGTTTCTTAACGTCTATATGCAGATGTTTTGCATTAGACATTTAGCCCTGCTGCTAAGGAACGTACTGGTTGCTGCATGATGTCCCTGATCCCCAGATGAAGCATTTTGTGCACAGAGAGGATGTGCTGCATGTTCTTTTTCTGTACTTGGTGGAGAAACAGGCCCAGCTTTGGCTCCAAAACCTTGGCAGTGCCCTTCTATCCTTGACTGTCATCCTCTTGCATTGAAATTGACAATTTGGGGAATTTAAATTCTCTGCCAGATGTGTGAGAAACATCAGGTCCAGGTCTTTTGCTTTTATTTAGAGCAGAAGTGCTACAAAAACAATGCCTATGCTGGACCATCAGACTTCTGACATAAACCTGGTCAAGTATATCTAGAAACACCTGAAAGGGCCTCTCCCATCCAACCTGACAGAACTTCAGAGTGGCCAAATCCAGATGTGCAAAGCTTGTGACGTCAAACCAGAGAAGACTGAAAAACAGAGTAAAAGGCTGAATACTGACATCACTGCCTCATTTTTAATAACTTTTCTAAAATGTATTAAAAACTTCTGTCCTCACTTAGTCATTCTGGAGTATTCAGATAAAAGAATTGGGCTTTTTTTTTTAAAGTTTACAGACTGAAGTGGAAGGGTCTGAAAATCCAAAAACTAAACTTTATTTATCTAGTCACTTTATATCATATATGCTACGTTTATAAATGATGTCAATTGAGTCAAATCCCTAACTGGCCTCCTTCACATGACCCTAGCAAAGGACAGTGTGTTCCAACAACTTGCTTGGTTCAACAGCATATCTGGCCGCATGTTGTGACGGTTTTGGGAAACTTCTTGTCGGCCCAGAAGAAAAAGCAGTTTTTATCCAAAGACAGTGTCTGGACTTAGTCACAGTACGAGGAACCTTCACCAAGAACTTTGCCACATCAGATAAGGAGGTGCTCCAAGGTCCCATCTTCAGCAGAATAAGCTGGATGGTCTTGGTAGAACATTATGGGCTCCTTTCAAATGGTGCTTGTCTGGCCAATCCTCAGCCCGTGAGACCATCAGCCCCACTAGAACCATCTGGCTCGCCTCTAAACCCGTCCAGTTCACCGCAGCTACTGCACACTTTTGTTCCAGTTTTCTGGTTGTTAAATCCACGGTGGAGAAAAACACCATCATGTGCAACCAAACGTGGTTCAGGAGTAATAAAGGGGCTTGAGATTTTATTCTTGGTGTGAGGTCTTTGGTCACAGCCTAGCAAAAATTAACAGAAGTTTAATGACAGTCACACACCAGCCAACGCTGAGCCTACAGGGGCAAATGATAAAAGGTTGTTTTGCATTTCTCCCCTCAGATTTGACAACTCAAAAGCCCTTAAAATTACAAGTCTGAATTCACAAATTCATTAGATTTATTAATGAATAAATAAATGCTTATTGCTTTGAATAAAGTTCTCAGTGCACTTGTGGAAGATGGTTGGTGAGGGACCTCAGCAGTAATTCCTCATATTCCTGTTTCATGTGACTGTTTGTTGAACAAACCCAGTAGTCATCCACATAGATCCAAACAAGAAAACATTTGTTTTAACATCAATTAAAAACACAAGATTGTAGTCTATTTCCTGCCATTTAAAAAAGACTAACATACTGGTTCCACCAGGTTCAGCAAGCACAAACAAATCTTGCTTCAGATGTTGAACAACAGACATTTACCTTCCAGCTCTTCTTCCCGAGTCTGTCTATCAGTAATCTGGGCTAGGTCAAGGTTCACCAGTCGGCTTCTCACTCCCTTACTCAGCCATTAAAAGATAATGGATCCGCCGATTTCCATTTTCAGCCCGTTTTCCACCAGGCAGCCGATTTCTCTCTTTTGCAGCGTAAATAGTCAACTCGCAACACACTTGGCTTCTCTAATGGTCTCTGCTCCTCCTCTTTACTGAATAAAACAGAGGATTCTCATCTTTGAACTTGTGCAAGTTCCTGTAGCTCCGCCTCTACTGACACCAGCTATGAGGAAACGCAGCCGGTGCTACAGCAGCACCCTTCGTGTTACGGCACAAGTCAAAGGTGTGCTGCGCAGGGTGCGAGTGTCAAGCGTGTCTGATTCATTCCGTGACAAGATTAGGTTTTCCCACCAACTCGTTCACTGTCACCTTATCAGGAGGTTTTACAGAAAACAATGATGAACACTTTATTTACTGGTGCTACCTGCTGCAATCCTGTCTGACTTTCTGTCAGCTCAAAAGCTTCTTTCAGAGTACAACCTGCAGCAGTGAGGAGACTTTATGCCTTCCTGACTCACTGAACTGTCAGTCTCCACCCACACACGGACCAAGAGGTACACCAGGACAAGCTGCTGACAAACAATGGAAGTCATTTATTTTTTTGGGTCAGTGAAACATTAATTCCACCGTGCAGTGAAAACATTTCAGAAACAACCAAAAAAAGAGTGGTGTCCTTGGACAGGTCACTAGTCACATACAAAGTGTGACCAGTAACCAGTCAAGAAATACTGGCACTGATACAGCAGGGTTCTTGGTACCGGCAGAGGTGCTGGAACACTTTTGGATCGTTTCTGAAGTGCCCTGGAGCAAGGTATTGAAACCTAACATGCTCAGAGAGCCTGTCTAGGGCAGCTGACTCACTCTGACACCACCCAGGAAGCTGGAGTAAAATCCACACCTCTCAGTTAAAAAAAAAAAAAAATTATATATATATATATATATATATATATATTATGGTTTAGTCTCAGTTAATTAAAGCAAAATGAGATTTTAAAACATTTAGGTCCAGTTCATCTGATCCAACATGTGTGTGATTGTTTATTTTTGGGTTATTTTCCCCACTGATGATGCTCGTTTGAGTCCCCTTCCTCTGTCTTCTCTTACAGATGGAACTCCCACTACAGTAGGAAGTTCCATGCTGGGACAACTCTTGGGCTACTGCCCATTTAACTGTACACACACGCACACGCACGCTTGCCAACTTTCACGATGACGTTATGCTCATCACATGACCACTGCTCCAAAAAGTAAAGTACAAATACTGGACAGTTTATTTTACAGGAGCCACTGAACTAATAATGAAAGGTCCAACTGGTTAAGTCCAGAAAGATGATGAGTTATCTTATTTAAGAATGGATTTCAAAGAATGATTCTAATTTGGGTTTGGTTGTAATTGTGTGTTAAACAACTAAAACACTTACTCGCTTCGTCTGCGCGCCTCATTTCCATCAGGTAAGAAGAGTTTGATTGCAGATACGATGCAGCCATGAGTAACTGGAAAAGAAACAACCATTTTAAATCACCCTAAATGTTTTTTCTGTAACATAGCATGAAACTAACAGAGACTGCCCACTGTTAAACTAAAAAACCCAATGAAACATGCTCTCAAATCGACTGAATAGAATAAATGTCTATTTATTAATACAACTGATATATCTACCCGATTGCTGAGAGCAGTTGGAATTATTTACTCAGGCAACATGAAGAAACACAATCATTCAGTTTGAATGAATTTAGAGGGACTTTATCTCTTAGTCCAAATAAAACCAGACTTTAAAAGGCTTATTGAAGATCTTGGTGTGCAAATCATCCTAAATCAGATATTTCAAAGCTGGATTCATCAGGAGGACGCAGCAAATTTTATATACCGGTACCTCAACAAACCGGGATGTGTGCAGGCTCCACAGTGACTAGCCTGGGCACTGGCCTGATAATAACAACGCTCTACCAGTTTGCCACTGGCTTATTTGTTTCTAGATTGTTGTGACAGAAGAAGTGAGCTGGATGGGGGAAGGGGGGGGGGTACTTTCATCACACTGAAGGAGAGCAAATCCCTGCATATCAAATCAGGAGACTTCAGTGGAGTTGTGGATTCATCATCTATGTGTATTGAAGCCTAATTTAATGGGCTGGTGAAGCTATAGTCACCACAGCCCAGGTTACTGTACATGTCTATGTAATAACCTCAGCAGATTCTGGTCTTCATGTTGCTTATTACACTACAGACTGCGACTCAACTATGTGAAGTTTGGGCTGGTTTTCCTCCATGGATTCATTTTCAAACACACAATGTCTCCGTTTACCGTAATTTCTGGACTATAGAGTGCACCTGATTATAAGCCGCATAATCTAATTTTAGAAAGAAAATCAATTTTGTACTTATACAAGCCGCACCGGATTATAAACCGCAGGTATCCCACGTAGTAATATGAAAAATTAGATCGAAAACATTCAGTACCAGTATATGTTTTTATTACCGTAAGAGACGAGTCTCTGACGAGTGACAAACAGACAGGTAAGAAACAACAGCCACTCTTTTCACTTGTATGTTAATACCGAGACCTTAAATCCAAATTTTATCACGTCAGGATTTTTTTACTTTTCCTTTAATTTAACCCGCTTAGCAACATAAACAAATATATTTTACCGGTAAATGCTTTTTTTTCCCCTAACGGTGTCTGCAATGCAGCTACCTTGAAATATACGTTTGATCAGCTACACACAAATTACGTTGTTTATGCTTTTTTACTCAAACAATGAACAATCTAAAACTCCCCGATGGCCCACCTCTAAAATCTTCTATTTTCAGCGCGGTGGCGATTGCTTTTGCCTTCCGTCTGATTTGTACAGCGGAAACACCGCGGCCGCCTGCTCTCTGTGTGTTGACCCAGTCTTCCAGAACGTTCTCAAGCTCGGGCCACCTGCGATGTTTACATCTAAAAGCTTTTGTCGTCTTTTTGCTTTGGATCAGTTCTTCAGGCGGGCGTCTCCACCTTCTCGCCATTGATTACCGTAATGTATGCCAAGATTACGCGCGGCAGCTCGATTTCCTTCTTCAACTGCCAGAGTGATCGCTTTTAACTTAAAAGCAGCATCATATGCTTTTCTTCTAGTATTTTCCATGTTGATGAGGGTTAGTAAAAATGACTGATTCACAATAGTTGTGATAGTGCGCCACGAAAAAAAAACATAAATAATAAGAATAAGCCGCAGTGTTTAAAGTGTAGGAAAAAAGTAGCGGCTTATAGTCCAGAAATTACGGTAATAGTCTACGCAACAGTTTTAAGATGGTAAAAATATTAGTGGAGCTGAAAAGAAGCATTTTGTCTATGGCCTTAAACAAGCCCTCAAGAGAGTTCATCAGCTGTAGATAGTTTCGGACCATACATGTCCATTGCAATACACAGAATATTATAATTACAATTATCAAATGTTGTTTTGTGAATAAAGTCACACTACTGATTGTGTGTCACTTTAAACATGATGAAACGGCTACATTCATATTATAACATGACCACTCATGTGACTGTGTGCTCGTGGCATTATGTGCACATACCTTTACGTGTGTTCTCAGTAACGTCTACACCAAACTGAATGATGTCTCCAGACAGCACTTCACAGGGAGGACTCTCCTCTGAGCCACGGCTCAACCTCTGGCTGTTGATGAAGGTTCCATTGCTGCTTTTAGTGTCCTGCAGGTAGAACTTCAAACACAAAAATGCAACAGGTTAGAATGCGCTCCTTGAAATTGTAATGGTGCTTATGAATCGCGAGCGTCATCGCAGAATTTGTCTTTCAGGTCAAGCCGATGTGCACGATGTATACAAATGTGTGCACAGATCACGACAAACCACCACACAACAGTCACGTATTGTTGCAAAATAGTGAGAAAGAGATTATACCGATATGTAAATGTTCAATAACATGTTTTTACGTGCGAGTTGTACAAATTGGAGTTTAAATCAGGATTTAATCTAATATCACAAAGGCTGTTCCACACTGCACGATCTCATCTGCAGCCTTGAAACCCCTTTTGCCCCGCAGAGCTTTTATCTTTCACCTCACCTACCAACGTAAATGACAAAAGGGAGAACAATTCTGCAAAGCGACACTCAACTGTCGTTTTATTACACGGTGTATAACTATTGTGTAAAATGTGCACGAAAGGACATGGTTGGTGGAGGGGGAGGGCGCTGGAGCCGATCCCAGCTGTATATGGGTGAAGGCAGGGTACACCCCTGGATGGGTCACCAGCTCATTGCAGGGCCCAATCTGGTCGGTGCCTTGCTCAATGGTGCTTTGGCAGTGCTCTGTCCTGTGCCCTGCTACCAGTACACCAATGTGTTTACCATATGTTACCCTGCATTTCAGGGAACAGATAACATCATTCCCAAAGTAGTTTTTTTATTTAAAAAATCTTAAATTTTGATCCTTTGAACATTAAATTTTAGTGAATTTGTAGACAAGACTAGTGTTGATTCATCTCTTTATTTGCATTAGTGATGAGATGACCTAAAACGAATTTTAGCAGGCTTCCACAGATGAATGGACCCTCTTTAGGTAATGGAGTGTATTAATACAGAGCTTGACAGGTCATCTTTGCATTGCAGGGCTGCATTCACCCTTTCACCCTCGCGGATGGCAGGACAACCAATCAGGATCCAGGAGTAACCGTACACATTCAAACACTGACGATACAGCTTTGGGAGCTATTTTCAGTGCCTTGCTCGAGGACATTTCAACATGTACGCAGAGGCCTGGGACAATACTACCACCTGAGCTACGCTGGTTGGTCAAGCACATTCCAACATGCAGAGTTTGGAGATGAAGTCAACACCATAGTCATTGGTGCGCACCTAAAAAAAAAGGGAGGGAGGGAGGGAGCATAATCCTGTTGCAAGAGGCCACAGCCGTTAGAGAATGTTGTTGCCATGACAGGGTAACGCGGTGCAGGTCATAACGTCCACACGGATGATAGGCCCCAAGGCTTCCCAGCTCCACATTACCCAAAGCGTCACACTGCCTCCACCAGCTTTCTTTATGACCATGGTGCATCCCCAGCTGTCCAAGTCATAGGAACAGGACACTTTCGTGGTCCACTTCTGATGCTCATGAGCCAATTGTTGCTAGTCTTGGCAGTAGACAGAGCTCAACACGCCCATCTTGACTGACCTATACAGCCCTTAACTGATCACTTCTCCATGATCAGAATGTCCTCCAACACCTCCATCCCTATGGTGGACCGGCAATCCTGCCCCTACTGTCAAAACAGATTTACATCATTTTAACATGCATATAAATCTTCCTTCTTTGACTTTTTACTGAACCCTGGCTTGTAAAAATATATATTTTCCCTGATTAATGAGATTGAATAAAAACATTGGGGACTTTGACAGTACGACGTACAATGCTAGGTTCTTACTCGAACATTAGTAATGCAGCAAGAGCAGATAAGATGTAGCGGGATTATACAGCTATGTTTTTAAGGGTACCACTGTAAAATAGCAGCAGCACATCTTCATCAGCTGACAATCATTACAGACACATACTCAGGGATCTCAATTAGATACTTTAAAAAGTATGACAAAAAAAATACTTTGGGCAAGTCTGGTCACATTCCCGGCCTTGAACTCCAGCAGGAGCTATTTCCAAACCACGTTAATGAGCTGGTCACGCTGGAAGAAGCAAGCCGTGACTTGTCTGATCAACACTGCTGCTGAGCGGAGGCAAGATGGCGATTTGGGAATCCATATAAAAACAAGAGAAATGACTAACACTAATATTGGCTTTTCTATCTGTGGAAATATGTATTTAGGGCAAATAAGGTCCGCGCCACAATGATCCATAGAATCTCCAAATACCAGCAAGCACTCTGTGCTTGGCCAGGTGTTACACTATCAATACCTGTCTTTAAAAAGCTCCCGACTACACTGTGTTGGGGGAGGGATCCCTTGTTTATGGAAAAAAAGAAAGACAAACCACCTAAATGACAAAAAGATAAAAAAGTAAAAGTGTCTTACGGTTCACATTTGTTGAATAAAGGCAAAAGCTCATTTATCTCTTCCGTTTAGCATAAACCACTAACACTGAATAACACAAACTCATTTTGAATTGTAATTACACGGCCTTCACAGAAGCTCAGATCTCGGTATGTTAAACTGGTACCTGTCTAAACCACCAGGCTAAACGCGGATCGCACCCTTCAGCCATCTGTGCTATAACTGCAGCCTGGAGTTTCCCCGTCTTTCTTTTCACTTTTAAAATTCTCTGAACACTTCGACAGCCGACGCTGACATGCTACAGACCCCAGCGTGGTGTTCATAAGACTTACAGCGGAGCGACAGACGGAGGAAGAGACAAATTTAGCTCCAACACTGTCCCACACATATCTGCCCAGTTGATGCAGCAGCACAAAACTCAGCTCCAAATAAGCAACGTTCTAGCTCCCAAAGATCTAGCACATTCTCATTTCCTCCCTTCTGGAAATATTTCACTATAGCTTTGATCAACTCAAGTGACAAATGATCAAGTCCCAATGAAGAATCCTGCCTGAGCGACAGCAGATAGCTGCAACAGATTCCAGTACAGTAGGTCTACAATAATCTAATTTACCGTATTTTCACGACTATAAGGCGCACCTAAAAGCCTAGAATTTTCTAAAAAAAAAAAAAAAATCGACGGTACACCTTTTAACCCAGTGCACCTTTTGTATGGATTACGGTAATATTGGTTAATCGTGGCTACCGTAGTCAGTAGGCGTGGCCAAAGTAACAGCAGTAAGAGCGATAAACAGGAATTCTAGTCCAGTCCCAAACCATTCCTGTGTCTAAAGACCCCAAAATGGCTCCTTGCAAGAGACACGCTTACGACGCAGAGTTCAAACTGAAGGCTATCAGTCAAGCAGTTGAACATGGGAATAGAGCAGCGGCAAGAGAATTTAACATGAACGAATCAATGGTGCGGAAGTGGAGGAAGCAACAAGACGACCTGCGCCAGGTAAAGAAGACTCAACGGAGCTTCCGAGGAAACAAAGCAAGATGGCCACAGTTGGAGGACAAACTCGAACAGTGGGTTGTTGAACAGAGAGCAGCAAGTAGAAGTGTCTCTACAGTCACTATTCGAATGAAGGCAACAGCGCTAGCAGACAAACTGAACATAAATGAATTTAGAGGCGGTCCTTCTTGGTGCTTTCGGTTTATGAAAAGACGCCACCTCTCCATCCGCACACGAACTAGCAACTGCCTGAAGACTACCAAGAAAAGCTGGCCACTTTCCGCGCATACTGCAGAAACAACATCTCTGGAAAAAAGATCCGACCAGAACACATCATCAACATGGACGAGGTTCCGCTCACCTTCGATATTCCTGTGAACCGCACTGTGGACAAAACGGGAGCACATGTGGTGAATGTTCGCACCACAGGGAATAAGAAGGCATCCTTCACCGTAGTTCTCGCCTGCCAGGCTAATGGCCAGAAACTTCCACCCATGGTTATTTTCAAAAGGAAGACTGTGCCAAAAGAAAACTTTCCAGCCGGCGTAACCATCAAAGCTAACTCGAAGGGATGGATGGATGAAGAAAAGATGAGTGAGTGGCTGAGAGAAATTTACGTCATGAGACCGGGTGGCTTTTTTCACGCAGCACCGTCCCTATTGATCTGCCACTCCATGCGCACCCATATCACCGATGGTGTAAAAACCAAGTGAAGCGCACTAATTCAGTTCTTGCCATCATTCCGGGTGGATTGACAAAGGAACTCCAGCCGCTAGATATTGGTGTCAACAGGGCATTCAAAGCTAGACTGCGAACTGCGTGGGAGCGGTGGATGACGGAAGGCGAACACATGTTCACCAAGACGGGGAGACAACGCCGAGCAACATACGCCACTATCTGCCAGTGGATCGTAAATGCCTGGGCTGATATATCAGTCTCAACCATGGTCCAAGCTTTCAGGAAGGCAGGGATTGTCACTGAAATGCCAGACAACACCAGCGACACTGACCCTGATGACGACTTTGACGAGACGGAGCCGGCCATGTTGGATGCCGTATTCGCACAACTGTTCAATTCGGACACCGAAGAAGAGAAATTCGAGGGATTCCTGGATGACCAATGAACTGATAAAGTGAGCTTTACGTGTTTCTTTTGTGTGTTGGCTGGTCATACTGTGAATATGGACATTACCATTTGAACAACGTTGTTATATTGCTATTGTTATATTGCTATTGCTTTGCACTACTTCGAGAGTTCGAGTTACCGTATATTGTGTTTGCGCTAACGTTTGATTTACCGCAACGGTACTACGTGATAAAAATGTTGCACTAAATCGAAGATTTATTAAACTCCACTATCCACTTGTGATAAAAATGTTGCACTACCCGTTATAACTAACTATAACTCACTGTTATTGAACGTACTGTGTTACGCGAAAACACCACGTCACTCGGGAAAAATAATAAAACAGCTATTTATTCATTTTGGGAGTGAATGGAGTTGTGAGAACGCCGGTTTGTATTCTATTTATAAAGTTTATAAACTTATCTGACTGTTTTATTGACATTCCCTTTAGCGCAGCTCGATCTAGTGAATGTGTCATGAAACCACAGGCACTACGCAGTTTCTATGCTATGCGCCTTATAACACGGTGCGCCCTGTGTATGAAAAGAGTTCTAAAATAGGCCGTTAATTGAAGGTGCGCCCTACAATACAGTGCGCCTTATGGTTGTGAAAATACGGTAATCCAGTAGGCTCTGATTGAGCCTGTAGCAACAGGCTATTCCAAACCTTTAAAGGCCCACAAAGGTACTTAAATAAATCTGGATTGTTGATTATTCTAACACGACCAGAGGCGCCAGCAGAGAGACTCAAGACCAGGACCACCGGCTACACTCCAGCTAGCTCTCCTGCTAATCAAGACGCTCAACAAACAGCAAATCCAATCCCTCTAGTCTAGAACGATCCAACAACCTGGAGGAGTGAGATCATTCATGGACACATTTGAAAATGTTTCAATATGTCCTGACATTAAACCAACAGTAAAGAGTTCCTGTCAGGAAAGCAGGGAAAACTTGGAATTTTCTGTTAGATAACAGTGATAAGAGCACTCAGGTCCGTGTGTGTGTGTGTGTGTGTGTGTGTAGTGACCTGTTAAAGTAACTGTACATAAAACCACTATTCCTGAGCACAGGTGAAGCACAGGTGAAGCACAGGTGAAGCACAGGTGAGGCCACCATCGTGCCCGCCATCAATCACATGGTCAAATACGATGAAAACAGGTTTTATCCTCAATGATCACAACAACAACAGTGCTCACTGCAGACAGATAATGACTTTAGCTCGTTTGTTGCTACCACCAATCATCTACCGACCGACCAACAGCCAACACTGGGTGGAGTGGTGCTCCCCAGTATCAAAGCCTATCCTGCACCCTCTTCCTATAACGCCATCTGTTGATCAACACAACAGCATAACAGGTATTTACAGTGTAGTGCAGGTATGTACTCTATGACAGTGTCAAAAAAAACAACAAAAAAGAGCCTGGATGCTCTGATCCAGGTCGAAGCCTAACAAGATTGTGCACTTTCGCATCTATAACGACAACAACCATAAACACCTCGCGGCGCCAGTGGGAAAAGTAAGTGAACCGTTGGAATGTGGAGCTAATAAATGACCTGAAGCCTGACAGAGAAACGAGTGTTCCGCTGGTTAAGTAGACTCACTGGCGGAGGAATCCTCTGGTGCTTGTTAGCGTGTGTAATGCTGGTGACGGCACGTGTTTGGTTCCTGGCGAGGGGAAGGGATGATGTCAGAAATAGCTTCTGCTGTGTCCACACACACAGGATTTTAAGGTCTCCGTGCACTAGGCGGTTAGGTAATCTCAGCCTGCTTAACCTGCTCTGCAGTGGCTGCGAAGGGTGCCACACCAAAGAGCTACACGTTCCTCCACCTCCATCACATTTCAGAAATAAGAGGCTTCACAACACTAAACACACAGTTCTCCATAAATACATGACATTTTTTATTGATGACACAGTTATATATATTTAAGTGTGCTATTTTCTGCAATATTAAAACATTTAGGAGCCTATTTTCCCCACACTTGGATTGTGAAGTTTCTATTTTCCAAAAATAAACTTTCATCTTATACTTTAGTTGTTCAGACAAACCGGGTGAATCAATGATTTGGAGCATCTGTAGTGTAACGTAAATTTGACTTTGATCTTGGTGACCGATTCCAAAAGCAGAGTTTAACAGCTTTTATTACCAAGCTTCAATGTCATTTAAACCTCAAGGATAGTTTGCAGACTAACCTGGATCCTGGGTTTACCAGCCCCACAAGAACCGCCCACCCTGATAAGTGAGCGACGCACAATCACCGTCACGAAGCCGAGACCGATGAATGTGGCAGAGCCGACCTGTCGGAGCTCCAACTATGGTGCTAAAGTCACTACTTACTGGACGGGAGGGCGTTAAAGACAATATTTCATATTATGACAGCTATTTCATCCTGGATGCTTGGAATAAAAATGGGCCAAAAGAGGCCATGGAAGCAAAATATCCCTGAAAGCTTTCATGTTTGGAAAATTACAGTATATTCGGACCGAATCAGAAGGCCCTGATATATATTTTTTTTTTTTACGATTTTTTTAAATTCTGGTTTGGAGTGAATGGAAACTAGACAGTTCCTACAAGCTTTAGATTGCTAAATCATAAATATTTTCAGGTAACTATTGTGCAGCCTCCTGTTGAGACATGTTTTGTTCTTTTTGGCTGCTTCTCTACTCATAATCCCTAGTGTGTTAAGTGTTAAGAATATTTTCTCTTCGCTATTGGGATTATGCTTTAGGTTCACCGATTACAGCCAGCATGCTTGAGGTGAGCGGGCTTTACCTGCAGAATCTGATCAGGCATGATTTCATGTTGTAAACAAGACCAGAACATTAGTATGGAAATCACTTTTGTCACCAGTATGTGAACTATAATGGTTGAGAACCGGGCGCGCCGTTACCTCCTCTTACCTTGCCAGTTTTGTGGTCGAACCAGACAAGTGCATGATTCCTGGACAGCACCTTGCAGTCAAAGGTGGCATTGTTCTGGGCTGGACGACACCGAGCCACGGACCTGCCAATCTTGACCGGCTCATCCAGGTACACGTGTCGCTCCTGGAACGGGTGCGAGTTGGGTCGGCAGGCGAACACGGCCAGCGCAGAAGGCATTGAATTGGGCTTGAGTGTGCTACTCCAACCAGACACGAGGGAAGCGTTTTCTTGATCCAGAGTGGCGGACGTCTGTTGCAATCCCCAAAGAATAATCTAAAGTATCAATGACCCGTGCAGACAGAGCTCTGGAGTCCTCGGAGCACTAACTATGAAACATGGTTCACTGCACACAGCCCGGACCACACAACTTTGGTAAAAATAATAATAATCTTCTGCTTAGAATGACTAACAGGTATATAAAACAAAAAACACACAAGACACTCCCTTCTGTGACC
This sequence comes from Takifugu flavidus, assembly GCF_003711565.1. NCBI lineage: Eukaryota > Metazoa > Chordata > Actinopteri > Tetraodontiformes > Tetraodontidae > Takifugu > Takifugu flavidus. The sequence goes on along the minus strand of NC_079523.1, from coordinate 16,210,741 downwards.
AAAGCTACATAGCGACACTTGCATCCGACAGCAGCTATGTCCAAACCCCGCTGGTGTGTGTCAAGACGCACATGACTGAGTATGGCTGTGACAGTCTGGCAAACAGCTTTCCACGTCCATCAAACTGTTCCTGTGCTGAGGCAGGCCAAGGAAGACGGTCAGCCAGCACGGACCCGAGCTTTAGCTCCCCGCAGATGTAGCCGATTGCATGCGATTTCAATACATGACACCAGAAGATGTAGATCATACACGGTTCTGAGGGACCTGGAGCGCTTTCGATTGAAATCTTGCCATGCAGCAAGCTAATCACAGGCACGCACACACAAACACCAACGGGGAAGCTGCCACGGTCCACACACCTTCCAGTACTATGCTGCACTTAATTTATGCTTCATTCAAAACCCGTCGCAACCTGGATGACACTATTGCCCTGATACAGAGAAGCAGCTACATAGCGTTACCACTCCTCCAGAGAACACCTATAAGACCGATACCCAGCAGGACAGACGAGCAAAAATACCCCTGAGATTAAGACAGTTTGGGTTCGTCAACTAAAATCGGTTCAGTGTAGCGGCTTCCAAACAAGGAGGAGGAATGACCGGGAGATTAACAGCTCTTATTGTGCAACTAAGATGCTAATTGGCTAGCTCGCTAATGACCAAGCAAAGCGCTAACTCTCAGTCAACGATTTCTGGCGTAGTACCAACAAGCTAAGCTAGGCTAAGCTAATGAGTGTAGACAAACTTATCATCCAGGTTCGAAAATGTTTTCTACCCACCATTCTCAACCAGTCCGTTTACCAGCCGGAGGCGAAATGCCATCCCTGTCCTCCAGATCAATTAAAGTGACAAAATATCCAGTCTTTTGACTAAAACCGAGCTATGCGAGGGGAGATTAGCACGGAGGTGGTGCGCTAACCGGCTAACTGACAGTGAGAGCAGCAACAGACGCGGAAAAAATCAGGAGTTTCTTGACTGCAGCTCCACACGCACGGCACCAGCCCACTTCTCCTCCAGAAACAAACTCGGTAAACCCACAAGTTCCGCTGTCGTTCTTTATCTCCGTCCAGATTAGGGTTCCGCCCCGGCTAGAACTTAGAGCCGCCGCCTCCCGACAGTTTTCTGGAAGGAATCTAGAAGAAGTTGTCCTCCTCCGCAAGAGCCGACCGCCATACTGGAACTGGGGCAGCAGGGTGCGTTCACTGGCCCCATCACTTCCACTCCAGAGTGCATCCAACCCCTCGGTTCGCTATTAAAAGCGAGGAACAAAATCAAACAGACCAGATTTTAGGAAATTAAATTCCAGTGACGAAGTCGTCGTTGCTAAACCAACAAATCTATCTTAAAAACCTCCATGAGAATTTGGAACAAACTGTTCATTGAACCTACAAATCCACTCAGCTGCCATGCAGTGTTATTTATTAACAGGAACATGTGTTAACTACAGATTTAAGGTTCGGGACTTGACATTTGTGTCATTTGTATCAAGGGTAAGCCAGACTCCACATCTACCATCTCATTTGTTCAGTTTTTAACAAAAGACTTTCTTTTACAAATGGTCAGTGCACACATTGAGTTGGACTAAGCTGGAATCTTCCTTCTCAGCCCTTTTGGGTGCAAAACATCTGAAATTTAAAGTTGTCAAAGGGTGTTTTTCTTTCATTAACACCATTGAACAGAATTGCTTTAGTTACCAATGAAATGCCTTAGTAAATTGCCCCACAAGGACTCCATCCTCCCCCATTTTCTATTATTACAGTCTGATCCTTTGTACTTTATTTTACAAATGCTCATACTGCACATGCATGTGATCATGCCATCTGGAAGAGCACCAGGGCAGGACGAGATAGGCGCAGACTGGGGTCAGTCTCTGCAGACATACCCAGTCCCCCCCGCAGAGTGAGCAGCAGACCAGCTGTCACAGAGATACCACATTGACGGGTTTTCGTGGTTTAACAGCATCTGACTGTGTTTAGCCTCTTAGCCCAGTCTGACATCAAAGTGTTCAGTTCAGTATTCATATCGGGTCTCGGTACAAACCAAAGTCCAGTCAGAACTAGTGTACACAGCTCACGCAAGACAGGCAGTTGAGTTCATTCTATGCACTATCTATATACAGAATATGCAATAGAATTTAGCCACGATCTCTTTGTTTTTACAAACTTTGCATGTGTAATTCTGATTGCTTTGATGTCTTTATGTTCAACAGGAAATAAAGCGTGACTAACTAATTAATAGGAATTCAGCTCTGGTGTTAAACCACTTTTCCCATTTGCTTGCTTTGTGATGGTTGTATTAAAGGATTTAGATAAAGCTGATTTACAGCCCCAGTCCTCATACTTGTCAGAAAGTGTCAGAAACTTGACCAGTGACAAGAAAGCAGATTACATAGACCTCGGCGTCATTGCATAAATACAACAGAAATCCATAAATTGCTGTCCTCTGGGCTCAGGAACTGACCTGCTTGTTTGACTGGCATTCAAGGCACAAAGAAAATGCCAAAGTTACACCTTTGCCCAGCCCTTTAGCGCCACGCTTAAAGAGAATGTATGGAACAACCCACGATATTTTTAGACCATTTGATTGATGAAAGTATATTTTGATGAAACATGTTTTCAAAACGACCCCGGGACAGTAAAAAGCAATCAAAAATTAGATTTGGGCTGTTTGCAAAAGTAGATGGACGGAACGTTTCACACGTACAACTCGAGTCTTTACGCCATGACGTCACCGCCTGACGTCAGCACGCAGGCCCGCACGTTCACGCCAGTCTTTTTTTGCTAGCCTCTGTTTTCTTTGCTAGCCTTCCTTGCCTTGTTTGGACCGGAGGGATCAGGAATCGAACTAGCACGCGTTTTTTAAAGAGCGATCCACATTCTAGCGCGCCTGTGTGTGTTAGTCGGGCCGTCGCCATGGCTCTGCAGGGCCCAGAGGAGCTCGGGGAGCAGCTCGAAGAGCCGGAGGACCTGGACGACCAGGACGCTAGTAGCATCTCCCCGGCTGAGGAGATAACTCTTCCATCTGGGCTCGGAGGCGACGATGAACCGGAGGAGGCTCTCCTATTGCCCTGGGATCGGTTTTCCGCATGGCTGCACTGTATTTGTGTGGTCGGGTTCGACCTGGAGCTGGGACAAGCGGTGGAGGTGAGAGGACCGACTCGGCTTTTGTAAAGCGCCCTCGCAGGTCGCAGAAAATGCCCAAGTCAGCAGGACTTGTGGAGGGCTCCGACTATTTCCCGGACTGGAGCACACAGACGTCTCCATAAAAACTGTGTTTAATGTCCACCAACTTCAAATGTCAACCACACAAAAGCTGCGTTAGTTCATGGATATACAACATAAGGTCTTCTTGTAGTTCCTAGCTTTTATCTTGTGATTTTCTTTGTGGTGAGTTTAGAGGTTTATCGACATCCTTTGATGAAATAGTGTTTTGCTTCACTTCACGTTTGTTGCATTTGAGGCCTTTCTTGTGTATTAACTCTGCAAACATCTTCCAGGTTATTTATCCACATCATTCCAAACTGTCGGAGAAAGAGGTGAGTTTGAATAATTGAGTCTGGACATATGTTCAAGATGTCTGACTGACTTTATGAGTCGTTTTCTACTTCTTCAAAGTCTCAGGGGATCATCTGTGTTTGCCTGGCTTATCGTTTTTTGGTGAATTCGGGTCTAATGGAACTAAATGTCATGCTTTCTTGCAGAAAACCAGCATCTGCTATCTTTCCTTTCCGGACTCTAACTCAGGTGAGTTCTCGCTTGACTTGGTTTGCTTTTTACATTGATGTCTGAGTTCTGCAGACCAGAACAGCTAAACTGGTACACACATTACGCTGTGGGGACGTAGTCAGGTCGAAGGCTGCTCCACGAAGATTTTCCCTTTGTGAATGGAAGCATCTGCAACGTTAGGAAATGCAGCTTGGCGACAGCCTGCAAAATCGTCATTTATTGCCCATCTGAGGGCAGCAGGAGCGATGCAGAGAGGCCCAACCAGGAGCTGAGTGTCTGCACTTCGTTCATTGTATCACTTAAATGCAGCTAAAGTTGAGGGAGCAGATTTCAGTTTGTTCTTGTGTTTATGACAGCTGCTCTTAATAGTTACCTCCCATTTATTTGTTTTACTGAACCGGCACGGTGTGCAACATATGGGACAATCCTCCAAACAGCTCTTTAGAGCCAATAAAACTTAGTTTTGTCCAACTCGCAGCTTAGAATAATGAATGCTCGTAGAAAAGAATGCAACATCATTGTTCAGTGGTGCAGCGATGATGCAATTTGCAGTATTGAAACTTCCCCTGTAAGTAATAACATTTTGTTGCTATTTTATTGTGATTTAACCCACATGTTGCTCCTCCTGAACCACCAGATGCATTTAAATGTCATTCCAAATGTAAACCCATGACAGAAGAACAAAGTATTGCATGATGGGTATCAGATATATGCTGCACACGCCGATATTGAGAAAACCACAAACACTGTATTGCATCACATGTTCTGCCATAGTAGGAAGGTACTTCCTCTCCTGGACAACTTCAACGTCACAAGCTTATCACGCCCTCAAGATAAATGAGCATTGTTTAGTGTCCCATGCATCCCCGATAGTCTGTGCGGTCACATGACTGGCGGTGTGTAGGTGTCTTTCAGCAGCAACCTTAACCTTACATCAATGTTGACACTTGCAGCGCGTGAGCAAATATTTGGTTAATCTAGGTTTTGCAATCTCGAAAAATTCCTCCGTCATCATTGACACACGTGGCAGTACCAGTTGTGTATTTTAGTTGAGGTTGTAATTACATTATTAAAGGGATGTAAGTCAGAAGTTGGTTTTTGTTATTATATTTTAGATATTTGCTTTGTCCAGAAGAATCTTCTCTACATGAATATTCTGGGCAAACTAAAAAAAAGTAAACATTTTTAAGGATCCATGAAGTCAGCAAAATATGTGTGATGTTTGGACGTATTAGCATTTCCATAATAATCAGGCGGCTGTTCTCCTTTGCGTCCAGGTTGCCTTGGTGACACCCAGTTCTGCTTCCGCTTCCGTCAGGGTTCAAACAGAAAACAATCTCTCAGCTGTTTCCTGGAGAACACTGATCGGGATGCCCCACCATGTCTGAAGGTTGACATTAACACACACATACACACATCCTTGTACCGTTATCTTTGTGAGGACTCTCATAGATGTGATTCATTCCCCAGCTCCTAACCCTGATCACAACTGTAACCCATGATGACAGGATTTATTTTAACATTAGCTTAGCAAAAACAGACCTCGTGTTCTGTCCGTGTTCATGTCGGAAAAGTGACACAGAAGTTGTCTTTTCAAAATGCCGCCCAGAATTGATTAAAAATCAGAAGGATCCACTATACATCAGCCAAATGAATTGAGAGTCAAATACACAGCTAGCGTAATCTAGTGGTAAAACACAAACCAAATTTAGTTGACTGGAACATAAGTCGATGCTGCAGCGCCTCCGATCTTTGAGCTCCCTGAACGCTCAGCGAACCGACTCTTATCTCTCCAGGCTTGGGTTGACACCTTATGCCCCCACCATCGGCTAACAGCCAGTCCTTATACTCTACATCAGGAATGTGCTCAGAGATAAATGTATGATCAGGTGCCTCCTGCACGTATTTCTTATTTTGGAACGGGCTCTTCTTTTCCAAAGCCTCAAGGGTACGAGACACCAGAGGCCCCAGATTATGTATCTCTCAAAGAATGGTCAAAACTGTCCTACTCAGCAGTTTTGCTTCAGAAGATAAAACAGAATGGGCCTGGGCATAACCACAAAGGCACCACTTATTCTAGCAGACAACTCATCTCTACATAATGCACACGCATCATTAAAACTGGAGCACAGAAAACAATTAAATAAGTACATTTAATGTCTAAATACATGCACAAACATGTACTAAAAACCATACATGTTTTGTATAAATCGACTATAATGGTTATGTTGGTTATATAAGATGATTATAAGGAGTCATAAGTAAACCTTTATTAATACACACAGGGTCTAAACCAGGCATGGGCAAACTACGGCCCGGGGGCCACACGCGGCCCGTTAAACGTTTTAATCCGGCCCGCCAAACTTGAAAAATTAAATGAATAAACCTTGTTAATATTATATTTTCACTGCAATTCTGGTGTTTTCCCACTAGAAAAAAGACAGTCAGGAGGAGAGTGATGGTGATATCCTGAAGGATAACAGAACTTTCAGTGCTTTAAAATAGAAATGGTTATTATTTTTTTTAAAAAGGCACATTTTATTAATTTGATTTTAAGTGTTTTAAGACTCATTCCAAAGTCAGATATTTTGTTGTAATGCTTCTCTTCATTTTCATTTGAAATTAAAGCACGTGTTTTCTCCATATCCCAAGATGTGTATTTTTTCTCCAATGAGGTGAGGTTACCAAAGCGCTCCATCCATCCATCTGCTCCTGGTCCGGCCCCTTTGTCAAATGTTAGAACCCATTGTGGCCCACGAATCAAAATGTTTGCCCACCCCTGGTCTAAACTATCGACCCAGATTTAGAAACAAGTTTTAACTTTAGTATTAAATTTTTTAACCTTTAACCCAACTTTAAGCTTAAACCCAAGTCTGAACTTTCAACCAGCCCTTTGAGGCTGTGAGGACCAGCCAACTTTTCAAGTAGAAGGTGGATTTTGGTACTCCATATGAAGCAAGTACAACTGTCCATAAACACGTAGACGTGCTTTTCATCTGGTTGAACCTTGTGTGTTTTTTCTGTGTGTTGCAGAGGGAACTGGGCCATTACTATGGGTATGTGTATTTCCGTCAGGTGCGAGATAAGTCCTTGAAGAGAGGCTACTTTCAGAAGGTCAGTGAAAAACTCTTTGTCAGCTTAATCCTGGACCTGGTTCATGTGTCCACTGTGTGGTCTCAGCCCTGTAGATGTGTCAGCCACATAACAATGACATCATATCGGGTGTAGGTGGGTGGTCTGATCAGCTCAGGGTTCTTCACAATATAAGTAACACGTGTTTGCAACTGTACTAGCATTGAATCACTGTTGAGGTGGAAGAGGACATCCCTCTTAAACAAACCTCTTATTTGTGCAACAGCAGCACAGCAGAAGAAACCTGTTTTTATCTTTTATCTTCTGCTGCAGTGGCTCATAACACAATCGCAGTACTGCATCTTTAAAGGGACATTTAGGCCTTATTAGTTTGCTTTTGGGGCACACATCATAAACAGTTATTTAAATTGGGCTCATACACACACACATACATATACATTTATACATACGTACATACGTACGTACATACATACAGGCTGGTGCAAAAATGTGCATTTGTCTGTTCTCAGCACTTCTCCCATTGATTTGGAGTGTGGAAATACAGAAAAATTCATCGTTTAATGACCAAACTGGGCCACAGCATTCAGTGATGTGGTTTGTTGCTTTTTTCTGTTCCACACCATAGTTGATTTGTGTCAGATGGTTTGTAATAGTTTGACCACATAGTTGGTAAAAGGAAACGAGTTGCCAAACATTTCTTACGAGACTGATGCTTTGAAATACAGCTGTGTAGGTGGCGACGCCAACATCCAACCTCGCCACTTAATGACTGCTATTGTAGAATAAAGGTGTAAAACGGGTCCTGCCAAACTGAACGTTCACCCAAACTGACTTCGATTAAATCCTTCTTAAACATCTCCACATTAAAGGGCGTTGAAATCAGCGACGGCTCCGGACAGGGATGCATTCTTGCTCCCAAAAAATATTTGTTCAGCAGAGATGATTCAAAAGTGAAAGGGCTCCACCACATCTGCTGCATCAGACACATCTGTGGAGAAAGGCTAAGGGATGGAGATGGCTTTTTGATCCAGGGATGGGCGATGGCTTGGCCTTGTGGTCTACATGAAAGCCAGCTGACCTTCTTCCCTAGAGGAGGCCTAGCTTACAAATATCAATAGAAATTTTCTTTGTTCCCCACAGTCTCTGGTCCTGGTCAGTAAGCTGCCCTATGTGACCTTTTTCCACTCCCTGTTGAAGATCATGGCTCCAGAATACTTTGAGAAACAGGAGCCTTGTCTGGAGGCTGGTAAGTTGGGATTTCCCTGCGTAGCCGAGTGACTGTTCCCATTGGCTTGTGATAGAAATAAGAATCCTGGCTGTTAACAGAAGCTCCGAGCCTGTGACTTTTTTTGTAGATGTTATTGGATGTCACGTCTTGAGTCTGGCACAAGCCACCGCCTCACATGTACACGTGCGCGCCTCACAACTACATGATGAGCTGTGTATTTTGAAACAACCAAAAAGATCATTTGACCTGAACAGAGTTCAGAAGTGTCTCCAGATTTAGAAACACAAATGCCGCCACACCCCCGTAGATTAGAACCACTGTATAATGGGAAGTCTGCACGCTCGACTGTCGGCCAGACCGGCCTGAAGGGGCCAGCTGAGCTTCACTTGTAAACAGTAACCGCTGATTGTTGAATGTTGCTTCTTCCAACAGCTTGTAATGACATTGATCGCTGGCCAACACCCCATCCTGGAAGAATCCTCACTCTGCCCATTATGGGCATGGTGATCAAGGTACCGCACTGCCTGTTTGTTTTAATCAGGAACGCACACACTCGCATTTAGATTTGAATCATAAAAAGACAGATAACTGGTTTCCTGTTCTCTTCCAAAAGCTACACACCCCATCACAAGCACACAAATTTGGTTGGCTATTACTTTGGGAGTGTATTCAGAAGATAAAGCTGTGTCAGACATGGTGGTCTGTTGCTCACATCCTTTCGTCTGTTGTGATGGGTGTAAAATAGTGTTTTAACATTTCTGCTGCTGCAGATTCGCATCCCGACCTGTTACGACAAACCCGGAACATCTCAGCTGGTCCAGTCTGCCCAGGTAACCTCGAATATACCCGAGAGGAACTGAACTGCCTCACCATTAAAACCCTTCTCTAGCTCATCATTTACCATTTTAAATAGATTTTTGTGAATGAAACTATGGCAGTAATAATGTTTTTTTGTTTTATTTTCTAGAGCGTCAGCCAGGTGTCCATCGTGCTCCCGACCATCCATGAGGTTGACCTCTTCAGGTGAGCCCCCTGCAGGCTCTTACACTCTCTTCGCAAACAGGAAAAGAACAGTTCCATTACACACATTCCAAGTCCCTCATGTGGTCAACGTCAGTTTGGGCAGAAACATGCATGTGAGTGGCCAGCTGGAGGTTAATATCAGTGCTCGGAACACATAGTGGTCCTGTCACTGACAACTTCTGCTAGTGTACCAGCTTTGTTTCCAATAAAACTACATTGCTATTTACTGAAAGACACAGTGGTATATATAGACATGCCACCCTGGAGGAGCTGCACTACCTGACTAACTTCCGTGGGCTGCAGATAGACGGCCTCATGCTGTCGCCAGTGTCGACCGCCTTAAAAACCAGTTCCAAAGTGGAGGCTGTACTCTGTCTCCACCTGGTGTCCAGTGATGGTATTGCAGGAATCCGAACTAAAACATCAACATCTGAAACCAAGTAAATGAATGTTGTTGGGGGTTTTTAATCCTGTTTTTCTAGAAACAATCTTTCATCTCTTGAGCACAATCAACAAAAGAAAGGAAACTGAAGAGAACACCTGAGATCCAGAGTGTATTCACTATTTCAATACACTGTCAGTTTGTGCAATAATATCCGTATGCTGCATTCAGACCAGAAATTCAGACAAAAGCTGCTCACAGGGATGTTTGTGTTTATCCTGGTTGCCAAAGGAAGATTAGAAAAGTTAGAATTGAAACATGCACCAAGGTAATGTTTGAGAAATGAACTAAATTAAGTGAACAAGGGTATTTCAATGTGTTTCGGAACTAGTGGACATGGTCACTATGCCCTAACTTTATTCTCTGTTTAGGTGTTTTCACCCTGTTTTCTTCCACATCCAAATGCTGTGGGAGCTGGTCTTGCTGGGGGAGGCTCTTGTTGTCATGGCGCCCTCGCCAGCCGAGTCATCAGATACGGTGTTGGCATTGGTCAGGTGAGCTGTCATGCGATAGCGGCGCTCATTTGCTTTTTAGAATAAAATGTGATCGTTTCTGTGTGGTGACCTCTGACCTCTCCCTGCAGCTGCATTTCTCCTCTGCGTTACTGCAGTGATTTCCGGCCCTACTTCACTATCCATGACAGCGAGTTCAAGGAGTACACCACCAGGACTCAGGCTCCGTCAGTAATCCTGTTTTGTACCTGCTGCTGTATTTACAGTGTAACCATTACTTCCTGTTTACTGTGCCTTGTTGAGGTTGTTTTTAACCTAAAACCTCCTTTGATGGGGAGGGAAAGCTCATTTACTGGTTCTTTTAACAGACCGTCGGTCATCTTGGGAGTCACCAATCCCTTCTTTGCTAAAACCCTGCAGCACTGGCCTCACATTATCCGCATCGGAGACATGAAGCAAGCAGGTTGGTATAATATTGAGCGGGAAGCTTAAAATAGTGAGGATAAAGCATCTTTTTCTGTTGCTGGCTCATCAGAGCAGGAACTGTCCGTACACTCGGCTCAGTAAAGTGCTTGTGTCGTCACCATTTACACTTTTTTAGTAGTGAAAGCTGGACATACTCCTCTGTGACAGCCAAATTGTGTCTCCTGTTTTTCTGCCTCCCAGGGGAAATGGCTAAACAGATGAAAGTCAAGAAACTGAAAAATTTGAAAACACTAGATTCCAAACCTGGTAAGTTCTTCTCTCTTTTAACTCTTGTTTCCTTGGCAACAAATTTTCACTGGTAGTTTTTCAGCACGGGCTCAGCTGCTGTCCCTCATGTTTGCTGCACAGGCGTGTACACGGCCTACAAGCCATATCTGAATAAAGATGAAGAAATCATCAAACAGCTCCAGAAGGTGAGTTCCTCCTCGCTCATCCATTTCCGGCTGAATTTATCGGTCAGAAAACACTTCGTTAAAAGAATCTATGCACGATCGTCTTGACCGGGGTGTGTGCGATGAGACGCGCGTGACTTCTGTGGTACGTTTGTGGTTGTTTTTATTGTCTCCAGGGGGTTCAGCAGAAAAGACCGTCGGCTGCTCAAAACGCAATCCTTCGCCGCTACTTTCTGGAACTGACCCAGAGCTTCATCATTCCTCTGGTGATGCTTAATAGTACTTTTATTTAATGGATTTTAATCTAATTGTAGTGGAGAATATAGATCAGGCATGGGCAAACCAAGGCCCGGGGGCCACACGCGGCCCGTTAAACGTTTTAATCCGGCCCGCCAAACTTGAAAAATTAAATGAATAAACCTTGTTAATGTTAAATTTTCACTGCAATTCTGGTGTTTTCCCACTAGAAAAAAGACAGTCAGGAGGAGAGTGATGGTGATATCCTGAAGGATAACAGAACTTTCAGTGCTTTAAAATAGAAATGGTGGTTCATTTTTTTTTAAAAGGCACATTTTATTCATTTGATTTTAAGTGTTTTAAGACTCATTCCAAAGTCAGATATTTTGTTGTAATGCTTCTCTTCATTTTCATTTGAAATTAAAGCACATGTTTTCTCCATATCCCAAGATGTGTATTTTTTCTCCAATGAGGTGAGGTCACCAAAGCACTCCATCCATCCATCTGCTCCTGGTCCGGCCCCTTTGTCAAATGTTAGAACCCATTGTGGCCCACGAATCAAAATGTTTGCCCACCCCTGATATAGATAGTTCCAAAGTTGTTGTTTCAGTTGTATTTTGATTGTGATTTTTTTTATTTATTGTGTGTTTACAGATGAGGTTTAAAGTCAGAGCTAATATGCAGGTGTGTGTATGTGTTTGTGTGTGTTAGGAGCGGTACGTGGCCAGTCTGATGCCTCTGCAGAAGTCCATCTGTCCCTGGAAGAGTCCCCCCCAACTTCACCCTTTTATCCAGCAGGACTTCATGAAGACGCTGGAGAAAGCTGGACCTCAGCTTACATCCAGACTGAAGGGAGACTGGATCGGCCTCTACAGGTGGGAGTCCAAACCTCTCACTCTGTTCACACTCTAAGGATCAGGGGTCAGCCACGAAAGCTATTAAGATACCTGAAGATGACAGGAAGGAAAAGGTTAACCAGCGTGCTGTTACTGGTTCAGCCTCACGAAGGAACTTTGTCCTCTTTCTTCAGCTTATTCTGTCAGAACTCTCGTGGATGAAGCTTTTAAGCAACAACTTGAAAGTGTTGAAAGTGCTTTTCTCTCTCCAAAGGAATTTCCTCAAGTCTCCCAACTTTGATGGTTGGTTCCGCACCAGGAGGAGGGAGATGATCCACAAACTGGAGGCTCTTCATCTCGAGGCCTTGTGTGAGGAGGTGAGGAGGTGCCGGGTTCTCCTGTCTGGTTGTGACCATCCTGTACTAGTGGCAGTCTGGAGGTCTCACTGGTCTGTGTGTTTTTCAGGACCTGCAGCAAAGAGTCCAGAAGCATTCTGAGGTGGAGACGGTGGATCTGGTCCTCAAGCTCAAGGATAAACTGGTCAGTATGAACTCTGAGATGAAACTCCACGCCTGCACAAATTTGAAAGGTAAACACGTGTGTGTGTTACTGCTGCAGAGTCAAGCAGAGAAGGAGCACCTCCCAGTGCGTCCAGGGACTTTAGCCAAGCTGCGGGAGCACATCGAGGCTGTCATCCTGTCCCTCCCAGAGGACCTACAAGGCATCCTCCACAAGCCCTCAACACCGTGACCTCCCCCAACCCCCCCCCAGGGTGTGTCTGACCCCATCCCAGCTGGTTTGAGAAGCGCCCACAGATGCCTAAGCTTTATGTTCCCCAACAAACTGGATTTATGTTCTAGAGACGATGGCGGGTCAGTGGGTCTAATGTTCCGTCGAGTAGCAACAATCTGAGTCTAACATTTGCCTTTCAGCACTAAAAGGTTCATCAGAGCTCGTTTGAGGATTTTCACCACCTGCTTGCAGAGAGCTCAAGGATGACCCTGGCTGACCTCTGACCCCTGACCTTTTTACTTTTGTTCATCTCTGTCTCGTGTTTTTCATCTGCTATTTGAAATGAAGTGCATCTCCATGTTCCCTGGACTAGTGTGACCTTCACACGCTCACAAACGCACTGATGCAAAGAGACTGACTGAGCAGAGCCAAGCAATGATTTCTACATTTTCCTAAAGAAGCACACACACACACACACACTCTCTCACTCACCATTGAGCACCAGCATTCCTGCAATAACTGTCAGTCCTGTCCAACATCTATTATGGGTGTCCCGCAGTGCTGTAGGCCAGCAGCCAATCACAGCTTTGCATCCTGCTCACATGATGTGTTTAAGTCCACAACACCTCAAGCTTGACTGAGTTCCTCTCAAGGTGCTCTTTGGTTTACTGAAATTACTCTCAAATTTTCCAGTAATTTCCATTTGGGTTTATTTTACACTCTATAAATTTACCTGGTTTAATCATTTCTTACTTTTATTGACATGGTTTTTATTTTTACTATTTTTAATTTCCATTTTTTTCCCCCCCTTTTTTTTTTTTAGTAAATTCTGACTGTTACTGCAAATCTGTAACTTTAAACACATCTGAAAATGGTTGATTTATATTTCGGAGAGTTCTGACTGGCCGGATGCTCACATTTGGTGCTACAGTCGTCTAATTGATTGAAATAATTTCCTCGGTGTTTTGATTTTGAAGGACTTTTTCTGGTGGGTAGCAGATTGGACCATTGAACGTCCATAAGAATCAAGCTTGCGTGAGATGTGAGTTATTTGGGATGGGTCTGTGAGATTTTTTTGCTTTTCTGACATGGAAAAGAGCACAAATTTTAAGTTGTTGGAATGTTGAAACACCAAACTTGGACCGATTATCCTGAGAGGGATAAACGGATCTCTCTTGTCTGTGTTTTACGTTAGAGTGAATATCTAAGAGCGGGTTAGGGCACTTTGATAATTGTGGTCTGACTGAGAAGTCTCAGCTCTGACATGAATGTCGTCTCGTTCCACATCAGCACAGACCTGAGAAGAGCAGAAACCCTTAATGTCCCAACAGCCAGATGGATAACCTGGCATGACCTGTGTCTTCATGTTTAGTTCCCGGGGTTAAGTCACGTTGGCGTGTACGGCAGGGAGGCCTCAGCACTGCCGACAATGTGGTTGGAAATGGGCTGAAAATGAGGCCTTAAAGGAATCAAAGCAGAACCAAAGACTTCATGTGACTCTTAGCTGTTCCCACCATGCAGCCAACCCCAGAAATGGCTGCTGGGGGTCACTTAGTGTCTCGTTTTACTTGAATCTGTGCTGTCAGCTGATGTGGAAATGTGACTTTGATCGGGAAAGTGTTAGTAGAGGGGGAAACTCTAAATTGTCTGTGTGGTCCTCAAAAGTATAGTAATTCAACTGGGTTTAGGAAAATTTGCATTGCAGAGCAATAAGGTTTTTATTGACCTTTTGTTTCAATTCATGTAAACTAACAGGATATTAGAACACACTTTGATGTTTTGAAAAGCTTAATGGCTTAAAAATGTTTAAACTGTTGTCAGATTGTTTTATTTTTCAACATCGATGATATTTGCCTTCTGCTAGTTAACAAGTCTGTTAAAAAAAAGGTGACATTTGGTTGTTGGACAACCATTTAACTTTTTATATTTGTAAGGTATATATTTTAACAAGTTAGATTTTTTTTTTTTTTTAATGAGCTGCTGTTCTCATATTCCACTCTGTGGAAAATGAGAATATACTGTATAAACTTGTATATAATCTTGTAAAGTCAATTTTCAAGCCCGGATATAATGATGTACAATATTTTTTACCATTCCAACAGATGTTTGCAACAGATATATGTAATACCACTGTACCATAACACGCAGCTGCAGTACTGTTGAGATGCCACTGTTGTCAAATTAACATGTTTGTTGTTTTGGTTTTTTTAAATAATGGATATTTTGGTCTTCATCAGTTCAGAGGTAGCAGCAGTCATTATGTACCACTACCGGTACTTATGATGCTGTTGTTATTATGGTGTCTTCAGTATCCATTTTCTGTTTGTTGATGTCATAAAATTAGCATTAATATAAAGACAAATGCTAAAAAGGTTTTACAGAAACCGAAAAGCAGAAGCACAGAAATGTCCCCACATACAGAAAGTAGAAATGTTTGAGGAAAAAAAAAATAATTTTTGGACCTTAAATCAGATTTAAATTATGAGAATGTGTTGGTTTGCTGTTGTTTGATAGCAGCTAGTTTTCATTTCTGGTTTACTTCTTCCAATGAGGAGCTGCAGTGGTTTCATTTGGCAACAGCTGTTTTAACAACATTCTGGGTTAGACAGTGGTTTTCACTATTAATTCAAATAACAAAGATTGGAAGGTTTCTGCTTTTAAGTCATGTGACCACTTCATTAAAATAATTATTACAATAAAACTAATGAGAGTCGTTCTGAAGGAAGAGATGGTGTTTGTTTCGTGTTTCTGTTAGCACAGTGGAAGCAGGGATGTCTTGTGTTAACGCCAGTGTAAAGTGGAGGATTTTCAAGCATCCGGTGTCCTTAACGTGACTTTCGTTCTGCCCTCGCAGTATGTTTTTCAGTTTCAGGTGCATTACACCATGAAGCAGGAAGGCTGAGGAAGATTTTTTTGTTTGCAGGTTGATGTTTCCTCCCTTTAATTCTTCTGTTTTATTTTTTTTATAGTGTTTTATTCCTCCAATTCAGTCTGCAAAACTGAAGAAAAATAAATGGAAACTAAACATTACCAATAATGTCTGCTGACAATATTTGTAGTGTCTAACATGTCAGCATATTCATACTGTGTTACGCAGTGTGTAATAATTAAAAGATCTGTAATAACAACAATACTCTTATTTTAAACACAATTACAGCAGGTAACTGTAAAAAAAAAAAAAAAGAGTGTAATCAACAATGGTTAATGTCATTCTGAACTGAGAGAATGGGCACCTAAAATCACTTTGCCATCAGGCATTTTCCTGTGTTTGGCAACAGCTGGGAGGAAGCCGCAGCTGCTACTCTACAAAAGTAGTGGAGGTTGAGTCTTTGCAAAGCTATGAAATTAGCATCAACTGCTCTTTACTTGACCCTGACAGGCATTTTGACTGGTTTTACCACAGCTGAGGAAAGGAACCTACAACCTCCCCATTCCTGTTCGAGAGTGTCTTTCACAATCATGAGTTAAAAATTTCATAACCCCCCTCCACTCTGTCGTGTATTGCGGTGTTTCCACAAAAATGAAGAACAACATAGAAAATGATGACTGAACCCATTAGGTCAACTATTGTACTTCCTGTTTTGCTGGTGTCATTCCATCAAATAATGTACCTGAATGAAAATGTCTCGCGTTCAGATTCTACTTGAATATTATTGACTGCACTTGCAGAATACATTAAATAGTTCTGAGGTTCAAAGCAGCATTTGAAAAATGTGAAGATTCTTCTGGCTTTTCTGTCAATTACCAGCTACTTAGATGATTGTACCCAACAGCTAAAAAAAAAAGATAAACAAGTGATTGAAAAGTCAATAATTCATTTCCAGCACTAAAAAGTTGTGATCAACATTTTTAATTACCCAGGTTGTTGTTGATTGAGCTTCAGGAAAATACAGAAAACACACAATAGATATAATCACATTGTGCACAAAATCATCCGGAAATCAATGATTCTGGAATTAATTAATTCAATCTTTTGACTTTGTATCATAGGGCGAATAACAAAAGATATCGTTTTTAATCCTGCCACATTAAATCCACTGATTTCTTATCATTTTAGGCTGCCCCATTCTGGAAATCTTCCTCTTTCCCCCCAGAAGAAACAATTTCCCCATGTCTGGCTTTTTGACTTGATTCTCATAGGTGTCCTCCAGTAATACATTTCCTCTGACAGAGTAGCTGATATGGGACCATTTGAGGACAGATCCAACCAATGGGCTACAAAAGGAAGAACAAACAGCATCGTCACACTACTGACTGTAAAAGTGTAAACAATTCATATATACTTCAGCAAAGATGCTAATTCTTTGGGATACTAGCAGCACACAAGCACAGGGGGTTGTGTCCTATGTCCTCTTCTCTAAGCCTCTACACTTCTGGAGCACAAAGAACCCAGGGCCCACAGGCCCACCTCTGCTCTGGCAGGCTTCCTCCTGTTCCCCAGCTGCTGGACTGTTCTGGGATTCCTGTGGCCCCCACCACCTCTGCTGGTATAGTAGCCTGCCTTCTCTGAACTCCTCCGCACATATATGCATGTGAGGTGTTGGGGTGCACATACTCATGCTAACACTAGTTACACTAGTAAAAAAAACACGAGCCCAGAATCAGCTGGAGAGGATGAGGAGAGGTAACTTTTGATATTATTTATCTACCCTTTACCCTTCAGTTACTTCAGTTTGAACAGAACTTAGTTATACGTACATACCCGAGCATGTAAGGATTCATGTAGCGCAAAATTTCCTTATTGGAGAGAGGATAATCCCACACCTGGACATCCGTCACCTGGCCGTCAAAACCCGAGAATTCAATGACAGGTTGACCTGACCAGACAAACTGGATACAGAGCGAGAAGGGGGAAAAAATGAACAAGTTCAATGTGAGGGGAAGGAAGCTCTTGGAAACAGTGTCGCAAACAAACTATGACACCTCACCGAAAATGGCAGGATCTTCCGGATGCTTGCTTGCCTCCCACTAAACATCTGGACCACGTTCTTGCCAGAGTCGATTTTGAGGCAGATTTTGGTCCACAGTGTTTGTTCAGTGTTTGGCCAGAGGAACAAATCAGTATTCAGGTACAGACTGTAACCGTTAAGCAACAGTATATACTGGTTGTTGCCCACGAATCTCAGCCTGAGAGTGCGGGATGGACCGAATGTGAAAAGGTAGGTCGGGCCGTACCTGGGCTGTCTGTAATCTATGGTGTAGCGCAGGCACACAGACAACCCTGCAGGGGTCAAAGTTCAAAAGGAGTCAATAATATGCATTTGTCCTCAGGGTAAACAAATGTCCTCACAATTGTCTGTGTAGATTCTCAATCATCCAGGTCATTGTATCCAAGGTAGTTTTCTATGTCAACTGGACTGGGTTTCTTCTCTTGAAGACGTTTCACCTTCTATCCAGAAGGCTTCTTCAGTTCAAATGGTCCACAGGGGCTATATATTTTCAAGCTCTCTCCCCAGCGATTTCAGAACTGAAGAATCCTTCTGGATAGAAGGCGAAACGTCTTCGAGAGAAGTCCTCACAGTTCAATTGTGATATACTGTAGTTCCCACTAAGTGCTTGTTGTTAGTTTTATTGACTACTATTAGCAGATGCAGAGAGTGATGGTCCAATCATTATCTAGCTCATGTGTAGTTTATGCTGTTCGCCCTCATCTTTGGCTATGATAAGAGACTTACCTTTAATGGTGTGTCCCGGGGTGGAATATTGGATGGTGGTGTAGGATGGACTGGGGGTGGACAGCCAGGGGTAACCGGGGGAGGCAAAGGATATTCCACCATTGGACTGAGACAAAGTGACCATCTTTCCATCTAAATTGTGCCATTGTGGTCCTGACAATATAAGAGAGATAACAAGTGTGTGCGTGCATGTGTGTGTGTGTGTTTGTGTGTTTGTGCATGCACCTGCTCCTGTGGTGATCCTCTCCACTGACGGTGTTGTCGCCGGGGCCACATCTCCTGATGCTGATATTGTTGCTACCAGCACTGAGAAGCAGAGCAGGTTTCTCATGTCCGTCTGTCTTCAGTCCAGGAAGATGAGTGTTTGTGCTTCTGAACTCTCCTGCTTCACTAATTTTAGGTTTCATTTCCTTTTGCAGGCATTCCCCCTGATATGAGCTGTTCCTCCTACTCCACATATTCTACTTAGACTTTAGACTTTATACTTACTTTTCAGGTAGGTAAAATAAAGTTAAACTTGCTCCTTTGTCCAATCCGGCAAAGACACAAATGTAAAAGTGAGATAATTTGCACAATTTGAACCGTTTCTATATCAATAAGGTTTGAACTTCTATCCAACCCTTATATATAGTTTTAAATGGTTTTGGTATAGGTTTAAGAGCAGGGAGTAAAAATTAATACATTTCTATAACCTAAAGTCCACCCAGTCTGTTGTTATTTTATTTCCTGTATTGATGTTACGGAATTCTCCAGTGGCAGGTTTCACTTTGTCTTTACTGTTCCCTTTTTTGTCTCACATGTGCATCTGTTTTGAACAGTTTCTCATGTGCTAAGCATTTGTTTCCTTTGCTGTTGATTACCTATATATTGTTTAACTTTCTATAATTGACTGATTTGCATTCAGCAAGAGTGAGTAGGTAGGTAGGTAAGTAGGAAGGTAGACTTTGCATTTATAAAATATCACCTTTGTTTTCCGGAACTAGCCTTATTATGAAGGGCGTTAACGATTTCCGGTATTTTCAGCCGTTTCCGGTATTTTCAGCCGTTTCCGGCATTTCAGTTGTTTCCGGTGCAGCGGTTTTTTGCCCGCACCACCGTTGCCATCGTGGATACTGCTGACAGGAGCGGCTGTGACACTATGGATGACACACGGACACACACGCTGCTGTCTTATAAAGGTGAAGACGGACACAAACTGTCCAAACACCGACGGAGCCGACCAGAAACATGGGTGTCGTCTTCTCATACGTCTTCTCCAGATTCACCTCCAACACCCCCGTCAGGATTTTAATGGGTAAGAATGAACTCGGAGTATTTTTTTCGTATGACCGAACTTTATTTCGAATTTGGAACGTGATTTTAGCCAGATTCGCCTTTGAAATTATTTGTAAATTGTAACATATGACCTCCGCTGAATGCAGCACCACTTTAGTTCTCCGTCAGTTTCATTCAAACACCTGTTAATGTCAATATATTAGTTATGAGGAGTGACCAGTTACTGCTACTATGTCCAACCAATTAGTCAGTTTAATTAACGTCCTTTATTGACCGGCCGAGTCGGTGGTCTCCAGTATTATTGAAGTAACGCCAGTCAACCACCAGGGGGCGGCAAAGACGTTGTGGCATGAACACGCTCATGTTTTCTAACATAAACCAGTACAGTTCCAGTTCCATGTTCCCGAGTCTGACTCTGTCATGTTTTGCCACAGTGGGACTTGATGGAGCAGGAAAAACCACTCTGCTCTATAAACTAAAGCTGTCGGAGGTCGTAACTACTATTCCAACTATTGGTCAGTGATGTCTTGTGTGTTATATTTTTGTTCTAATATTGTAATTTTTGATAGAATGAGGAGACCCTAACAACTGGACTTTTTCAGGTTTTAATGTAGAGACGGTGGAGTATAAGAACATCAGCTTCACTGTTTGGGATGTTGGGGGTCAGACTATCATCAGGCCTCTGTGGAGACATTATTACAATAATGTCCAGGTGATCTAACAGCCGCTGAACTTCTATGACTCTTTGGCTCAAAGACAAGTTGGACTGAGGGTGTGTGTTTTCATCATCAGGGTCTGATATTTGTGATCGACAGCAATGACCCACAACGGCTTAAAGAAGCTGCCAATGAGCTGCACACAATGGTAAACAGCCTTTTTATTGATCACCACACTGGCAGTGTTTTAATCTAGTGGTCAGCTCCAGATAATTCCTATCAACCTTCTAGTCTTGATTAGTGCATTCTGGATTCAGAAGGAGACCCGGGTAGCTGACTTAGTGTAGGCGGGGGAGCTCTTCTCATCTCCAGTTCTGCACATTAACTTCTGAAATACTCCTGTTTGTGTCCCTGTGTTCCAGTTTGAGGAGGAGCAGCTGAGGGATGTGCCCTCCCTGGTCTTTGCTAATAAACAAGATTTGCCAAGAGCTGTGCCGCCCAGTGACATCACAGACGCCCTAAAGTTGTCGGGGGCCTCTCGACCTGTAGGTGTTGTGTATATGTGTGCAAAATTTGACTGAGCATTGAAAAGCTGCTGTACCATTTTAGGCAAGAGGTGGATGAGGTTTGTCCTTAGAGCTTAGAGCAGCTTCTGTGTCCGTCCTGGCTGATCCGGGATCCTAACTGTGGTCGGATTTGGTACCACAGTACAGGAATATGCATATTGGATTGTGTAAAGTATGAAAAGACTCTTTTGAGATTATAAAACATTACTTTTGTGTTTCTGCAGTGGTCTGTCCAGGCGTCCTGTGCTGTCAGTGGTTCAGGGCTGGTGGAGGGTCTGGACTGGCTCTCTGACCAGATCCTGAAGCGGAACTGAAGCCAAGAGAGCTTCAAGAAAGCCTGCGTGTGTCTGACAGGGTGACCGCGTTCTGCCCTGATCATAAATCTGACTGTCTGTGATGCATTCAGGCTCTCTCACATCAGGATGAAGCAGAGCAGCAGCACAGCCAGACGTTTGAGAACGAAAACGATCAATTTTAATCTTGAGAATAAGTCGGCTGGATTTGTTTCTTTTCTTGAAGAAATGAAAACTGCACTGATTTTCTTCACTTTTTAATCGTGCGGCAATATGAATTTACCTGATTCTCTATCAGTTCAAGTTGCCATCTGTTATTTTATCTTATAAAGACATTTATGGGTTTTACTGATCAACTATGTTTAGTCACTTTTATTGGGTGGGGGGCCAATTTATTGACTGTAGTCACATAAACAATGAGTGCAGCAGAACCAGCTACAGAGACAATGAAGTCGATGGTGTTTTGGTTTATTTACAAGGCATGTTTGTTGCTACATCTACGGAGGTTTTGCCAGCACACAAGCTGCACAAATGTCAACTCATAAATGTCACTTGCATTCCAAAATGTGCATCTTTTTAGACAAAAGTGCAGTTCAAGAAGTCTACAGCCATGGAGACCATGATCGGTGTTCCTGTGACCTGGACCCCCACAGGCAGGAGTCATTAATAAAGTGAAAAGACAGACTGGAGAATCAGATGGATCACGCTGACATATTACTGAGCATTACTGTTAGAAAATAGTCTTTTGGCGATTTATAGAGTCCATGGGCCTGACCCCCAACATGCAACAATGGCAGGGGGAAAAAAACCTTTTCAGGAAGAAACCTTCTGCAGGACCAGGCTCATATGGGGGACCTTCCTGCTGATGACCAGCTGGGCAGAGGAGCCACAGGGCAACTGTGCATGTCTGCATCAACCCTTGATTGTAAGAGGTTATATATGATGTAGATCAGGCATGGGCAAACTAAGGCCCGGGGGCCACATGCGGCCCGTTAAACGTTTTAATCCGGCCCGCCAAACTTGAAAAATTAAATGAATAAACCTTGTTAATGTTAAATTTTCACTGCAATTCTGGTGTTTTCCCACTAGAAAAAAGACAGTCAGGAGGAGAGTGATGGTGATATCCTGAAGGATAACAGAACTTTCAGTGCTTTAAAATAGAAATGGTTATTAATTTTTTTTAAAAGGCACATTTTATTCATTTGATTTTAAGTGTTTTAAGACTCATTCCAAAGTCAGATATTTTGTTGCAATGCTTCTCTTCATTTTCATTTGAAATTAAAGCACATGTTTTCTCCATATCCCAAGATGTGCATTTTTTCTCCAATGAGGTGAGGTTACCAAAGCACTCCATCCATCCATCTGCTCCTGGTCCGGCCCCTTTGTCAAATGTTAGAACCCATTGTGGCCCACGAATCAAAATGTTTGCCCACCCCTGATGTAGATGCACTAAACTACTATCTGGGAAACATAGACACCATAGAAAGGAAACACACCAGCTATTTATTTAAACTGGGGGATTTCTCTCCATCTATCTGTATTTCCCAAACTCTAATCTGAACCCCAACCCCAACAAAGGCACAAGATAAGCTAAGAAAACACGCAGTGTTACCTGTGCAGAATAAAGCCACCACTGGCCACTGCATCAGCATTTTGCTTCTTAGTTTTTATTTGCTTTTCTTCGTGCCATTTCCATTTAGTAGCAGAAAAGTGGAAAGTAGCAGCTCTGTTTTTTCTTATTTAGATATCCCTTTTTTAGCAGGTTAGTTGTGTTCAGCCAGATGTTGGGTTTTGGACAGAGGAAGGTTAGTACAGTGGTGGTATGGAGATCCTATTGGAGGTATGGTTTTCCTTGTTTTGTGGTTTGGGTTTGTAGCTTTTATGTGTAGTTATTTTGGTCGATTTCTGTTTTGTGTTGTAAGTCTTAAAAGTTGCAGCAGCCTCTGCCACAGCAAGTTGACATAGTTTTCCCTCTCCACCGTGCTGTACCCCTGAAGGGTTAGTGTGATGGCTAGACTAGCCATCCACTTTTTTTTTGTTGAAACAGTACCATAATGACTATTAATTGTAAGCATATGAAATTATTTTATCAAATAAAGGTTAATTCACTGTGCATTTACCTGTGCGTGGGTGGTCTTTGGGAAACCCCCAAGAAGGAAATGGTCAAATTTCTAGGTGAAAGTCCAAAGGTGGAGTTGTAATTATTTAGTTTTGTTCACCGTGCCACGCGCCGTTCAACACAAATTCTGCTGCATCAGACTTTTAATGGTGATTTTGTGAGAGAAGTGAGAGTCTCCTCCTCCTCATCAAGTAGACTAGTGATGCTGTTTCTTGTGTAGTTTTTCTGCCCCCCCCCCTTCTGTATTCATTTACAGGTATCGCCGCCTTCGGAGCTGCATGATGACCTCCGGCCCCGCTGACCCGCTCGGCCGGTGGCTTGCTTAATATAGTGTATTTTTGTATGTGTTTCTGTGCTCTGTGCCTCTCCTCTCCTCTCCTCTCTCCTCTCCTCTCCTCTCCTCTCCTCTCCTCTCCTCTCCTCTCCTCTCCTACCTATTCTATCCTCTACCTGTCCTCCCCCCTCTCCTCTCTCTCTACCCAGCAGGCCATCAGCAGGAGGGTCCCCCTACATGAGCCTGGTCCTGCTCAAGGTTTCTTCCTGTTAAAGAAATAGCTTAGATCTGAACCAGTATGTGCCAGAGTGGACTAATGAGAAAAGGAAAGACACAGGTGTGCAAGATTGTGTTGGTTAACATGGAGCAGACTGTGACACTGGGTCTTTAAATTTGATGCTGAAGGCTACTTCACTACAAATATCAGTGACGCCTGCATCATCACTAGCACTCCCACTGACTCTATATTAACCTGCCCCTTTTCCCCTCCCTCACTCCTATCTCCTGGAACCACTCCTTTGGAGCAAGGAGTCAATTGCCCCTCCCTTCCCCCCCACACACTCCTCACAACATTTTGTAATGCCTTCCTACCCACATTAGTTACTGTAGTATCTGAAGCCTGTGTATCTATTATCTGTAGGCCTTTACTTCTGTAAGGCCACAACTTGTTTCTCAGCCAGCCTCGTGCCATATTAGAATATGCTCCACGTGTGTCCTGTGACTTCTGCCTTTCTTTAAGCTCGTAATGGAAGTCTTGTTTTTGCTAAGAGGAGCTGCTAAGAGGTGATGCTGGGGCCCGTAGGCTCCTGGTTGTTCTCCATATGAGGATGTGTATCATGAGGCCTTTCTCCTACTCCCATTTTTGCTACTAACTGAACTCTATGCCATTCAGTTTGCTATATTGTGTTATGAGGTCATCAGAGAAGAATGTGTTTACTTGACTGTATGAGAAGGGGCTATCGAAGTAAGCACTTCGGAGAGCTTCACCATCTGGACCATGAAACCTCCCTCAGGCAAGATGCAGTGTCCAATAGATACCTGACTGTTCTCTCCAATAAACATCTCTTATAACCAAGTTGGTGTCTGCGAAGATTCCTTCCTCACCTCTGGACTACCATCAGAAGAAATTTGCAACATTACTTTCCCCCCTAATATCAGTCCTTCACCCACCTTGACCCATGTCCTCTGCCCCCTCAGTTCATTGTTTCCTCCTCCCTCCCCCTTTCCAAGACACAACACCCCTAGTGTGTGTTATTACAGACCCAACTATCATTTAGCCAGACCAGACCGCAAAATGTATGACTGGTTCTTCAAAGGCAAAAGAAGAGTCTTTAGCCTTCCCTCTCCTGCGCACCCTACACATTCTCTAACCATAACCATAACCATAACCTTAACCATAGCCTTAACCCTAACCTAACCCTAACCCTTCTCGAACCCAACCCAAAGAGTCAGACAGTTTCCAGTGGACACAGATTTGCACAACTTTCTTTTCTCTTTTCATCTGTAGAATATCCATATACTTTACACAGACAGTCTTTAAATCAGATGATCTCCTGTGTCAAAGACAAGAACACAACAACATGATTGAATCTCAATTTAGGAACAACATTCAGAAAACTGCTTCTTGACTTCAACCTGTTCCCGAGTTACTCAGTCTTAATGTTTTTTCACCTCTACCTGCTGCTGTTTTACACTTCATTAAAGGTTTAATAAGAAGCATTTAGAAATACCTGACTGTCATGTGATACCCATTTCTTCAGAATCTTCTCCAGCATGTTGTGGATGAAGGTATTCTTTCCATGACAGCTGTCAAAGGTTTGACATCCCTTTTATTTTCCAGTTTATTATATTCATCTGTTTTCTTAACTCTAACATAAACATTTGATACTCTTCTAAACGTCATGTGATCTGACAGCTATGTTGTCATGACAACAGAAAACAACAGGCATGATCATCTTCAGCAGCAGCTTGACTCCTTCACACTTCACTTCTATTGTTTCCATGGTGATTTTGAAGCTGATGATTTTTTTTGATTGACAGATGTAAATAAACAGTTGCATCATCTTCTGGTCCTCTTCTGATCATTTACTAGCAGATTCAAAAATAAAGAACAAATACTGAATCATGATGATCAATTTATGGATGCCAGGATAATTTATCCAGTCAGATTGTTAGAAGTGAAGATAAATACTAGCAAACATGACTTCAGCTTCAGTGGGTGTAATGAATCCAAGCAGCTCTGGAAAGGACTCATCCAATTATACTGTTTGCAGGTCTCAGTCTCTCAACTGGATTTTCTTTACCAGAATGTCGTCACCAGATTTCAGGTCATGCAGTGATTCGTGTGTAATAATAAGATAGCAATGTAACAATAATAACGTAGGACACTTATGTATTGCTTTGAGTCATAGCTGCATTTACTGTTCAGCTTAAAGAGACAGGACCCCCTAATGACGTATAACAATATTGGTTCCAAGTTTCCCTTGCCCGGATGGGGGTCACCGGGGCCCTCTCCTGGAGCCAGGCCTGGGGGCGGGGCACGTTGGCAAGCGCCTGGTGGCCAGACCTCTGCCCATTGAGTCTGGCCAGGCACAGCCCAAAGAGGCAACATGGGACTCCCCGTGGGCTCACCACCTGCAGGAGGGGCCAAGGGGGTCAGGTGCATTGTGTGTTGGGTGGCGGCCAAAGGCAGTGACCTTGGTGGTCTGATCCCCGGCTGCAGAAACTAGCTCTAGGGACATGGAAAGTCACCTCTCTGATGGGAGCCTGAGCTGGTGCGTGAAGTTGAGAAGTTCCGACTAGATATAGTCGGCCTGACCTCAATGCATAGAAGGGGCTCTGGAACCAGTCTTCTCGAGAGGGGTTGGACTCTCTACCACTCTGGAGAGGGTAGCCTCCCTTCGTCTTTGGGTGGGGGGACGGATCGTGACTGTTGTTTGTGCCTATGGCCCAAACAGCAGCGTACCGGAGTCCTTAGAGGGAGTGCTGGAGAGTGCTCCTTCTGGGGCCTCCCTCGTCCTCCTGGGTGACTTCAATGCTCACGTTGGCAGCGACAGTGTGACCTGGAGAGGTGTGATTGGCAAGAACAGCCCCCCTGATCTGAACCCAAATGGTGTTTTGTTGTTGGACGTCTGGGCTCGTCTCAGATTGTCCATTTACAAACTCCTTGTTCAGGCATAAAGGCGTCAACATGTGCACTTGGCACCAGGAAGCCTTAGGCCACAGATCAATGATCGACTTTGTGGTCGTGTCATCGGATTTGCGGTCGCATGTTCTGGACACTCAGGTGAAGAGGGGGCAGAGCTGTCAACTGATCACCACCTGGTGGTGAGTTGGCTCCGATGGTGGGGAAGGATGCCGGACAGACCAGGCAGACCCAAACGTATTGTGAGGGTCTGCTGGGAATGTCTGGCAGAGTCTCCTGTCAGAAGGAGCTTCAACTCACACCTCCAGGAGAGCCTTGACCATGTCCCGGGGGAGGCGGGGGATATTGAGTCTGAGTGGACCATATTCCGTGCCTCCATTGTTGAGGCAGCTGACCGGTGCTGTGGCCGCAAGGTGGTTGGTGCCTGTTGTGGCGGCAATGCCTGAACCTGCTGGTGGAGAAGGGGAAGCAGTGCAGTGTCAACACTGTGTATAGTGGCGATGGTGTGCTGCTCACCTCAACTCAGGATGTTGTGGATCGGTGGAAGGAATACTTTGAGGACCTCATTAATCCCACCACCGCGTCTTCCAGTGAGGAAACAGGGCCTGGGGACATGAGGCCAGGCTCTCATATCTCCGGGGCTGAAGTTGCCGAGGTAGTCAAAAAACTCCTCAGTGGCAAGGCCCCAGGGGTGGATGAGATCCACCCGGAGTTCCTTAAGGCTCTGGATAATGTAGGGTTGTCGTGGTTGACTCGACTCTGCAACATCGCGTGGACATCGGGGGCGGTGCCGCTGGATTGGCAGACCGGGGTGGTAGTCCTTCTTTTTAAGAAGGGGGACTGGAGGGTGTGTTCCAACTATAGGGGGATTACACTCCTCAGCTTCCCTGGTAAGGTCTATTCAGGGGTACTGGAGAGGAGGGTCCAGCGGATAGTCGAACCTTGGATTCAGGAGAAGCAATGTGGTTTTCGTCCTGGGCGTGGAACAGAAGACCAGCTCTACACCCTCAGCAGGGTCTTCGAGGGTGCATGGGAGTTTTCCCAACCAGTCCACATGTGTTTTGTGGACTTGGAGAAGGCATTCGACCGTGTCCCTCGGGGGGTCCTATAGGGGGTCCTGCAAGAGTATGGGGTGCCGGGCCCCCTGATACGGGCCATCCGCTCCCTGTACGATTGGTGTCAGAGTTTGGTCCACATTGCTGGCAGTAAGTCGAACTCGTTTCCAGTGAGGGTTGGTCTCCGTCAGGGCTGCCCTTTGCCCTCTGTTCATAACTTTTATGGACAGAATTTCTAGGTGCAGTCATGATGTTGAGGGGGTCCGTCTTGTTGACCTCAGGATTGGGTCTCTGCTCTTTGCAGATAATGTGGTCCTGTTGGCGTCATTGGCCTGTGACCTCCAACGATCACAGGATCGGTTCGCCGCCGCGTGTGAAGCGGCTGGGATGAGAATCAGCACCTCCAAAGCCGAGGCCATTGTTCTCAACCGGAAAAAGGTGGAGTGCCCCAAGAAGATCCTGCCCCAAGTGGAGGAGTTCAAGTACCTTGGGGTCTTGTTCACGAGTGAGGGAAGAATGGAGCAGGAGATCGACAGGAGGATCGGTGCAGCGTCTGCAATAATGCGGAGTCTGCACCGGTCTGTTGTGGTGCCCAAAGTTCCTGACCATAGGTCAGAGTAGAGGCGTAGACTGACCGGTATATCTTCAACATGATGGTCTGATACACTGACTGCACAACTGCAGAAGCTGCACCGATCCACCTGTCAATCTCATGCTCCATCCTTCCCTCACTCGTGAACAAGACCCTGAGATTCCTGAACTCCTCCACCTGAGGCAGAACTTCTCCACCAACCTGGAGAGGGCAAACCACCCTTTTTCCATCACGAAACATGACCTTGGATTTGGAGGTGCTAATTTTCATCCCAGCTGCTTCACACTCGGCAAGAAATTGCCCAATGCATGCTGGAGGTCCTGGTTTGAGGTGTCTAACAGGACAAAATCATCTGCAAAAGCAAAGTTCCAAGGTAAGGTTTCTGTGTCAACCGGACTGTTTTTCTTCTCTTGAAGATGTTTTGCCTTCTATCCAGAAGGTTTCTTCAGTTCTGAACTCGCTGGGGACAGAACTTGAAAATATAGCCCTTGTAGACCATTAGCATGTTAATGATCTGGGTGGTCACCTGAGAATCGTTGGCGGGGTTGTTGGTAGGGTCGTTCACCTAGTTTCAGTTGGTGTGTCTCTCCTATGTCTGTTGGCCCTCATGGTGATGTCTCCTGTTCTCCTGAAATGGTGTGAACATTTGGTTTGCTGTTGGAAAGAGTGGAGGACTGCATTGTATATTGGTGATAGGAAGTGCCTTAGCCCACCACCTCTGTTTAAAGATGATCTTTAAAGCTTACCTTTGATAACTATGACCTGGATGATTAAGAATCTACACAGACAAAAAGCAGGGATGAAATCCTGTGGTTCCCAAACCAGACTCCCTCGGGCCCTTGGCTACACTTAGAAATTCCTCATGGACAGACAAAGGACAGCTCAACATGCAGAGGCAACAGGTCTGACTTGCTGCCGGCAATGTGAGCCAATCTCCTGCTCCAGTGGACTGGACAGCCATAAACAGAGGGCCTTGGACCCCATACTCATGGAGCACCCCCTGTTGGGGTCCAGGGTTCTGGGTCATGTGTTGCTTGCTTTTTCCTGCAGGGGGCGTGGAGGAGCGAGTAATTTGTTACAGCTGGTGCTACAGGTGGATGCACCTATTGGCAATCTCCATCAGCCACGTTTAAGGACGGAGTGCCTGTTTGCCAGCGTCGGAAAGTTTCGCATTTTCCATGGTAAAGCTGACTCCTGTTTCCTCGATATTGGTTGTTTGAAACTCGTTGAAATGCTTCTCCCTGCTTGTTTGAGGTCTTCACGCCGCCTTGCTGGAGTGGGGAGCCCCAGAAGACTGGACTAGTGCTTCCCCTGCGGGGAAGGTTTATTTTGAGATCACATTATTTTTTTCTTCAGTACTGCAGTCAACCAAAGATGGCATGAGTGTCCTGCGCAGCTCCACTCGGACAAGAATATAATAAATGACTAACAAAATAAAACAATGAAGTGGCCCTTGAGGTCCAGAGTGCCAGCTATCACACGTTAACTACAACAGCTAGGAATCTCCATTAAAAGATTGTATTCTATCTATGAAGCTTTTTGTAGCTTTCTATTGTTTCCTCAGAGGTCATATTTGTTTTTTGTTCTCTGCATGTTTCCTTGCGATGCATTTCTTTGCACAAATAACGCGGGTGCACCATGGCCTGAAGCTTTGCAGTTGAGGAGCGCTACTCAGGTAAAGATGCATTTCTGTAAACCTAATGCCTTGCTTTATTAGGATATAATGACAACCTCCATTTAAGAAGATTTAAAAAAAACAATGAAAAAAACAAACAAAACATTGCAGGATTCATCTTACCAATCATTGTATTGATTAGTTCATGTTTAGAAGATGTGGATCGTTAGTGAAGATATTATATTCTTTTTCAGCGTTCTACACTGTCAGCTGTTGGATCGCAATACCGCTCGTGTGTCACTGCTAATCTGCGTGTTCTTTGAATGAAGACCTCAAGAAGAAAAATGCCAATTTCGAAATGTATTTAGCAAATAGAACCAATTCAAGATACAAATATTACAGAGCTCCGGGCCAATTCTTAACCCTACAATAACAAAGTCAATTGCCAGGGTATGAAGTCTGACAACCTAACTATCCCTTGACCCAATCTTTTATAGAAACACATATGTAAATTATTGATGCTAATTCAGTCCAATCCAGTCCTTCTTCTTGGATGACCTTGTTTTCTTCTTCCAGTCCCATTGGATGCTTACAGTCCTTGTTCTCCATTGTCTCCCATATGGCCAGTTCAAAGTTCACCTTCTTGCAAAGGAACTTATCAACACCAGTAAACTATTCTGTCACGTTTTACAATGGGGGTTTAACACTTCCCGTCTGAGTGTCTCCTGCTGATTACAACTATCTAAACAACAATCGTGTCAAGGAAGGGTCAACTGACCTTTATTACACTTACTAAAGATTCTACCATTCCTAACTTCTAAAGTACTTCTAAGAGAAGACAGGAACATATGGTAGAACACATGATAACAAAATAAACACAACTCTTCAATTCCCCCTTTTGGCCTAGCCTAAGCTAGGCCAATACTAACAATTCATTGACCGCTCCCTTTGATGTAATCAAAAATAATTGAAGTTTAATCATGGTGCCGTCTTCTTTAGATGTTCCTGGATCTGTCCAAGCGTTCTCTGTGGATTATCTGCTGGGGTACATTGATTCCAGTGATATCAGAGTTAGGGTTAGGGTGTTAGTATGTTAGGATGTTAGGGTTATGGTTAGCATGTAAGGTCCGCTCTGCAACTTCAAAGGGACCAGTCCACCTGGGCTCTGACCATTTTTGCTTGATGACTCTCAGAAGAACCCACTCAGTTGTGTGTGGAATTCCTGGATCCTCACTGACTGTGGTTACAGAGGTTGCCTGTTGGCAGAAAACTGAGACAGTCATTTTTAGTTGAACAAAATAAGATTTTCGTTTCGTTTTCTGCCGCTTATCCGGATCGCGGGGCAGCAGCTTCAGGAGGGATGCCCAGACAGCCCTCTCCCCGGCCACTTCCATCAGCTCTTCCGGAGGAACCCCCAGCCACTCCCAAGCCAGGCGAGAGATGTAATCTCTCCACCTACTCCTGGGCCGGCCACGAGGCCGCCTCCCGGTGGGACATGTCCGGAACACCTCTAAAGGGAGGCATCCGGAAGGCATCCTAGCCAGATGCCCGAGCCACCCCAACTGACTCCTCTCGATGTAGAGGAGCAGCAGTTCTACTCCGAGCCCCTCCCGGATGTCCAAGCTTCTCACCCTATTTCTAAGGCTGAGCCCGGCCACCCTGCAGAGGAAACTCATTTCAGCCGCTTGTATCCACGATCTCGTTCTTTCGGTCATCACCCAGCGTTGATGGCCATAGGTGAGGACTGGGACATAGATTGACTGGTAAATTGAGAGCTTTGCCTTCCGGCTCAGCTCCTTCTTCACCACGACGGATCGGTCACTGCTGATGCCGCTCCGATCCGCCTGTCGATCTCCCGTTCCATCCTACCCTCACTCGTGAACAAGATCCCGAGATACTTGAACTCCTCCACTTGGGGCAGGACCTCCCCCCGAACCCGGAGAAGGCACTATACCTTTTTCCGAGCGAGGACCATGGACTCTGACTTGGAGGTGCTGATCCGCATCCCTGCCGCTTCACACTCGGTCGCGAACCGTCCCAGCATTTGTTGGAGGTCCCTGTTCGATGGCGCCAGAAGAACTACGTCATCCGCAAAAAGCAGCGACAAGATCTTCCGCCCACCGAACTCAACACCCTCCACTCCCCGGCTGCGCCTAGAAATTCTGTCCATAAAAGTTATGAACAGAACCGGTGACAAAGAGCAGCCCTGGCGGAGTCCAACCCTCACTGGGAACGAGTCCGTCTTATAACCGGCTATCCGGACCAAACTCCTGCTCCTTTGGTACAGGGACTGGACGGCCCTTATCAAGGGACCTTCCACCCCATATTCCCGGCGCACCCCCCACAGGATGCTCCTGGGGACCCGGTCATAAGCCTTTTCCAAGTCCACAAAACACATGTGGACTGGTTGGGCAAACTCCCAACTCCCCTAAGCACCCCAGCAAGGGTAAAGAGGTGATCCGTGGTTCCACGACTGGGGCGAAACCTGCATTGTTCCTCCTCGATCAGAGGTTCAACTATCAGTCTAATCCTCTTTTCCAGCACCCTGGCATAGACTTTCCCAGGGAGGCTGATTAATCCTTGTTTGTTGATTAATCCTCTGTTCCACCTTGAGGATATGTGTTGGTAGGATTGAGGAGCTCCTCAAAGTATTCCTTCCACCGCCGGATAATTGCCCCAGGAGACGTCAGCAGCTCCCCACGCACACCTAACATGGTGTGGGCAAGTTGCCGCCTGCCGCCCCTAAGGCGCCGGACAGTTTGCCACTTGGCTACTGACGTTAATGCCCGCTCCAGGGCCGACGCCGTCTGCCGAGCCTCAGCAGCATTGGAGGCTAGCTGGGCCTCGAATTGTTGGAGCCTCCCCTCCAGTTGGTCCAAGCGAGACTGAGGTGGTGACGAGTGTGCTGGGTCCATGTTTGGGCAGATTGTACTGTGACGGGTGCGATTGGGACCCAAAAGCAGCACTCTGGAAAACTGGACCGTGGTAATGACTTTTATTAGCACACAGGCAAACAGGAACTCAGGCAGACAAGGAAACACAGGAAATAGTCCGTTCTTCAGGCTCAGGGCCCGCACAAAGTCTATGGATTGCAGGCTCGGGGAGTGGGTCGAGCAGAGCCGGAATGCGGAACCAAGGGGGAAGGACGTAAATTCTCGGAACCGTGCAGTTCCGCTGACAGCGGGCAGGAGTGACAGAAAGGGTCTTACAGGAGAGGAGGCTGACGATGTAGCGGAGCAGACTGGGGACGAGCAGCAGCAAAGTCGGGGCCAGGCGGAGAAGTCAAAACCAGGTGAGCAGACAGGAACCAGAAACGCTGAGGCAGAAGTCATAGTCAGGGGCAGAAAGCAGGTAGGTTGTCCGGGGAATAGGCGAGGCAGGCAGAACGAAGACAGGCAGGGTCGATAACAGGGACTCCGGCAGGGAAATAACTCTTGAAAGTCTCGCAACAAAGCAGAAGAACAATCTTGCAAAGACTGAGAGTGCAGGGGAGGCTCATAAGCTGGGCTGATTGGGAATAAGCTGCAGCTGTGCTTGCAGGTGAGTGGAGTTGAGCTGACGGGGTGGGAGTGGCTGTCAGGTAGGGTGGAGCAGAGGCAGGGAGAGTGGAAAATTACTGGGGCAGAGGGACAGGAGGGAACTGGGGAAATGGGGCTGTGACAATAATATTATTTCTGATCACAGAGGGCCGTTCTTCCCAATCACACCTCTCCAGGTCACACTGTCGCTGCCAACGTGAGCTGTGTTTCCTAATTATCAACCCTGTGGAGATGAGTTGAAAAACTAGATGCCTGTCTTACTTCTTTGCACTGACTATAAAAAACTCACCAAAGGGCTTTAAGACTCAATGGTGGTATGGAGGAGATTATTCATAAAGATCAACCATATTGTGTTCCAGGTCATAAAATACTGGATAATTTACTTTTAGTTTGTGATTTGATTGATCAAAATTAATTGATTGATCAAAATTTAGATCTAGAACTACTATCCATTAATCAAGAAAAAGCTTTTGAAAGGATGGCCCACATTTATTTGTTTAACACATTTTGAACTTTTGGGTTTGGTGAGAAGTTTGTTTCATGGATTGTGTTTGTACTCGAATGCTACTGTTTTGTTGAAAGTTTTAGGAGGACTGAACTGACCAATCCCCGTACAGAGCGGAATTAGGCAGGGCTGTACATGGCATGTTGTACACTGTAAACCAGGATAAGTTGATTGCACTCAAATTATTTGCATTAAGTCTTTGCCTAAAATTGTTTAAGTTATTGACATCTATTTCTTTAAGTATAATAAACTCAAATGTACAATGGTCAAAATTTACTTTATATTTGTAAGTTATTAATACTTAATTGTTTTAAGTAACCAATGAGAGAAGTTTTTGGGCTCTACTTAAAAGTTCAAATATCAGAAATAATATTTAGGCTTAAAACGTACCTCTTTGAAAAAGCTTATTGTTACTCACTCTGTAGTTCCAGTTACTATCATAGACAGACAAATTATCATACTTACGGGGTCGTCTAATCATTAGGTTAACATCTTAGTCATGCTGCTATAGGCCAAGGCTGCCGGGGTCCAGAAACATGATCACCTGACAGGCCTCTGTCACCACATTGGGTCATGGTTTCTTCTCCTCTCCTCTCCTCCTCCTATCAAGTAGACTAGTGATGCTATTTCTTGTGTAGTTTTTCTGCTTCCCTCCCCCCTTCTGTATTCATTTACAGTTATCGCCGCCTTCAGAGCTGCATAATGACTTTTGGAAATTTTCTCAGTTCCAAGCAAAGTCTCTATTGCACTTTTTTTTGCATGTTGCAACATGTTTTTTTGTACCAGATTGGTGATTCAGTAGCATATGTCCAAGGCAACTGTCTAATGGGATGGCAGAAGTCCCAAGTCACAGACCCTCCAGACCTCTCAAGGAAGAATAGCAGGTATCACTATCAGCAGTAAGTAATGTATGTTGTTGCAAGGGGTGAGCAGCAGGAGCATGAGTCTCCTCTTACTTCCTGGAAGGCATCCACGCACCTGTTTCTGATCCGAAAGGCAGTGAGAAGAGGCCATTTTCTGCCGGTTCACTCTCTTCCAGCAGACTCACATCATCCTCAACAGCAGTTGTAGTTTTTTGTGATGCTTTGTTAGGTGACCTTTTTTCAGCACTTCCACGTGGTGTGTTGCCGTTGACTGTTAGTTTATTGTTTACTGTTGGTTTAAGGGCTGCTATTTGAATTTTTCCGTGAGTCCATACTGACTGATAGATTTGCCAATGGAGAGTTTATACAGTATAGCTGCATCCTATGACACAGCCATCTGCTGACCTCTGACCTGATACTGGTCTACAACAATGCCACAATGTACATCACCGCAGGACACGAGTACCTTTGTAGGCTCAGGGTCACCTTGGAAAGTACGGGTGACATCATAGTGGCATGTCTAATCCTACACTACACTGCCACAATCAGAGGGGAACAATGGGCCTCATTCACCAATATGTTCTTAAGAATCTTCTTAGATTCTTTCTTAAATTGTTCTTAAGAAGATCCTTAAGAAAACCCTACGTCAGATTCATCAACGCGCTCATAAGCCTCAGAATTGTTCGCAGCTGTGTTCCTAGATTGATGAACGCCATCTACTCGTAAGTTGAGAGCGCGTACCAGGTGAGTCTAATTAACATATGATTAGCATAAGTCGCCGCCCACTAATGCCCATAAAAGGAACTGCAGCAGGGCCCTGTAGACAGAGCAAAAAGCAGCAAAATGCCTAAAGCAAAAAAGGAGTCGGATGGAGTGCAGCAGGTGAGGAGAAAAAAAAACTTTGGTAGTTCAGAGGTGGAGGTACTGCGCGCATGTATCTGATTGAATAAAATTTCTTGTGGAGTCTGAGGGTTGGTCAGTGGTGTCAACAACCAGGGAGCCAGGGCATATCCTCGATCCCCTAATAAAATAAATCAAGATTAAATCAAATAAAAAGACAGTTTTGAGAGAAAATATAATATAAAAGATACTTACCAATGAACCATGCGTCACCAGCTGCTCCTTGTTCTAGGTGTGTTCCCACGGAGCTGTTTTGAAAAATAAAGGAGTCGTGTGCTCCTCCTGGGAACCCAGAGACCACGTTTAGTAAGTGGTTGTTGGCGTCGCAGATGAGTTGTACGTTTATGGAATGGTACTGCTTGTGGTTGAGGTATGGGAAGGGGTCTGGAGAGGGTGCCTTGATGCGTACATGGCTGCAGTCTATTGCACCAATGGTGTTCGGGAGGCCAGCAATGTCATGGAATCCTCTTTTGACTGTGACCTGATATTCTGGTGTATACGGAAACTATATATTGTGTGGTCAGTTGATTTATTTCATCCAAGACACGAGGGAGAGCGCGGCTAATTGATGGCTGTGATATGCCCACCCTGTCTCCCAGCTCTCGTTGAAATGTCCCTGTAGCCAAAAAGCCGAGGACCGACAGTACCTGCACGTGCGGGGGGACCGGGTTGGACCGAAGTGCTGGCTCCAACTGGTTGCATAGATCTACCAGGACCGGTCGTGGGAGCCTGAAGCGTCCAAAGAGGAATTCATCACTCTCTGAAAAAAGATCTATATGATTACGAAACATCCATTCTCTCCTTAGGGCCCAATCAGCAATATCTTGCAGCAGCAATAAATATGCCATTGTTTTGCCGGCCTTGGATGGAGAAGTGCCACATATAAATAGGGTGGGGGGGTTACTTGATGGCATGGTTTCCAATTTGGTTGATTAATGTTAAGTCATTGGCACATTTACTTAATTTAAAAATTATCTGTAAATCACCAAAAATAGGAAATAAATAAATAAATATGACAGAATTTTCATTGTAATATTGAATTTTATTGAACTGCACAAGAGCAGAAAACACAACCATTCCAACATGTAGGCACGGAAATGTGTGTAAGAGTACTCCTGAGTGTTCGTAGGATTTGTTCTTACCTACGTATAAATCCAGGATGAGAAGAAAATCACGAATGCCACAATCTTCGTAAAATATTCGTAAATGGGACTTAAGAACAAATTTGTTCGTAAGAACGGTTTGTGAATGAGACTGAATGTTCTGATTATCCAGACCATAACCCTATCCCTCCCATTCACAGTGAGCCATAGGAACATGACGTTGAGTATGACAGTCCCATTTCTACTTGGTGTCATAGTCCAATGAGGCTCACTGCTGAATATCTTAGTGAGGGAACCTGTGCTGTAAAGTCTGATGGGCCTCCTCACCCTTATGTCCTACACTGCTCTGTTAGGCAGGATGAAGCTACAAGTTGTGTTGTGGAACATGGTGTTGCCATGATGAATGCATATTGCGTGTTTCCACTGATTGGTTTTCCAGCTGCCCTTACAGTTAGGAACTAACTCTTAACACCTGGAGGCTGTTTAAGAAAGCAGGTTTAGGGCGATCGCCCCGCTCCACCAAACACAGATCTTCTTGAAACTTGACCTTCGCAACATCTATTATCTGGTGTGGATCAGAGAGGGGGACGAATGGAAGACAGCCATTAACACCCCATTGGGACATTTCGCGATGATGAACAAATTCATTTTCGTATACCTGGACAGCATTCTGATCTTTTCGGAGATGAAGGAGGAGCACTTTCAGCATTTCTGCCTCATCCTCCAGCGGCTCCTGGAGAACCGATTATTTGTGAAGGCAGAGAAGTGCGAGTTCCACATCTCCACGATCTCCTTCCTGGGGTTCATTGTGGTACGGGGACAGCTCTCCCTGGATCCGCCCATGGTGAGGACAGTGATGGAGTGACCACTCCCTCCTACCGTAAGCAGCTGCAACAGTTCCTTTGCTTTGCAAATTTCTACCGCCGCTTCATCTGGGACTAGAACAAGGTAGCTGCCCTGCTCACCAAACTCACCTCCACACTGCAGGCTTTCCGCTGGACCCCCAAGGCTGAAACTGCATTCAGCTGGCTGAAGGGCCTGTTATCATCAGCACCCATCCTCGTGCACCCCGACCCCAGCCACCAGTTCGTGGTGGAGGTGGATGCCTCAGACGTGGGAGTGGGGACCGTCCTGTCACAAAGGAGCGTGGCGGATCAGAAGCTCCATCCATTCACATTCTACAGTTGCCGGCTTTCTCCGGCAGAGAGGAATTACGACGTGTGGAACAACTAGCTCCTGGCCATGGTCCAGGCACTCCAGGAAGGGAGGCACTGGCTGGAGGGTGGGGCTCAACTGTTCATGGTGTGGACCGTCATCATAAGAACTTCACCTACCGGCAAGATGCTCAACTCCTGGCAGGCTCGGTGGGCTCTGTTTCTGGGACGCTTTCAGTTCACACTTACATACCTCCTTTACTCATGCAACCTAAAGCCGGATGCCCTGTCCTGCAAGTTCACCTCCGATCCTGTGGACACAGATCTGGACCCCATCTTACCCCCTTCCTGCATCCTGGGGGCCGCATCTTGGCAGGTGGAGGAGAGAGTCCAAGGGCTCCAGCAATCATCCCTGGGGGGTCCATCGAACGGGCTATTCATCCTGGAGGCATTGCGGTCCGACATTCTGCAGTCGGCCCACGCCTCAAAGCTGACCTGCCACCTGAGTTTCAACCGCACACTACAGTTCCTCTGACAGCAGTTCTGGTGGCCCTCCGTGACCCGAGACAACAGGGACCACATAGCGGCCTGCCCCGGGTGTGCCAGGGGAAAGTCATCCCACCAGCCACCTGCGGGACTCCTCCAGCCCCTGGAGATCCCTCAATGCCATTGGTTGCACATCACGGTGGACTTCCTCACTGGCCTCCCTCCCTCCGAGGGTCATCAGGTCGTCCTGACTGTGGTTGACCGATTTTCCAAGACAGCCCACTTCATTCCCCTTCCAAAGCTCCTATCGGTGGCAGAGACCGGGGAGCTCCTGATCCAGTATGTGCTCCACTTCCACAGGATCGGAAGAGACATCCTGTCCAACCGGGGTCCACAGTTCTTCTCTCAAGTGTGGAGGGCCTTCTGCTCGGCAGCTTCGGCCAGCTTCACGGCAGGGTACCATCCACAGGCCAATAGGCAGGCGGAGAGGACCAACCAGAGCCTGGAGGACGGCCTGAGGTGTGTGGCGGCCCACAACCCATCCGCCTGGAGTGCCTACCTGCCGTGGGTGGAGTACGCCCACAACTCCTTGGTCTCAGCGTCCACCAGACTATCCCCCTTGATGGCGTTTCTGGGGTACCAGCCCCCTGTTGTTTGAGGTCCAGGAGGATGAGGAGGCGGTGCCCTCGGTACAGGTCAACATACACTGGTGCAGGAGGGCGTGGAGGCAGGTCCACGCTGCACTCCTGCGGGCCTCTCAGCACTCACAACGGCAGGCCAATCGCCACCGGACTCCAGCCCTGTCCTATCAGCCAGGTCAGAAGGTCTGGCTGTTCACAAACCACCTCCCGCTCCAGGTGGAGTCTCGGAAGCTGGCTCTGTGCTTTGTTGGCCCCTTTGAGGTGGAGCGGGTGGTGAACCCCACAGCCATCCGCCTAAAGCTTCTCCTGGCATTCAAGTTACACCCCACATTCCACGTGTCCAAGGTCAAGCTGGTCGCTGAGTCGGATCTGGTCCCTCCGTACGAGCCCCCACCTCCCCCCGTATTGTGGATGGGGGGGCAGCGCCTACACAGTCTGAAGCATCCTGGACGTCCGCTGACAAGGGTTCCAGTTCTTGGTCATTTGGGAGGGATACGGTCTGGAGGAGCGATCATGGTTGCCCCACCGTTTCATCCTGGATAACAGCCTCCTCCGTGACTTCTACCACATCGACTCGGACAAGCCTGGTAGGGTGCCTGGAAGTGCCCATTGAGGGGGAGGTAATGTTGGGGCCCAGGGTTCTGGGTCCATGGAGCAGCCAGTACTTGGTTACAGCTGGTGCTGCAGGCGGACGCACCTGCCGGAAATCTCCATCAGCCTCGTATTTAAGGAAGGAGCACCTGTCTGCCAGCTTCGGAGAGTTATCTTGCTTCTATGGTAGACCTGACTCCTGTTTGTTCGTGTATGCTTGTACTCGTATTAACGCTTCTCCCTGCCTGTTCAAGGTCTCCATGCCGCCCTGCTGGAGGGAAGAGCGCGTAGGACCAGACTCTCGTGTTTGCTACGCATTGGAGCTCTCTGTGCGCCCCAGAAGGCTGGAGGAGTGCTTTCCCTGCAGTCCCTTAGGACTTCAGAACAGACTGGTTTTAGACTTAGCTTTGCGACAGGAACAGCAGTGATACAATCTTCGCATTGGCAAGAAACACAAGAACACTCAAGTTTTAAACAAATAAACACCAGCTCTCTCCTCCTCTCTTCTTTCATCTCCTCCCCTTTCCTCCAAGGTCCGAAAAGAGCGTGTCTGTACGCGCGCTCGCGTTCGTACAGTGTGTATGTGAGAGGGAGGGGTGTACGTGGACGGTCTCTGAAGTGGATTGGAAGAGAATGTGATGCAGTGCGTCCTTTACTGAAGTAAATTAGCAGTGCCATTGGGCCCGCAACTTCCGGTGGGGAGGTTTCAAAATACAGATTTTTCTTGGAATAACGGAGAAAATCTGCCAAATAGAAAAAGAAATGGTTCTGCATCGGTGCTTCAATAACCCAACACAGTTTATAAAAAGGGCAGGGTTATATTCAGTATTTATTCTTGGAAAAAAAACAGATCTCTGATCTTTCAACTTGAGATATTCGACAGAAAAATCTATTATGTTATATAACAAGTCTATTATGTTATATAACGCACCATCATTCCTTTGGTTATTTTAACAAACCCAATTAAATGGACAAGTTTATAGTTACAGCATGACAGCTGTTTTCCTTCAGCATGTATATTTTCTTCCGCCATGTGTCCAATAACCCTTCGTGTGTGATGGAGCTTGACGCCTGTGCAACTTTGGGGTTTCTCCCGGGTCCTAAAGCAGGATATCTCCGCAATGATTCACTCTTCCCTTTTTCTTTTTCCTCTCTACCGCATCTCGCCTCCTCTGGTGTTGTTCTTGTTTTCGTGGATGTGATTTATTCGCTGTTGTCCCTCCGTCTGTGAAGATCTGACTGACCTCCTGAAATATCAAGCTCAACCTAATGGGTTTGGGCTCCAATCCATTTCTATGGACATTTTAAAGATCTCTTTTTAGGTAATCTCAGCCAAGATGGATGAGTCAACACCTAATCGCGGGCTTAACATTAAAATTATTTATCAGTAGAACAGTTGCATTTGATGGTTTTGCCAATAAAATCTGAGACATATTGATAAAAGGACTGAGGAAAGCATACGACATTTCGTTTGATCTGTATTCAGAGGACAAAACTTCCATTCAGGAAAACAATTTCAGATGTAGGGGAAGACTTAGTTAAAGCAAGAACACAACAATCTGTCCCGTAGGGGGGGAAATCGCATCAAAGAGTTAGAGTCAGGTGGAGGACAGGACACAGCACGCAGGTAAAGAAATTACCTCCAAAAACAACAAATAACGGAAGAATTTTCATGCTGCCATTGTTTTGCTTCCGAGTGGATCGTTTTTTTTTTGTTTTTTTTTTAGAGCGTTACTTTATTTGAATGTTTTAAAGAATACTGTTTTTGCTTCACAGCAATGCAGGAAATGCTGTCTGTGTTCATGTGGGCATTTGTTCTGAATGTCTGTTCAACAAACATGAGAAAACATGATAACTCAGCACAGCAGCTGGACAAAAAAGCAGTAACACTGCAGTGCTGTAAGTGACAAACTTGAATCTTCCCCTCCACAAACCTTCTGTCTTTTTTCGAATCTTTGTCCTTCCCGGCTAGCCATTTGGTATGCTTTCTGGGCATCAGAGTAGTTCCGGTGTCATTATGCAGCTATTACTTACCAGCCCAATAGACCGCTCCGTTCTCAGAATGCTGGTCTACTTGTGGTTCCCAGAGTTTCTAGGAGTAGAATGGGGGGCCGAGCATTTAGCTACCCTGCTATAGAACCAGCTCCCTGTCCAGGTACGGGAGGCTGACTCCATCGCTGCTTTTAAGATCAGACTTAAAACCTACCTCTTTGAAAAAGCTTATTGTTACTAATTCTGTAGTTCCAGTTACTACCATAGACAGACAAATTATCATACTTAGGGGGTCGTCTAATCGTTAGGTCACATCTTAGCTATGCTGTTATAGGCCAAGGCTGCCGGGGTCCGGAAACATGATCACCTGATAGGCCTCTGTCACCCCACTGGGTCATGGTTTCCTCTCCTCCCCTCCTCTCCTCTCCTCTCCTCTCCTCTCCTCTCCTCTCCTCTCCTCTCCTCTCCTCTCCTCTCCTCTCCTCTCCTCTCCTCTCCTCTCCTCTCTCCTCTCCTCTCCTCCTCTCTCTTTACCCAGCCGGCCATCAGCAGGAGGGTCCCCCTACATGAGCCTGGTCCTGCTCAAGGTTTCTTCCTGTTAAAGGGGAGTTTTTCCTTGCCACTGTTGCTTGTCTGGGGTTAGGCCCTGGGATTCTGGAAAGCGCCTTGAAACAATTTTGATTGTAAAAGACGCTATATAAATAAAGATTGATTTGATTTGATTTACTGATTCACCTGCAGGACTTTGGTGTCAAGTTCAAGTACCTCGGGGTCTTGTTCACGAGTGAGGGAAGAATGGAGCAGGAGATCGACAGGTGGATCGGTGCGGCGTCCGCAGTAATGCGGACTCTGCACTGGTCTGTAGTGGTCAAGATAGAGCTGAGCCAAAAGGCGAAGCTCTCAATTTACCGGTCGATCTTCGTTCCTACCCTATGGTCATGAGCTTTTTCCTTGCTTGTTTGGGGTTAGGCCCTGGGATTCTGTAAAGAGCCTAGAAACAATTTTGATTGATTGATTGACACACAAACAAACACACACACACACTGAAATGGATGACTGTTTCCTGCAGAATTATCCAGCTGGTAAATAGAGGCTTTATGGGAGCAACTCCATACTGTAATGACTTCAAATCAGCAGACGTCATTTTCAGACTTTCAATTCTTCTCTGTTTTTTTCATTTTCCATCTCTCTGTAGGAGAGTATAAATATATACAAAAATATCTTGCAGCAGAAGGCAGCGTTGGCATAGTCATTATTTACAAGCATACCACAAACATCGCCTTGGATTCTTGGGGACTAGCCAAAATGTCCTCATGTTGCAGCAAAATTCATATCCAGATCCTCACAATCATGCTGGAACATCCTTTACTTCCATCTTTGGGAAGACAAGTACATTTCCTAGCTCTCTACTCAACACTGACCATCCCATCTACCTCCTGACCCTGACTAACCTAAACCTTTAAACTCGATCTTGACTCTCAAATAGCCTTTTGAAGCGCTGACCAAATGTCCTCACTCTGCGTTTTACTACCAAAGTGAGGACATTTGGTGCGGGCAACTTTTTTCTTTTACTTCCTTTGCCAGTAAAAGAACATATGCAAGTTAGTTTCCATTATTCTATTAATGGGCTCAACATGATGACTACTGACAGGTGAAGTGAATAACATCTATTATGTCTCTATTATGGGGATGTAAAAATGGGCAAGAAGCTATTTAATTGACTTGGTCAGAACAGCCATGTAGTGGCCAGAACAAATGATCAAAAATGGTTCACAGAAAGAACTCTAATGTGGCCATTTAACTTATATGCACCTTATTTTAAGAGCCAATTGAAGGAACTAGATGATGAATAATTATTTCTTGACATGCCTGGGCCTGTAATTGTACCACGTTAGGGTTGATGACTGTATAACAAGAAAACTCCAAGTGGGAAGAAAATCACTGTTTCTGATGGAGTAGTTACACTTGAGATCTCAAAAGTTCTAATGGACCGGCTTCTTCTCATACACCAGTCCTGCAGGTGAATAAGTAATGGCTGCATAATGACACCCTAACCCTAACCCTAACCCTAACCCTATGACAATGGATGACTGTTTCCTGCAGAATTATCCAGCTGGTAAATAGAGGCTTTATGGGAGCAACTCCATACTGTAATGACTTCAAATCAGCAGACGTCATTTTCAGATTTTCTGTTTTTTTAATTTTCCATCTCTCTGTAGGAGAGTGTATAAATATATACATAAATATTTTGCAGCAGAAAGCAGCGACCAGGGAGCGACCAGGACCAGGTTCATGTAGGGGGACCCTCCTGCTGATGGCCGGCTGGGTAGAGAGAGCGGAGAAGGGGGGAGGACAGGTAGAGGATAGAATAGGTAGGAGAGGAGAGAAGAGGGGAGGAAAGGAGAGGAGAGGAGAGGTGAGGTAGAGGAGAGAATAGACATAGATCATAAAGAATACATAGAGAAATACATTATATTAATAAAGAAGTTGTTGTTGCCTGCTTTCGGGTCCAGCTCTAACTTCCTGAGCTGAAAAATCAATTGTCCCATATTTGGACACTAAAAGACGTGTACCTTATTGAACTAAATGCACTTTGTTGGGGGGCTTTTAAAATTTTGAGCAATGTTTTATGAAATGAAATAGGTCAGTTATGCCTGCTGCTGCTGAATCTACCTGTCTCTCTACATTACTGTTGCTACGAGAATGCTGATCTGATCATGCACATGGTGGATTCTTCATCTCTGTTCCTGCTGATCCTCCTCTCTGTTTCATCTTTCTATTTAACACCTCTATGCAGAACATCGCCAAAGGGACATTAAACGTCAATGGTGGGAGGGATGGACGGAAGGGAGCATTGATCTCTGAGGTGGCAGCACAGAAAAAGATGGATGCGCTGTTTCTGCAGGAGACACACACATCTGCTGCAGATAAGATGGCCCTCGCCTCCTCAGCCATGGCACCAACATTAGCACAGGTGTAGCATCCTTTTTAGAACATCATTAAATGTTAATATTTATCCTCACAATCAGGGTAACGAGAGGGTGCTTTAATTTACTTCACTTGAAAGGGTTATGGAAAATTACTCACAGGATCTCTTTGTTGTAGGTGGAGATTTTAACTGCGCCACTGACTTCACTCTGGACAGGACAGGTGAGGAGCCGCATCCTCCATCATCTATCAGACAGAGCCCTGTCCAACAGACTGAAGGGAGTTCTGGAGAACATTGTAGGCATTGACCATATGTACTGTGTGCCATAGAGGTCAATGAGGGACAATATTTTCTTAA
Source organism: Takifugu flavidus (assembly GCF_003711565.1). Taxonomy (NCBI): domain Eukaryota; kingdom Metazoa; phylum Chordata; class Actinopteri; order Tetraodontiformes; family Tetraodontidae; genus Takifugu; species Takifugu flavidus. The sequence continues at coordinate 16,165,771 of NC_079523.1, read as the reverse complement.
TAAGAGACATAATTGAAGCATGTAAATATTTTAATGTGAATATAAGGATTCTTTCACTGGATCAAGAGATGGCTTTTGACAGGGTGGACCACTCTTATTTATTTTGAGGGCTATTGATTTTGGCGAAGGGTTTTATTCATGGGTTACTTTGTTGTACCAGGGTGTGCAGTGTTTAGTTAATATGGGGGCAGGGCTGAGCCGGCCCATCCCTGTACATCGAGGAATAAGCCAGGGATGCCCTATTTCAGGTCAGCTCTATAGTCATTGAGCCCCTGCTGTGCAGGCTGAGAAGCCGGCTAGGGAGGGGGGTTTACATTTTCACAATCTTGCAGCCTTGACCATCCCCTAGTTGTCTGTGATTACGCAGATGATGCCCTCTCCTTTCCTCTTCTCTCCTCCTCCCAACTTCCTGTGGCTGCTCAGCCTTCTTGGGAGGCTTTTTAAGCGGCTGACATGAGCTCACCAGCGTCAGACCGTTTCTTCTTTGCCAGTGGTAACCAGAGCATTTATATGACCAACAAACTTTGTTTCTATCCTGACTAATATGCTTTTTTCTCTCTCCCTGAAGTCATCGCTTCCCTCAAAGTTCCTCACTGCGTAATCACGTCAGTCCCTCTCGTTTTGTTTGCGTTTCTTCTTAGTAAACCTTTTTTGAACTTAGTCTTATGTCTGCTGTCTGCACCTTGAGGTCTTGTCCTTGTGCTCCTTATCATTTTTGTAGCATCCAAGTATTTAACTTTTCCTTTCCTCTTTACAGGTGAGGTCTGTTTTTCACTATGTCTTTATTTTGAAAACTAACAAGTTTCATTTCAGGCTGACATCCTTTGTGTGTGTAAGTGTGTGTGTTCCTACCTGGGAATTTGTGTGGTCTCCGTCTACCCCAGTCCTGTCCCCATTTGTCTTGTCTTGAGTTTGCCTTATGCCACAGATCACATCACAGGTCAACGGAGCAATTAAAAACCCATTCTATTTTCAGATGTCTGTTAGAAGAAGATGCAGTTTATCAATTATAAGTAGAACAGTTTAGGTTGTGTTTAATCTTCTCTTTCTTATTGTACTTGGAGTAACTTAATTAAAACTTGTGAAATAAAAAAAAAAAGGCTGAGCAGAACCATCCGGCATCGGAACCTTTTAGTCTTTGCTACTCTGGTTTAATGTCACATTTGTAGAAATTTTAACGAGGTGGATCTTTTCAAGTATGTGTTCAAGCAATGTCGGTTTAATTAATCACATTTTCTGCAACCAAATATTTGATCATACAGTGGTTTTAATCCATGATACTTTTATTTGCTCCTTTTGTTAATGTTGCAGAGCGATGGTGTACGTTTAAACCATTATTTGTATAGCATTATATAACGTATGGCTCCATTATATTGTCCGAGTTTGAAGAAAGTGGGGTTGCGTGATTTATAAACCCCCAAAAGGAACTCTTTATGAAACCGAACATCCGGGAAACGCAACCCGATCTGCAAAAGACGTGGAATGCGTGTTTTTTTCCCCTTCCGCCCCTCAAACTCTGCGACGGTGAAAGACTAAAAAGCGACATGATTGGTGGATGCAGCCATTAGAGGTGAAATGTAAAACCTCGTCGTTTTGTTGCATCGGGGGCGTTACGAAAGGAACGCTCCCCTCTTGTTTTTTCCCTTTCCTCAATGACAACAGCAACTAGCCGGGCTGAGCCGTGGGAAGCGTCTCCCGGTGTGGGCAGGATTTCCAGGCAAGTGTGCGGTAAGGACAAACGGCACGACCACGGTAACCGCGGACGACAAACAGCAGGCGTCGCACATGAGGGTCGCGGCAGCGCGAAACGTCAGACGGGCAGAAAACGCACACAATGCACAATGGTGTTGCCTCGGAGTGCCGCGATAGCTCTCAAACAAACCCGGGAGAGAGTGGCTTGCTTGACAGCTGCGGGGCCAATGGGATCGCGCGTGGGGCCAGATGCGCTCGGCCGCGACCAATGGAAGAATGCGAAACGTTGCGCTGCCGCTGAGCGCAGATGGTAATGTTAGGGTGGCTGCCGCAGCCACACCGCCGCCGCCGCCGCCGTTAAACTTCCACTAAATAACAGGCTGCTGGTGTTCGAGCTGCCGCGGTGGGGATTTTAGGTAAGAAGCGGCGGCTAAGTTTTGGACGTGGCGTCTCTTTGTTGTTAAATAGGCAGACGTGGAGACGGGGGGCGCGGGGGGGGGAAGGTGTGTGTGCGCGCGTCTGACTGGAAGGTCTCCGGTCTGGAAGAACAAACAACTCCAGCCTCCAGACTGAATAAACTCCCTGGGCTGCTGGCTCCAGGTGGATTACAAGTATATTAGTCGGAGTTTCACTGCTCTGATCTTTTCATCCTTTGCTCCCCCGGCCTGTCCTCCACTCACCTCCCCATCCCTCGACTCCCCCCCCCCCCCCGCCCCTGCCTGCTAATTTTTATGCATTTTTCTAAACTGTCATGGCGATTTTGTGTCCTTGGAAATAGAAACGGGCTCGTGTTTCTTTGTTGTTTTTTTCCCCCTGCCGGGCTAACCCGGGACACGGGTCGGTGCTGACAACATGTGCCAGGAGCCGTTGAATCGTTGGCCGGGGAGGCTTTTCTATGGACAGATGTCCCCGTAAAGGAGTTATCGAGGTTGTCCACACGTGTAAGGCTCTTACTGTGTATTTACACCAGCGATGCAGTGACATTACGAAGCTAGCCAAGCTAGCTCGGCAGCGGAGGCTGGAATCTAAAGTAGGACACAGCGGTTCTCGGACTCGGTATGTTTGCGGTTCCTGTTGTATCCTGTCTTTCCTTGGCTGTCTTTCTCCTCACCGGGAACTATTTTTTCCCCCTCAACTACCCCCCACCACCACCCAACTTGTGGCAGCAGCCGCTGGAAGATTGAGGCTAGCCTGTTAGCTTGGGCATTTGCTAGCCTCCTTTTAAAGTGGGCTTGGATCAGCCTCTAGCTTGTTAGCACCTTGACACATTTGCAGACAGGCGTTCGGCGTGTGTGTGGAAACGTGAGGAATTACAAGTTCTCGGAGTGATAAAGCTGCCCACACCTGCCCAGGTGTGCTGGTCTCGGGTGGTGCTAACAGTGAGCCCCTATCTTAAGGTAGGGACTGAACGGAGCACAGCTGTGAAACTGAGTATCACAATTTAAAGCGTTTTGTCTTCAAGAATGTTTGTTAGGGGTTGCTAGCATCTGTAAAATGAAGGATTCTCCTGGTTGATGTGGCAGCGGGGCTGCTGGGTTTGGATACACTGAGCTGAGGGTTTGTTTCAAGCTCAAACCCTCTATTTGCAATTGATCTGAGGGCTATATTGGAAAGGTGATGATAACTTTAAATTCACATCTAATTTGCAGTCTGTTCCATTCAGAATCTGATTTATTGTATTTATTTAGATATGTATATATTTCAATGACACATGTGTCTGTCCATGTGTGTGCTGGCCTTAGTAAGAACATAGATGTAGTATGGGATTGATGGAGCCATCTGTGTCACTATGGCCAGGGTTGATGTGCACGTCTAAGATACAGCAACATGTGGTCTTTAGTGCTGCTGATGAAAGTAGCTATAATTACTTTATGCTCTGTCGCCATCCTCATGGGCTGTTTTATTGTCGTGAGTCATGCTGATGCACCGAAAAAAAGGTTTAAGTCGCTTTTCAAAGGACCTGTAAGGTGGTTAAAATCCGATATGAGAACTTGATGTTCATACTTGGGAATTTGCTTGTCTTTATCTTTCCTTCACAGTTGGAACAAGGCCACCGAATAGGAGGGGGCAGAGTGACAACACCTGCTGGACTGAATGGAAAAAGCAAATAATCCTTCTGACAGAGTAGAGTAGCTGGACAGTGGGAAAGGACATGAGGAAAACAGTAATTCATTCTTTTTGTCCTTCTGTCTGCAGCATTTATCCACACTGAATTAAAGAATAGTGTTTATATCAGCATTTGTTTCATATTAGCCAGCCATCCAGCCTACCTTTCCTAATTCACCAGTCCGATCATTGTCTTCGTGTTATCGAGTCTCATCGTGTCTTGACCTCCTGACTTTAGAATTGCATTGTGAATTTGTTAATTCAGCTATGCTGGACAAAAGTTGTCTGCCTTTGCCTCCAGTGGGAGGCCTACTGTCCTCTGATCGGGCCTAAATGACCAGAACTGCACTATTGGCTTCACGTGATGACATTGTCATCCTGCAGGTGTTCAACAGGAAGTGAAGGTGTCCTTGGTCCTTGTGTATAGGACCTGATATATGTCAGTTGTGATATTTCAGGACCGTTAAATGACGGGACGTTGATTAAATACAACAGCAACATGACATTTTCCCTAAGAGAGCCAACTCCCTAAACATGTACAAGGACCGGGATATATGTTTCCATAGCTCACTGAACTTTCTGAGAAGTCAGTTTTCCATCTGAACCAAATAATGGTTTGAGCCTCTTTTTGCCGACAGCAGTTAAATGTTGGATTTCTGCATTTTCCGTCAACGCAGATTATGTCAGGCCGGTCCCGTCAGCCTGTTACACCTGCTGCTTGATTGATTTGATGCTCGTGTCTCGCTGGGTCCGGCCTGGTTCCATCCTGCCGTTTGGAACCTGTTTTCAGTTTGGACTTTGCTTGTGCCCTCGCTGTTTCACCCCTGGATGCTATTCCTTTGCTTGGGTTGATCACTGTGTGTGATCACTGCCCTTATGCATACATTTTAAAGTAATGTATGGGAATAACAGGGTGGCAGAGTGGTTAGCGGAGCCGTCCGGGCCTTTCTGCACGCAGACTTTGCCGGGACTCCACAGGGCCTCCAGGTGAGAGTCCTGTGGACAACTGGATATCTGTCTCCATCACTCAGTGCAGCCTCAGGGGACTCACGACGACGGTTGTCGGAGGCAAAGAGGAGGGATGCCGAAAACATTCCAAACTTTCAAGGTCAAACACAATAAAATGTGTCAACAGCCACCAAAGCTACAATGTCAGATCACTTCTGCCAACTTTAAGTTAAGCAGGTTTGTTTCTTTTTAGCATATAGTATAAAAAGACAAAACTATTTGCAATGTAGATGTTCTTATAATAATGTTAAAGGGAGTTATCAGGTGTGAGTTATAATGTGGCCAAATTAGGAAATGTCTATATTTCTTAGAGTGTAATTTTGATCTTACAATGTCCTATACCGGCCTTTATTTTGACACATTTGCACTGATCTCTCTCTATTTGTTGTTCTACCTTTGTGAGGCCTGAAATATGTCCTCATTTAGCCACGGGCTAGTTAATTGCTGCCTTTTCTAAATCAGGGTCCGGGGACGCTGCAGCCTTTTGCCAGGTGAGCAAGACAGCCTGGACAGACGGTTGGTCCAGCGCAGGGCACTCGGGACATCCACCCACACCTGCGAAGAGTTTTCCAAAAACGTAGCAGCCCCTTTCTTCAGTCGATGAGCGTTATTGTAGCATTGAGGAGTGCGATTGTTGAAAGTGGTGATTGTAGTTCTGCTGTAAATCTGTTCAAACCCAGAACCAGACGGACTCATTGCGTTGCACGTTGGTCACACAACGAGTGGTCCTTCGTTGGTTTGGACATGAAAACCAGCCTGTTCTCACCTGCACTGATTCGGCTGTGACAGTGCGATGGACATCGACCCGCCCGTTTGGTGCCTTCTTTCTCTTTTTGCCGCCTTTTTCTCCCCCAAAGCTGATCAGTCAATGAGAGTCGCCTTTAGAGTCAAAACCCAGATCTTACTCAGATCAGCTCATTTAAACTGAGCATCTTCAGACGGGTCAGGTCTTAACAGATCGCCTCACTTTTCTGTGAAAAAGCAGAGAACCTGTCTCATTACAGACATGAACACTGATTACATTTCAGAGCTAACTGGGCTAAATCCAGCCTACCAGTAAACCTAAATGTCTCGGTTTTGCTTCTCCTCCTCCAGAGTTGACGCAGATTAAAGGTATTAGTCATGCTTGTTTTTTATATTGTTCAATAATTATGAGGTTTAGTGGACTGAAATAGAGGAACGTCAGGTTTTAGCAATACACTCTGCAGTCTCATCACTTTAACAATAATTTAACTGTACAGCAGAATTCTGTTGTATATATTTAATGTAAGTTTATCCTGAAGGAAAAATCACATCAATGCCCCGGACAGCAGATGCAGCAAGCACGTTCTTGTGCTAAATTTGGTAAAATGTTTGTTCAGAGGTGTGCACTTTACTTTCTTGTCCGGGCTTAAAACTCTGATATTTCTGCAAAAATTCCAGATTTTGATTATTTGGTTGTTCCTGATCAGTAGATGAATAAATGTGGAATCCAGACAGCTAAATGAATGCCGATCTTTAATTTAAATGTAACATTTAAATCAGTTGCAGCTGCATGGGCCACCATTTCCAAAAATAACTTCTACATTTAACATGTTCATAGATTTATCTATATTTTTCTTGCCGTTTCAGAACCGTAGCCTTGAGGTCTGAAGCACAGCACCCCTTCAGTAATGTCAAATGAGCCTTCAGCAGTTGTGCAAATGTATGCTGCAGTTGTCCATATGCTGATGTTAATACTGCTGTTTTATACATTAGGTTTCTGTGGCTTTATGTGGAACTCACGAGTGTGTTTGTTTGATATTTCTGACCATCTTTTCTGATTTGTTCAGATTATAGCACCCTCATTCAACCCTGTCCATGCACAATTCATCCTTTGTCTCTTCCTGTGACTCAAATCAGGAGCGTTAGATCACCTTCTTCTACACAGGCGGGAGATGTAATGATGACTATAGTGTTCGGTGGTATGTGTGTGGAAGAATTATATGGAGTAAAGGCAAGACAAACGGTGATGGGGGATGTTTGCAAGGGCTTTTATGCTGTTTGTTAGAGTGACAAAAAAGTACATGTTGACCCAAGTATTAAAACTGCGTGGACTACGGAGCCACAGGAGTGTTTGGGGAGTGGTTGTGTTTTCTTCTGGAAGGGATACTGTGTTTTCAAATGTAGCTTGCTGTTTTAGGTAGGATGGTCTATATTTTGTTGTACATTTAATCCTATTGTGGTAACAATTTTAGCTTTTGTGTTCCTCTCTAGCCCTGGACTCAAGCTAGCACACCACCACCATCCTCCTATTGTTTTACACAAACTCTTGGAATAGATACATAGAGACTCCGTTTATCGTACTCAATTGTTGAACCAAATGATGCCCCTTTTAAAATGGTCTTTATTTCTGTCTGCACATGATACACACAAACACACATACACGATTTACCTTGGTGCTATGTGTAGTTGGGAAATTATTTGTGATTTTTATGGAGCACAGTGACTTGAGTCACGTTATCTGATCTTCAGCTTGCAGTGAAGAAGCTGCTCTGTTGGATATGACAACGAAGAACTCCTTGAAGGGCTAAACGATCAGCCAGATATCCTCTAGCCTTCAAAGTGATCAGAAAAGCTAGGCTATTCCTCGTGAGAAACATGTGCTTTAGTGAATGCTCGTTTCATTTTCCCAAAGTTCCATTCCATCATCTCTTTTTCATCACGAATGGGGCAAACCCGCTGTTTATGTTCAGCACTTCTTGAAACAATGGGCTAACTTACTGGTTGTAAGCTGTTTAGTATTTTGTGCCTCAACTGAGAAAGTGTAGAGGGACATTGTGGTGGTTCAGTGATGACCACTTTGGTATTATCCTTTAATTTGCACCCTGCTGTGACACGCAGAGACTTTTGGCCGGGATACCCACATTTAGTTATGCACTTGAAATATCGGATCATTTATAATTTCCAGAAAACCACTAAATTCTGTCCAGTTTTTTCTATTGATACCCAGATAAACCTAATACTTGCTCTTCTTTTCGTGAATTTAGCTCTGTCCTGCGCTGTCCTTGTGGCACATGGACTAAAGGCTGTCTGTGGTCCCAGTGTTCTGATAGTTGCTCCTTTCTAGCTATTTGACTGGCTGACTGACTGAAGAAAACTTGCTTTATGGGCTTAAACATTTCCAGCTTCAGTTGTCCTACATTTGAAGGCTTTCATATAAGAATAAGGCCAATGAATTTAATAGATATGTTTCTGTGAATGATGCATCATCCAAGCTAGCAAGCTGCAGCAGGTGGGTTCAAGATCATACAACCACGCATTCAAAAACTACCATATTTCATTAAATTCCAGACAGGAAGTTAAGGTGGTTATTTCAATGCTTGTTAACCTGCACAGCGAAAATCCCACGAATGCCTCAGCAGCGGGTTAGCAGACAGACCAATGCTACAGTTTAAAGACGCTAATGTCCGAAATTAGAGTCAGGCCAGTATAATGCTGGATCTTTAGAGCATGCTTCTCTGATATATATATATATTTCTTTTAATTGCGATTTTTCTGCTAAATCGACATTTTACAAACCTGTCTGTGCCATAACACGCTAAAGATAAACATTTGAATAAAACAGACAATAATATAATGCTTCAGTAACTACGCTTTGTACTGCAGGTGTAAAAAGTTTATCGTTGCTAAGTATTTCGGAACAGTTGAAATAACGATGTGCTCGGCAATTAAATATATCATTTTTTACAATCGAGAGATTTGAAAATAGTTCAGCTTTGAATGTCGCCACATGAGTAAATTGGTTACTTTAAAGGCTTTCTAGAACCACCGTTGCAATGATTCTCAGTCTTTCGCCTGTTTACAGTTTGTTTATTACAAATCCGCTGCTGTTAAGCAACAGCAAAGATTTCCAATTCGGATTTCCACTCCACACGCAAGCTGCCATGCTGAACCCACCTGTACTGTTTCTTTGGTGACAGTTGTTGTCTGCTCATCTGTGTGGCAGCCACCATTAGGAGCCTGTGGCTGCAGAAACTGCCAGCTAAATGGTTTTAGTTCCAGTGACCTCTCCCTGCATAACCAGGGCATAAGTTGATTCGTGGGTTGATTTATTTACCGTCTTCAGGCGTCATTGACATCATGACTTATGGCCAGAAAGATAACCATTGTCGGATAAATTTATACATTAGAAATGTATACTTCAGTAAGCATGGTGCTATCCTTAAATGCCAATAGTGATAACTGCTAGTAAAGTCCCGAACCTTGCCGTGGTAGCTTGCGGGTCAGTGCCACTGTAGGCGAAACACTGGTTAGCGCTATTGTTGTGGGTTTGATACTCAGCTGCATCAGGCCTTTGTTGAGTTACAGGGGTCGGAACCTGCCCAATCCATCAAAAGTTTTTTGCCAAGCTGGTAAGAACCCTTAAAAATGGCTTTTTCTTCTTCATATTTCTCCACCAATGCCAATATTTGGTGGGTTTCGTGGCCAATCTCCAGGGGTTCTTCCCTGTCTCTGTGTGGCTTCCTCCGCATGCTCCAGTTTCCCAACCAATAAAAAGCATACAGGTTTGGTTCACCCAAGGGGTGGCGGTGCACACAAGGCAGTTGAGGATGGAGTCTCTATGTGGCCTTCAAAATTTCTTTGTAATGTTAAAAAAAAAAAAAAGCGGCATAACATTTAATGCCCTGTGATTTTCTGTTATTTGTGAAAATGCATATTCAGTATATGTCTATTAACATTTGCTTCAAATATGTTTGTCAGAGTAAAACAAATCATGTCTTTCTGTATCAACAGATGCAGTTATGTGATAGAAGATGAAAATAAACAAGAAGAACAAGCAGCAGGTTTGTATTGTGACTCCCATTAGTTGTAAAAGGGAACTGCCTTCTGTTTAGAGTTCACCTCTGACCCAAGGGCCTTTTCGATGCTGTGGAAGGTGGGCGGAGCTGTTTCTCCAGCCACCCAGCGGTGCTGAAGCCATCTGTAAAGGGATTCCTGTGGATGAAACCTGAATTCTCACTCTAGAATGTGAACATTTGTATTCTCGGGATTGTTCCGCCCTCCTGATCTCGCTATTCTGTCTCGTCCGTGAACCCACGGTGTGTCAGTCAGCTCTTCTAAATACACACAACCCTGCTCAGCTTGTGCTCTCCGGTTTTGTACTTGTGATGACCCACTTTTTATGGGTCAAAAGTGCCCAAGAACTTTATATTTAAGGAAAATGCTTTGATGTTTCTCTAACATACGTACTATAGGCTTTATGTTGCCATGTCAAGCTTTGCTCTTGTCCTGTTGTAACGATCCTTTTTACCTAAAGATGTGAGATGGTTAATAATGATAAACCATCCCTTCAGCTAGCTTCTCATCTGCTTCTCTGAACATATGAGAAAATATGCCCTTCAGACAGTTTCTCTGGTTGCTCTTTTGATTGATACTGACTGAAATGAGCAGCTAATGGAATCATGTGCTGGTTTGGCTTCAAAGGTGTGTTGTGAAGATGAACACAACCAAATGAAGGTGCAGACTTTTTCCTGCGTTCCACTCCCAGTCCAACTGCTGGACTATCCTAGTATGTGAATGGCCTGGGTTTTTGGAAAAGCTTACCTCATTTAGACCTTTGGGTCCATGTCACAGTCTGCATGACAGCTGATTTTAACCTATGCCATTGAAATTGTGAATGTTTGATTATGTAGTATTTCCCAATCTGTGTTTATCATGCAAGGAATAATCTATGATTTCAAACACTCCTTGGTAGATCAAGACAGGTCTCTTTGATGCCCCCCCCACAAAGGTGAAAGAATAATTTAACCACTGCATCTATTCATGCATTTTTCTTGAGCAACCTACAAGAGAATGGAATGATAATAATCCATTTGATATGATTGGATTGTGATTTTTTTTTTCTTTTCTTTGTCAGATGTTCACTGGTCTCCTGAAGCACATGCCACCTCCAGCCTCCACAGCAAAAGCCTCGTCTTCTGCCTCCGAACAAAATAGCAATGCTCAAACAACGGTTCCAACAATCCCTCGGGGACACCTGGTGGTTGGCCCCAACGACCAGCTCCACCTCCTTACCCCCGTGGGCAGCACAGCAACGTCAAATCACTACACAATCGCAGCGGCCCATGCCACTAAGCAGCCTGGCGGAGCTCTGCAGCCAAATGAAGAGGATGACAGAGGAGGCAGGGTGAAGAAGAAACGAAAGAAAAAGGACAAAAGAGAATGGGGTAGAGAAGAAGGCGAGAGTGAGGGAAGGGTCAGCAGCAAACCAAAGAAAAGAAAGGAGGAGAGGGAGGCACTAGTGGTTACGTTGAGAAGGAGCAAGGAGCCCAATGAAGGCAAGGGACGAAGGGAGCCTCGATCGCGGGGCCAGGAAGGCAGGAAAGGGAATGAAATGCAGTTAAAGAATGTGCCCGGGGGAAGAGGGGCAGGTGCTGCTGTGGCTCCACAGCCAGCCCAGGTGCCTGTTAAAGTACCCGGCAAAAGAGGAAGAAAACCGAAAGTCAAAGTCCTTCCATCTGTGTCCACCAATGAAGGTAGAGTTCAATGGAGTAAAATGTGTGTAAAATGGTGATTTTGGGCTGTTAAGGCAAGCTGCACTTAACTGTGCATCAATCTCAGCAGTCTGTCAGTGAATCAGTCGCTATTCCTTTCAGATAAACTAGTTTGTTTCAGGATGAGACGTTTCATTGGCATAGAGATGATTAAGATCTTCTCTCTCCTTCCTTCTTTAGTCAATAAATACTCGGGAGCACCCCAAGGCGGGCCTGGCACAGCCTGACACCTGTCTTGTTCTTCTCTTCTTCAATCTAACAAATGACTAAACCAGAGAGAAATATTCTGATTAAGCTTTTGTCTATTGAATTCGTGTATGCAGGTGTGGATGTGAATCTCTGGACTTACAAAAAAGCTAAAAAAAACAAAAAAAAAAAGTAAATGAGACTTTTCTCACATTAAAATAAAAAAAGGTGTAAGCAGTTATCCCAGTTATGATAGCAAATGTACTAAAAGGTTTCCTCAAATCCGAAGATTAATGGATCAACTCTTTGTGTCAGTATATTAATTCCTGTTGCGCTTTCTACGATTGATGCGTTGACTTCCTGGGAGCAGTTCAAAAGGCGTCCTTCCTCTCTCGCCATCAGTAGACTTTTGTGTTTTCTTATCTTCCAGCAGCTACTCCTCGTACCCTCGAGCTGCCCTCTACTGCAGCAGGGCAGGCTGGTGGCAACAGGGGCCAGTCCAACAGCAAGAAACCGGGACTGTCGGGACCAAAACAGAGGGGCCGGAAACCTAAGTACGTTTTTCTGATTGACCAGCATTTTCCTCATAATTGTTGCAGATGAAGACTGATATCATCAGGCATCGAATTCTCCTGGGATTACTGTAGATGGGGGTAAACAAAGGGTTAAGTGGGTGCTATAGTTGCTAACGAAGCATCTCAATTGGTGCAGAAGGTACAGCGTGCAGTCATCGGATATTTACATACATAGATTTAGATAGATCGATACATCAGCAGCAGCACTCCCGGTCTCTGGGTCACTGTAGGACTGCTCCTGCTCGGAACTGATGCTAATCCTTAGCCATGATACCCTCCCAACAGAGATCCCAGCACAGCAGCTACAGAGAAGAAGAGGAAGAAGAAGGGGAAAAGGAGAAGCCAGGAGATGTCTGTCCAGGAAGGAGGAGAGAGTGACGACACTACCTCAGCATCAGCCCTCAGCATGGGTGGACAGTACAGCCAGGACAGCCTGGATAATTCAGTGAGTATGGCTGGATCGGTGCCGGCACCAGTTTTTATTACTGATCAGATTTCGACCCATCAACCATACAGAAAATCTAACTCGCTTCTTATTAACAGGAAGGGAATTTACCTAAAAAAAACTCCCATAAACCAGCAAATATCAGGAAGAAGAAATATTCCGATGCACATTCAGAACATCTAAATACAGAGGCAATTATAGATGCACAGTGTTTAGCCAGCATTAGGACATGAAAGAGAAAAAAGTAAAGGAAAACTCATCTGTTTCACCACAATGAGTAAAGATCATCTGATCCCAAAGGCTGAGTTACACAGGGTGAAAATGTTGGCCCTTGTCGTTATTGCTGGCTTTGCTTTTATTGGTTTAGCGTCTCCCTTTGACATCTGCAGACATGGACATAAACACGGGAGCCACTTAGCTGTGTGTTTGATTACTTTTGTAACACACTGGTAAACCTGACAGATGTTTTTTGATGCTCTGAAGGTCTTAAGACCGGACACACTGAAAGTCCCAGATGTTGAAAGAACCCAAAGCATCAGATAGTGAATTGAAAGAAAACCCGCAATCGTCGATGACCGTTCTCAATTATCCAGGTCGGAGAGAAAATTGGCTCAGGACAACTCAACTGGACTTCCCGGAATCCACTTTACTTGGTTTTCTCTTCTTCTCATTACCTTCATTCTGCTTTTTCTTAGAAACGGCGTTCAGGGCGTCAGGTTAAGAGGAGGAAGTATAATGAGGATTTGGATTTGAAAGTGGTGGATGACGATGGAGAAACAATTGCCGTTCTTGGCGCTGGTCGCATCGCAGCGCTCAACACTACTGCGTTAGCATGGCAGGCAGAGGTGAGACCCTGTACATACCTCAACACTAGCACTCTGAGTCTGAGTTGTTTTACACAGGTTTTGAACTTTGATGACAAAACTTTGTGTGTTTCTCTCCTTTAGGAGCCACCTGAAGATGAGGCCAACATCATTGAAAAAATTATATCTGTGAGAACAATGAATAAAGAGGTAAATAGAAACACAGACTTGGCCTACTTGTGAACATATCTGTGAGGCGTAGAAGTCTGACCCGCGCACGTTTCATACACAGTTTGATATAATGGTGATTCAAATACAGGAAGCATCAACACATAGGTGCAACACCAACCTCGCTTTTTTACTTAATGATCTGAAAGTCAAAACACCTCTAAGAGCAGTATTGTGACACTATAGTACAAGATTTTTTGCTGGTTTCATTTTCTCTCTCCAGGCTTTGTCATCAGAGGACCAAGAGGAGCAGGTTGAGGAGTTTTATGTCAAGTACAGGAATTTGTAAGATGATTATTGTTATTGTTGAGATTCTTAATGCTGCAGCTTCTTCTCACCCCTATAATCCACCAGACGCGTGTGCGTTGGGTCGACGCTCTGAAACGGCAGCGTAGCCGATACAGTTCCTATTAGATCAGCAGCTCTGTTGTGTTCCAACTCCGTCCCACCTCTGGCATTCTGATTCCTCCGCTCGAGTGCGAAGAGAAAATGAAAAGCTTCAGTAAATTTTTCTAAATTTTCTAAAAGTCCCATGGTGAGGCTGGATCAGTTTCCACTGTGGGAACCAAAGGTCCATAGGTCAGAACCATTTGGCACCCAGTTGGCACGATGGATGAAGAGAAACTTATGACTGAGGCCAAACCGCAGCATAACAATGCACATCCTCTGTGTGAGGATCTGAATTACTTCTTATTTGTTGCCCCTCTTATTTACTACCAAGTGGTAACATCGCACGATCGTATGCAAATTCTTTTACCAGTGCCAGACCTTGTTTTCAGCTGTCTGCAGGAGCAGCACCATGCTGCATACTGACAGCAGAGGACAGAGTGGATATGCATCTCAGCCGTTCTGGAACGCACACGCATCTGGGGGAATCCCGGGGTTGAGCTAACGTGGAACCCCATGCAAATGCTAGTTAAACCAGAAAAATAGCATCCTGCAAACACAGCTCTTCACTATTGCTGTCTGTTACAAAAGCAGGTGGAAGTCAGACCTTCACCTCTAATAAACCCAAAAATGGGATTTCATATTGTGCAAATTATCCTGTAAAAAACAAAACAATTGTAACTGGAAGAGAAACTATTTTTCTTTTTTATTTGATGGTTTTATGTCTTGCTTGTACACCCTGCATATTGACCTCACTGTCATGCCGGCTAAACAGTAACGGCTAAACGGTAATTTGCATTGCTAATTCTTATGTTCTGTATTAACGTAGTTCCTACTTACACTGCAAGTGGGCCACACTGAAAGAGCTAGAGAAAGATCCTAGAATCCACCAGAAGATTAAACGCTTCAGGACCAAACAGGCGCAGATGAAACACCTGTTTACTGAGGTAACCAGTCCTGTAGCAGAGGTGAAAGCACTTCACTCTGCAGAACTTCACGGGCTTCTCTTGATGTGACTATATAAGCCACACCTGTATTATCGATGTTATGCGTATGAAAGCAGAGTTGCTTTCATTCCTTTCATCGTGTTTTATAAGCATTTCTTTGGCAATTACTGGAATGATGTTAATTAACTTTCCATCATATTTTCAGCCCGATGAGGATTTATTTAACCCGGACTACGTTGAAGTAGACAGAGTGCTTGATGTGGCTGTAACTACAGATACTGAAACTAGAGAGGTGGGTAACCAAAACCCTTTGACTTCACAGCTTTGACTGATGGTCTGTATTGTGGTGGAGCGCTGATGCAGCGTGTATGGTTTTGTTGTAGGAGGTGACCCATTACCTTGTCAAGTGGTGCAGTCTCTCATACGAGGAGGCAACGTGGGAGCTGCAAGAAGATTTAGACCCAGAGAAGATCAGAGAGTTTGAGGAGGTCCAGAAGCTGCCAGCAGACCTCAGACATGTGGTGAGTAGGATTGCAAAAATAGCCATTTTTAAATTTGGTTCCATTTTTGGGTACAATGTGTAGTGATGATTAGATCCAATATAAAGTCGTCTTACTTGAGGGGCGTTCAATGGTTGAAGGGTTGTTGTTAACAGTTTATTTGCTCATTTTTGCTGATGTGGAAATGTGTTCTGCAGGATCGTCCTCCTTCAGAAAAATGGCAGAAGTTGGAGCGTTCCAGAGATTATCGCAATGGCAACGAGTTGAGAGAATACCAGCTGGAGGGGATGAACTGGTTATTGTTCAACTGGTACAACAGGTAAATAGACTAAATAATATTTTGTACTATTATTTGCATGGTCTACATGAATGCCGATTATGGACAAGCTCCATCCTCTTTGAGCGATGGCGCTGAATTCAGGGGTAGATTTCAGACCCTGGTAAAAGGAGCACCATGACTATGCAAGTCCATCAGGTGCCAACTTCACACTTGTGTAAAAATGGGAAGGAGGGGAGGAAGGGAAGGAAGCTACATGTTGGCCTGTGTTTTAGGAGGGTAAAATGATGTACAGTGGGACCTCTACTTACGAATTTAATTCATTCCAGAAGTTGTTTCGTAACCTGAAAATTACGTAAGTAGAGATGCGTTTTCCATGTAAATGCCCTAATCTGTTCCAAGACCCCAAAAATTTGGACATAATTTTTTTTATAAATTGTAAAAATGCATCAAAACATGTAACAAATACATGTTACAATTAGATTACCGCACAATAAATGTAGGAATTCAATGTAAGGCTTCTCCAGGAACAAAATGAACTTTATTACAGGCTAATCTTACATTAGCCGTCATTACTAGCAACAAACGTTAACACTTGTTGTAACAACGCCATCTAATGGACAAACATACAAACATCCACAATAAATAAAAGTTAAACGAAGACGACGCTGGGATACACGCAAACTTGTACAGATTGATGTCCCTCCTAGCCAATGGGATGACAGGAAGATGCTAGGCAATAGCCAATGGCAGAGCAACTACAAGCATGTTTGCGTTCGCTAAACTCCGCGAGCTGCGAGTAGCGGCGGTAGCGTATTTTTGACCTTCGTATCCTGAAATTTCATTCGTAACAAGAGGAAATATTTTCCCGTTGAGACGCTTCGTAACCTGAAAATTGTGGATGTAAAGACGTTCCTAAGTAGAGGTCCCACTGTATATTGAAAGAAGTCATTGAAGCTACAGCTATAAAGGTAGTTTTTTCCATCAGGCTTAACCTGCGAAGACTTTGACTCTGTGACCACATCTCTGTCTGGAGTAGTGGACTAGAGATGAGGCTTCTAAAAGATTACCTGCTACATTCCATCCAAGTTAAGCACTTTAGACATTATTAAGAAACCCCAACTGTGTCAGTGTTTTACCCACTTGGAAAATTATGGGATGGAAACTTCTTGTTAAATACATACACAAGATTTATTGAAATGAAATTTAAGGAATGGTGACTGTATTTGATTTGATTCAGGATGCTTCTGTAGTATTTCTTTAATCTTCCCTCAGTAATGTCAGGGAAAGTGATTCCATGTACAGGATTAAATAATTCTAGTATGCCAGCAAGCATGAGAAGGGATCCTCAATGATGGCTCACGGTCACACTGCATTATTATTCCAGATACGACCTTCAGAGCATCGGGTTAAACTTCCTTCTTTTTCCTCTTGATGGCAAACATGCATAGTCCACTTCCCCTCTGACACGTTCTGACACATTGTCTTCATTTTCTTCCTAGAAAAAACTGCATACTGGCAGATGAGATGGGGTTGGGAAAGACCATTCAGTCAATCACTTTTCTGTTTGAGATTTTCAACATGAGCATCCGCGGGCCCTTCCTCATCATCGCCCCTTTGTCTACCATCACCAACTGGGAGAGGGAGTTTCGTACATGGACACACATGAATGTCATCGTGTATCACGGCTCTCAGATCAGCAGGCAGATGATCCTTCAGTACGAGATGTTTTACAGAGACGCGCAGGTAACTTCCAGTCGCTCTTCTGTTAGTTAGTCATACTGCTGCATGTTTTATCACTTCCTGGTTGTCACCTCGTGTTTAGGGTCTGTTGGAGAAGGTGTGCTGAAACACAAGCTTCTGGCTCCATCCTGAAACCTCAACTCTACGAGTTTTCATGCGTGTTGTTCTTACGCTCGTCCGCAGGGAAACACGATCCCCAGCGTGCTGAAGTTTCATGGGCTGATCACCACATTTGAGATGATAATGGCCGACTGCCCAGAGTTGAGGAAGCTCCACTGGCGATGTGTGGTGATTGACGAAGCCCATCGCTTGAAAAACAAGAACTGCAAGCTTCTGGAGGGGCTGAAACTCATGAACTTGGTCAGTTTATTTGTGGTTCGGGCGTTATGATGTTGTCCAGTTTATCAAGGTTGTGTGTTTTTGTGAATGTTGATGTTAACACTTCTGTCTGATGGAGTGTGTGCAATTTAAGGTATTGAAAACAAACATCTAGTGGAACACCCTAAATATTTGTTACTGAGATTTTATCCTTTCTTTGTTTTAGTTACTTATGGGTTATGAAGTGACCCCCCCAGTGCATTACAGCCAATGTGTTCTGGGTGGTGATGGCTGTGTTTTCCATTATGCTTTCAACAGGAACACAAGGTTTTACTGACAGGAACTCCTCTACAGAACTCGGTGGAGGAGTTGTTCAGCTTGTTAAATTTCCTGGAGCCTCTGCAGTTTCAATCCGAAACCACCTTCCTGGAAGAATTTGGAGATCTCAAAACAGATGAACAGGTTTGTTTCATACTGCAAAGCTTCCTACAAGTGTGTCTACGTTCATCTCCTGGGAGCACTTTGGAGCTAAGATCCTTAACTTTTGATATTTTTGTTGACTGCAAACGATACTTCTTCTTGTTGGGGCAACTTAGCCGACACAGACTGTATTTATGTGGCTGTTTGGGCAAAGTGGAGGAGACACATATGCTAATACTGCGGTAGCAGCACGGAAATTTGGAAAGTTAAATAAACAGATCGTTGGAAACTTTTTGATGCTTATCTGAACACAAACACCACTGGAGCTGGGGCTGTGGTGAGCCTTTGGTGTTTCTGCTGCAGAAGCTTCAGCTGTTCCCTCATGGGGGATGATGATAAAGATCTTTCAGTTTTTTCTTTGTTCTTTCCAACAGGTAAAGAAGCTTCAGGCCATTCTGAAACCCATGATGTTGAGGAGATTGAAAGATGATGTAGAGAAGAACCTGGCACCTAAACAAGAGACAATCATTGAGGTAGAGCTGTGCACGTGTATGAAATAAATTGAATAACTGTGGTGATGATGTGTGTGTTTGTGTCTGTAGGTGTGTGTGTGATATTTGGGATACACCATCAATAAATCAACAAGAATAACCTGGACAACTTAACTAGTTGAATATTTGCAATTGTTTTCTTTTAATTTGAGGGGTGCAAGCAAACTGGAACTTCTGGTTGTCGAGTTGACTCTTCATGCTGTTATTTCAGGTTGAACTGACGAACATTCAGAAGAAATACTACCGAGCCATCTTAGAGAAGAACTTCTCTTTCCTGTCCAAAGGAGCAAACCAGCACAACATGCCCAACCTCATCAACACCATGATGGAGCTCCGCAAGTGCTGCAACCACCCTTACCTAATCACAGGTAGGAGGACACACACACACACAAACCCATCAATTGCAGAGTGTAGATGGTCTGAAGTATCCTTATAAAGCAAATATTCTGGGTTTTTATTTAAATCTAGAGACATTCAACTCAACCTACGTTATTCAACAACTAACTGTTCTATAGTACGTGTAAATGATGACAAAAGAGACTGATACTTTATTAGACTTTAATGAACAAACAAGTACAACGTCACTAATCCGAACAGACCTGACCAGGTCAGCGCTATTTACTATATTGTATATTTTAAGAACCTAATAACAAACCAACAGAATTTTTGTGAAATGCATTTTAATTTTCTGTGGACCAGGTGCTGAGGAGAAGATTTTGGAAAGCTTCAGGAAGAGCTACAGTCCAGATGCTGTAGACTTCCAGTTACAGGCCATGATCCAGGCAGCTGGTAAACTGGTGCTCATCGATAAGCTGCTCCCAAAGCTGCTGGCTGGTGGACACAAAGTCCTGGTCTTCTCTCAGATGGTACGCTGCCTGGACATCCTGGAGGATTACCTTATACAGAGACGGTATGGAGTGGGGGGTGGGCAAGGACGGTATGAAGCAAATAGGTGTCTTTTTGCTGAAATCGGCATCTTTCTAAAATTTTTTCAGGTATTCCTACGAGCGCATAGACGGTCGTGTGCGTGGGAACCAGCGTCAGGCAGCTATAGACCGGTTTTGCAAACCAGATTCGGATCGCTTTGTTTTCCTTCTCTGCACCAGAGCTGGAGGTTTAGGAATTAACCTGACAGCCGCAGACACGTGCATAATCTTTGATTCCGACTGGAACCCCCAGAACGATCTGCAGGTAGGCAGGGAGCCAAAAGCAGCTTTGCAAATTACAATGCACAAACATTACGGGAGGAGGTAATTGTCACAGTGTGACAGTTAAACTCTATGAATACCAATCTATCATTTGTTTAAGAATTTACAGTCATACAAAATGTAGGTGAAGAATGAATCACAAGTATTCACCACTGGTATTATTGCTACGACTCCCGCTGGTGTTGTTTCACTACCTTTTTTGGGGCTTCCGCTTAGGCCCAAGCACGCTGCCATCGCATCGGTCAGAGCAAAGCAGTGAAAGTCTACAGGCTTATCACCAGGAATTCCTACGAGAGGGAAATGTTCGATAAGGCCAGTCTTAAGCTGGGACTGGATAAGGCTGTCCTCCAGGACATCAACCGAAAAGGAAGCCTCAATGGGGTGAACCATCACTTCGTATTAGAGATTTATTTAATATGATAAAGGTTCTTTCATTGCTAGCCTGCTGAATCTAGATTAGGAGCTGATTTGTTGTTAATCGGTGCAGGTGCAGCAGCTTTCAAAGCTGGAAGTGGAGGATTTATTGAAAAAAGGAGCATACGGAGCCTTAATGGATGAAGAAGATGAGGGCTCCAAGTTCTGCGAAGAAGACATCGATCAGATCCTACAGAGAAGGACTCAGACTATCACAATCCAGTCCGAAGGGAAAGGATCAACATTTGCTAAGGTTTGGGATTACCCAAACTTAATTGAAACTTAAGGCTTCCTACATGTTGTATGATATAGAGCAAAGGTTGTGACTGTTCTGCCAATTATCTTCTCTTCCATCTTTATGTACAACTTAATCTTCTCTTCAAAGGATCCGAGATCCAGATATATATATATATTTTTTCAGACAGGTTCATCTCACCAAGCTGTATCTGGGTACCGGTACATCTCTTCCTGAGAGACTTTGCTTTTAAACTGTGGGTTTTTTTTTTGCTTTCTTTTTTTAGGCCAGTTTCATTTCATCTGGAAACAGAACAGACATTTCTCTAGATGACCCCAACTTCTGGCAGAAATGGGCAAAAATTGCTGAAGTGGAGATCGACTCCAAATCTGAGAAGGTAAAGAGAGATTGGACCAACAAATGAACTTGGTCAGTTTATTTGTGTTTCAGGTGTGATGATGTGGTCCAGCCCTCCAGTTTACCACACTTGTGTGTTTTCCAAATCTGAGAAGATAAAGAGAGATTGGGCCAACAGCAGATCTTTAAATGACAGGAAGAGATCATGAGCTATAGAGCATCTATATAAAAGTAAAAGAGTTTCTAAGGCTGGAGAACAGTGAGAAACTTGGAGCTAAAATTCAGCTCGCAATGGTTTCAGGCAGCTCTCAGATGGATCTGCTGGTGTTTCTCTTGGTGAGCACTAGCTTAAACTAACTGGTGTTTTACATCCATTCCATTTTTGGAGTGTTGCTATCAAGTTTGTGATGAAGAGCTGGTCCTGCGCTCTGATGCTGACTCCTGCTTACTTGTGTCAGTCATCCAGTTTCATTTCAAATCAATCTTTATTTATATAGCGAGAGGAGAGGAGGGGAGGGGAGGGGAGGACCCTGTGGGGTGACAGAGGCCTGTCAGGTGATCATGTTTCCGGACCCCGGCAGCCTTGGCCTATAACAGCATAGCTAAGATGTTAACCTAACGATTAGACGACCCCCTAAGTATGATAATTTGTCTGTCTATGATAGTAACTGGAACTACAGAATTAGTAACAATAAGCTTTTTCAAAGAGGTAGGTTTTAAGTCTGATCTTAAAAGTAGCGATGGAGTCAGCCTCCCCTACCTGGACAGGGAGCTGGTTCCATAGCAGGGGGGCCTGGTAGCTAAATGCTCGGCCCCCCATTCTACTCCTAGAGACTCTGGGAACCACACGTAGACCAGCATTCTGAGAGCGGAGCGGTCTATTGGGCTGATAAGGTATCACTAGGTCCTCCAGGTAGGATGGAGCTAGGCCTCTGAGGACCTTGTAGGTCAAAAGAAGGGTTTTAAAAATTATTCTAAATTTAACGGGCAGCCAATGAAGCGACACCATTACAGGATTTATGTGATCTCTTTTGTCAATACCTGTCAGAACTCTGGCTGCAGCATTTTGGATCAGCTGGAGGCCTCTTAAAGAGTTGTTTGAACACCCTGAAAATAAAGAATTACAATAGTCCAGCCTGGAAGTAACAAATGCATGGACTAACTTTTCAGCATCATGTCGCGTCAGTAGCTTCCTGATCTTTGAGATGTTCCTCAAGTGAAAAAAAGGCACTTCTAGAGACTGTTTTAATGTGTGAGTTGAAGGAGAGATTTTGATAAAAAGTTACTCCTAGATTCCTCACAGAGAGACTAGATGTTAATGAGATACCATCTAGAGTGATCATGTGATCTAATCGATCCCTATTTCCTTTTTGGTTCTGCAGGAGTCTTTGGTGATCGACACCCCGCGGGTCAGGAAGCAGACCCGTCATTACAACTCCTTTGAAGACGATGAACTGATGGAGTTCTCGGAGTTGGACAGCGACTCGGAGGAAAAACCGTGTCGGACGCGTCGCCTGGGCGAACGCAGCCGGCGGTACCTCCGTGCCGAGTGCTTCAGAGTGGAAAAGAACTTGCTTATCTTTGGGTATTTGATGGGAATTTTCTTAGCAAAATAACACTTTCACACTGAATATTTACTCTGCTTCATTGTTTGCCTTGTTTTTGTAACTTTGTAATCCTTTTTTTGTGCTTCTATGGCACCGATCCAGGTGGGGTCGATGGAAGGACATTTTAAACCATGGTCGATTTAAGTGGCACCTGGCTGAGAGAGACATGGAGGTGATTTGCAGGTATGTAAATAGTTTCTAAATCTATGCCATTTGTTTCTGTGTGAACTATCCAGTGTTAAGTTTAGTAGGAAAATAACACGAGATAACATGGGTTTTTGGGACTCTGAACGTCTAGAAATGATTTTTTTTGTCTGCAGAGCTCTGCTGGTTTACTGTTTGAGACATTATAAAGGTGACGACAAGATCAAGAGCTTCATCTGGGATTTGATTTCACCCACCAAAGAAGGCCAGGACCAGACGCTGCTCAATCACTCTGGTTAGATTTACTAGTTCGTGTGATCCAAAGGGCTAATGAGATATAGCATTTAATCATAATACAATTAACATGAAATAATATGAACATCAGTGCTGTTGAGCCACAACTTTAAACTAATCACTTTTTTTTCGTTCCCAAAAATAGGCTGTTTCATGATAGAAGCAGCTGATGGATTGATATAATCCTTTTTATACACTAAAGCAGCATTAACGTCTTCATCCTGTTTGTGTGCCGATTACCAATGAAAGATTTAAGTCTAACGCAGTATTTGTTTGTAACAGGTTTATCAGTTCCAGTCCCTCGTGGACGAAAAGGGAAGAAGCTAAAAAACCAACTCAATGTTCCCGAGGCCAAAAATGCTGATTGGATGGTTCACTGTAATCCAGAGGTGGTGCTGCATGATGAGAGTTACAAGAAACATCTCAAACAACACTGCAACAAGTTAGTTGACTCATCATTATTCCTAGATTGTAATTGTGTAAAAAAGTGTGAACTTGTGTGAGCCCTATAGGAAGTTCTGTTAAAACTGGAGTGAAAACATTTTGGTAGGGAAACCCCAGAAACGTAGACGATGACCTGCGGGCCCTGACTATGTCATGGGAACTAGTGCTCGCTGCGACAGTCAAACATGAGTAAGACTTTGATTCGACCAGGTGTGATCGACTGTTCAGCTTTTCCTTCTGGTGTGGTACGGTACAAAGGCGTGTTTGGCCGTGTAATACTAGAGCCGGCCATGTTTTCTCTGTTCTCTCTGTCACAGATGATGATGAGTGAGTTTCTGATTCTCAGTGGGCTGCATTAAACTTACTGGTCTGGTTCTGCCTCATCAATGACAAGTTAATGCTCATCACATTCTATTTTAATTCTCAACAACTTCCCACTAAAAGAACTAAACTTAATGTCTTAAAGAAACTGAAGCAGCTTCAGCAGAAGTGTTGGTCTGAGCAGGTGGGGAGGGTGTAAATGACAGATGAGGGAAACGGATGAACATAGAAATGCCAAAGACTAATACTTCAGATGTACATTTCAGAGATATCTAACTAGAACCCACCACAACACAATCCCTTACCTGCTCTCTATCCTCTCCACAGGGTGCTGCTGAGGGTGAGGATGTTGTACTACTTAAAGGTGGAAGTTTTAGGTGACGCCACCAGTGAAGGCCTGGAGGGAATATCGGCCAGGTATAGAACAACCAATGTGATAAGTTGTCACAAAAAGGAATTTTGATTAGGCTGATGACTTATTTTCATGTTGTTTTGTCCTTGATAGTAAACTTGAGGTATCGCTACCTGACATCGACTACATAGAGGTTCCGGCTCCATGGTGGGATGCAGAAGCTGACAAATCTCTCCTTATAGGAGTTCACAAGCACGGTGAGGCTTTGTGTTCTTGTTTGCCTGCTTCTGGTACAGTTCATTTGATGCTGGCAACAATTTTTTTGTGATGTCTTTTTATTCTCTAACTACGGATCAGAATCCTTATAATATATAATATATTTACATCTTCTCTGCTATGTTTGCCTCACACTCTAAAAGGCTGAATTGGGATTGGCACAGCACACTCCAGCAGCACCTGGGATGTAAGAATGCCATTTAATGTGGCAGGCACCTTCTTTAATACATTGTTTGTTTATTACTGTGCATGTTTGATCAGGTTATGAGCGTTACAATGCCATGCGTGCGGACCCAGACCTGTGTTTCCTGGAGAAAGTGGGGAGGCCAGATGTGACAGCATTGTCTGCTGATCAGGGAGGCGGAGGAGGAGGAAGAGAGGGCATCCCAGACATGGTAGAAAGGTACCCACTACGCACAAACACGCACTGGTTTATCCCCTTCAGTGGAGGTTAATGCACTACATCCACCCAAGGCTCCAAACACTGCAGTTCATGCTTTCCAGCAGGCGGACCCTCTCTGTAGATTATAGTCTGTCTATCTGCTAGGCGGTCTTGCAGACAGAATGCAGAGGAACTCCACAGGTGCTCCAGACTACAGAAGAAATCTGCAGAGAGGTGTAGCTGTGTCATTTAAGATGCTCATTATTATGGACTAGAGGAGGCAGAGAGAGTTGTTACAGATGGATGGTGATTGTGTGCCCCTCTAGCCATACTGGAGCTAGTTAAAAGTAACAATATTTGAAAATACAGCTGTTAATGGTATAAAGAAAATTCCCATATACACGATCATAATATCTGTTGAAGCTGTTAGCTGTTCGGTGATTAGCGACACAAGCCACATTTAAAAGAGCTCCTGGTTGTAAGTAAATGATTCATGCCAGTGAGTAAATGAATATTAATCAATAAAACATCTGCCCATATCAGTTAATTAGCTTCCATGCTTCCTCTTTACCCTTCAAACATCACTTTGCCCTCAAACATCACATCGCTGGGAGTCTCGGTAGTAACATATCAGCAGGTGTGGACGCCGTGGGAAAACAAAGCTCATCACCACTGACGTTTCTGCTGTAGTGAACATGATCTCACTCATACACCTGCTCGAGATTCAAATGTGGATGCACCACTCTGAGTGCTGCACTCGCATTAGTAATCCAGCGGTGTCCGCAGGCTAACACGCTCATGCCGGTGTTTCATGGAGAAGCTTCTCATTTTGTTTGACGTAAACAGCCTATATGTGCAGCCCAGTGCAGTGAAGTCTATATTCAGCCATTTTCTTGGAGGGCGTATAGAATAAGGCGTTTTTGTGAATTGCGCGTAGTGGACCATGTTTTTAACTTGAGATACATTATGTATGTTTCAGCTAAGTCTCAGCAGGGATAATTCAAACTCTCCCCCTGGTCTGACGCTGTGTACAGTAATGTAGGATTTCATTTCATCAAAACATTGTTTATTCTTTAAAACTGCTGAATTTTGTTTTTAGTGCATCCAAAATAGAGGATGAAACCCAAAATAAAGCTGATGGAGGGGAAGATAAAGATGAAAGCAACAAGGTAAGCAGTTCTCTAGAGGCATGAAATTCTAGTTTAAGAGAATATTTCTCTCTGATAAATAGATTGACTTGTTTATTTTCACTGTGTTTCAATGCTTTTTTGTTAGTCGGGGTCTTCTTGTGTGAATATTCAGGGAGAGGACACCTGTAGTGGCACAGAGGGAGCAGTCAAACCAGACAGTACATGTTCAGGTGAGACATGCTGCACTGTCACCATGTAAAGTCTCATTAGTCCGGACAGCTATGACTATATCTGGGTTTTATCGTACTGAGACACATTGTGGCTGTTCCACACAGACACCCAGATGTCAGGTGACGCAAGCTCTCAGGATGAAACATTAGTCACCACGACAACAACAGGAAGTGGAACTGGAGTGGCAGCTCTGCATGTCATCCAGGCTCGGCCGCTCTGGCCTACTGGCCCAGCCCTGACGGCCCGCTTACGGCGCTTGATCACGGCCTACCAACGGTTTGCGCTACGGCGCGAGCCACTGATCAGACACGACTTCCTGCTTCACGATGGCCTCGTTGGCTTCGGTCTCGGAGGAGCAGGAGCCACGCAGAGCCAGGCTGGTGGGCCGCTGGCATGGCAGTTCAATGACCAGCTGAAGCGCTGCTCTGTGGTGAACACAGACTCTGACCCACTGTTTCTGGAGTGGCAAAGAAGGTGATGAATTATTTCATGTGCAAAGAGTAAACGACAGCGTCATTGCATCATATTGTACGGGTATTGTCATAGACTAGGGATGTAATGATCTTGTCGGCACCACAATATGTATAGCCAGGGTATTAGTTACTATTACCGTAATTTCAGGATTATAGAGCGCACTTGATTAAAAGCCGCATTATCTAATTTTAGAAAGAAAATCAATTTTGTACTTATACAAGCTGCACCGGATTTTAAGCCGCAGGTATCCCACGTAGTAATATGAAAAATTTGATCTAAAACATTCAGTACCAGTATATGTTTTTATTACCGTAAGAGACGAGTCACTGACGAGTGACAGACAGGTAAGAAACAACAGCCACTCTTTTCACTTGTATGTTTATACAGAGACCTTAAATCCAAATTTGATCATGTCAGGATTTTTTAACTTTTCTTTTAATTTAATCTGCTTAGCAACATAAATTTATTGTACCGGTAAATGCTTTTTCCCCTAACGGTGTCTGTAATGCAGCTACCTTGAAATATACATTTGTATCAGCTACACACGAATTACGTTGTTTATGCTTTTTTACTCAAACAATGAACAATCTAAAAACAAGGACAAGGTGACAGAGATGTTGACTGAAGAAAAGTTTGGTTACAGATGGCTGGACTTCTCCAGCTTTTATAGAGCTGCATTATGGTCACAGCTCATGTTATGGAATCACTACACACATACGTCATTTATTTCTTAGGGTCAAGTTAAGTTGCGTACCTAAATTAAAACTCTTGCAGGAGCTTTTGTTTCCCTGTTTGATGTCTAAAGCACTTTAGTTTGCATTTGTTTTCACTTTGATGTCTCCTGGCCCCACTGGGAAGGTAGTAACAGGAAGGCAGTTAAGTAATTGTGCGAGTGGCCTTGGGTTTGCAAGTCTGATGCTGCCTGCATTTATGCTTATTACCACCTGCTGCGTCTTTATTCGAGTTTCCTATTTTAAATATATCGTGGACTTACTATTATTGTTTTGTGGGTTTTTGATAGTGTTCTGTCCCTGTTATTGCCTGTCAGTTATATTTGTTTTATTTTTGCTGTGAACAATTGTTTGACTCATGTTGTGGCTGCAATAAACACAGGTGATATTCCATGCAGTTTCATTCAAAACAATAAATCTGTTGTTTTCCGTCATGTTTAAGGTGGACTCGTCGAGAGCAGGCTGACTTTTATCGCACCGTTTCGTCCTTTGGGGTCGTGTATGACACTGACGTGAAAGCATTTGACTGGTCCCAGTTCAGAGTACTGGCCCGACTGGAGAGAAAGACGGACGAGAGTTTGGAGAGATATTTCAACTCCTTTGTCAACATGTGTAGGACGGCCTGCAAACTGCCTCCAAGGAAGGATGAAGGTAAAAATGCTAGTTTGACTTTTTTTTTTTTTTAAATGATCAAATATTAGAGATTCCGCTAAACTTTCCTATCAGAAATTCTTGGCAGCAGCACATTTTGCTGTCTGACATCAGGTTGTTGAATCCTCCCACAGTCATGTTGATGCTCTTCTGCCTTTCAAACTCCAAAACTTGGCATTCTGGTGATGGAAGTCATCTATGTTATCTCACCTTCTCCCCTGCCACACATCCTTTTTCCCTCTACTACCTTCTTACCAGTTTGACTGTTCCTGTTGTTACAGCGGTCGATCACGCCGTCTTTGTTGAGCCTCTGACAGAAGAGCGAGCCGCACGGACCTTATACCGCATCGAGCTGCTCCGCAAGATCAGAGAGCAGGTGTGTAGAAAGGGGTGTGGATTGATGTGTCAGTGGGTGTGTGCATGTGCAGTCAGCTGATATTTTACTTTTTTATGATGTTCTCAGTTTCATATACTGACATTATTTCCGTCTAAAACGTGCTCCTCCTCAGGTTCTCCATCATCCAATGATCTCGACACGCCTCCAGCTTTGCCGCCCCTCCCCCTACCTCCCACCGTGGTGGGAATGTGGCAAACATGACCGTGACCTCCTCATCGGGGCGGCTCGCCACGGCCTGAGCCGTACCGACTTCTACATCCTAAATGACCCTCAGCTGGGCTTTCTGGAGAGTCACAGAGCCTATATCCGAGGGCATCACTCTCACTTTCATCCTCAGAACCACCGTCATCCCAGCATCTCATCCTCGCCCTTTGCCTCCTCCTCATCCTCGGTGCATCCACAGCTGCCACACTGCTGTCTTTATGAACCGGGTCTCATGCGCCATTCCCCTCACCCCCCCGAATATCCTCACCAGAGTGCCCATCACCAGCAGCATCAGCCGATGGCCTTGTCAGTTCCCTCCCCTTCATCATCTTCTACCTCCTCTCATCTCCAGCCTACGCCACTGGATGCCCACAGCTCTGCCTCACCAGGTCTGGGAATAGTTCCTGGGTCACAGGCAGATTTTCTTGACTGTCCTGCCCTGGATGAGACCATAGAGCTGGGTTCTCTGCACCATGATGCCATGTCTGCAGATGCTTTACACAGTGGGAAGGCTTCTAAAGACACCCTCAATGGTTTCCCTTTCAATTCTGCTGCAGGAGGCCAAAGCATGCTCAACTCCTACGGTGTAGGAGGAACAGACCTCGATTCAAAACTGAGGAGTGATGTTCTTGTTGGTGAACAGGGCTTCTCCGAGGAGACTGGCCTGATGGCACCATCGGTGGAGCTAGATCAGTTACAGGTGCACACAAAATCTGTATTTGTCTCAGGTAATGGTAAAATAAAGCTGAATTTATGTTTCTGGCACTGCAAGACACTTGTGCTGTTTTGTTTGTATGGCCTTACATTTACTTTGGGTGCAGCTATCTGGTTCTATATGTGATGCTTTATTAAGGACTGTGCAGACTCGATGAATGTCTTTGTCCTCCCTTAATTCACAAGTAGCAGCAATGACTAGTTTTGGTGTGTGTTGTGACATTTCTTAACTTCACCTTTAAAAAGAGATTCTCCATTCATCCAGGTACTTTTTTTTTCCACACAGGCTTCCTGGGATGGAACGGACCACTCAAGCCCAGCTCACCACATGTTCAATGAATCCGATCCGATCCTGGGACCTTCCACTTTGGAGACTGACTTCCTAGAAGAGGATAGCGAGGAGGCCCAAGGCCGACACAGAGGGGAGGAGGAGGGTGGGACACTGGAGGAATGTCTAGGCCTCCCGCCCTCATCCCCCGCTTCCCATCCTTCTGCAGGAGATTCTGTTGAGCCACTGTCCTCAAGTTACATGCTTTTCAAGGTTTGTTATGTTCATGTAACATTTTTGAAATAAGCATCTTAGTAGACGAATACACATTATACCTTTTGCTACACGTCAGCATATAAGCTTGGAATCCTTGCGACAATGCGGGTTTGAAATCGATTTTTTTTTTTTTTTTTTGGCGTAGTTCTAGACGTTTACTATGACGCAATTGGCCCTTAAAACCAGAACACCAGTTACAGAACAAACATTTCCTACACAAGACTGCAGCCAATCTAGAATCCTTAGTACACACAAAGCACATTTTTCAAGCAACGCCTTGATGTGAATATGATGGCATCATTTTTGTATGATCTGATTTTTATGTATCCAGGACATTAGCGTCAGTGAGGAGCCCAGCACAGACCAAACTGATCTATCAGCAAGCTCCCCACCACCTTATGTCCCCCCTCCCCCTCTTCCTCTGTCTGACATCACTGCCCACGAAGCTCAGGATAGGTTGAGTCATTCTGATGTCACTGACAGTCTGACCAATCCTGTGAGTGAAGGACAGGACGGAAGCGCCACCTTTGAGTTCGATGGACAGGACGGAGCAACAGAAGACTTGTCCAGGACCAGCACGGAGCAGACGGAGCGAATACACACAGGTGTGGAGGTGCAGAACTCTTGTATAGACCAAGGTATTACCATATGCATATGTGTTTTTCCTGATATGTATAACAGGCTTTGAGAAAATGTGCCTACAGAAATTTGTTCAGGAAGAATAAATCTGCAAAAATTTTCATTGCTGTTAGCAAATTTGGCCCTGATGGGTCCTACAAGGGTCTTGGTGCCTGAGCACTAACATTGGTTACAGCCCGGCCATAGATGTAGAACAACACAACTGTAACTTTCGGAGGAAACTTTTCCTGATTTGCAAATCCATTTTTGACATTAGAATATTTACTGACAACATCCTAACTCTTACTTATACAGTATGTTGTTGTGATCTCAGCTGTATGTCCACGTTTTCACTACATTTTCTGAGGAGAGCCTCTTAAAGTGACACTCATTCCAGTTCAGCTGTGTTTCAAAAAATGCATTGTAGCGTTAGAGTATTATAATTTTTGTTCTTTTTTGCTTTGTCCTATTTAAGTAACGCTCCTAATTTTTATTTTTTGTCGGAGGGTTGGTCTCTGTTTATGACCAAATAGTAATTGGTTGATTTTTATGGCTGAGAATATTAGCATGTTTTACTAATGCGCCACTAACCGCCACACTGACTATGTCTGCTGTTGTTTGTAACTCAGTGGAGGTCTGTTATTGCATATTAATGAATGCATCACTTGCCAAAACCTTCTAATATAACATTGTATATCTAAATTGATTTATTGCATATTGCTGTTTTAACAACCTTCTGGGATTAAACATGTCAATGGTCTGTTGCCACAGATCCAGACCAGAGTGTGGGAGTTCTGACCAGACCCATGGACTTGCCACAGGTAGACCAGCTTGAGGCTGAGGCAAGCCTGGTAGGCCGGGACAAAAGGATGGAGCTCTCGCCTCAACTTTGTCCAAATCTTCAGGGGAGCTTTGGCCAAGCAGAGCATAAAGATGAGTTATCTCAAGATGTGGAGCCTTACTTTGGGAAGCTGGAACGGGGGGAAAGCCTTGTGTGTCCAGAATCCATTCAGGAATCTGGGGAGCAAGTAGATGGTTTGATTTTCTATCAAACGATGGAGGAAGAGACACAGATGGAGAAGACAACAGGAGACATTGTGGGAGCAACAGGAAATCCAGGGAATAACCTAAATGCTGCTCCGGTGTGTCTTTCGGAGCAAGTGGAGGCGATAACAGAGAGGCAGATGGATCATGAACCTATCATGGATGTTTCATTGGTTCAGTCCTGCGATGAAATGACTGATGAAAAAACTGTGCAACACTTGGATGCCAGAGCCGCTGTGATGGAGCTGGAGAGCATTTATTCTGGATACACACAACGCTCCAGCCCTGCCATGACCCCTCCGATCACATCATTATCTGAGGAGGGCACTACCAAAATAAACAAAGGGGTCAAAACGGAAGAGTCTGTAGGCCAAGAGACCTTTGAGAGCGTGGGTGAGGATGAGAATTTACCAGCAGGCATCATCAAATGTAAGATCGGAACTTTGTTACATGGTCATAACAGCAAAGATGACGATCTTCCACAAGATGAAACTGAAATAAACCCCGTTTCCCCTCCAAACGCAAAATCCTCACATCCTAATGTCTTTCTGTCATCAGACGGCAATTGTGGGAATAAACCACAGCAATTGCAGTTGCCTGTCAAGACAGAGGAGACAGAGAGGAAGTCTATTGAGGATATTTATCCTGACAGCTCTGACATCAAACAGGGGAACTTCCTGTCTGCTGTGAAGACGGAGGACCTGATCACCAAAGACGAGCAGTTAGACTATCCTATCAAACCTGAAACACTGGAGAGCAAATCTGAATTTGTCAGCGTTTCAGTGAAGCCAGAGGGTTTAGACTGTAAACCTGAAGTCTACTCGGCCTTTTCAGGTGGCACCAAGCTTAAGACTGAGACACAACCGGAAGCCCTCGACTTCACAACCTACCCTGACAGCTCTGAAGAAAAATGCAAATCAAAAGCAGAGCCTCTAGAACTGACCTTACCTGGGATCAAAGGTAAGATAAAGCAAGAGCTGTTGGAGGCCGACAGCACAGTCCTGACCCCAAAACTGGAGCAGACTGATGGGCTGGTGGACACTGCAGCAAGTTTGGCGGTCAAAGGTCAAGTGAAGAAGCTGTGTACACCAGGTAACAACAGGATTTCAGGTCCACCGTATCACAGCACATCCTCTGTATGCAAGTCAGCTTCTGAGAGAGAGATTGTTGGAACAGTTTGATACAAATATTTTGGCTGTTTTTAACCTATGTCCACTGCTGTGTTTGAGAAAGGGAAACTTGGAAAAGGGAAAGAACTCCTGGTGCACATAACACAGTGTTATCCTGTGAAAAAAGACCAGTTTGTGATTACTTGGTGATAAATGTCTTTATTTTTGCCTTCAATATCAGACAATTTAAAGTGAGAAAATAGAAATTTTCTTTGGTTTTCATGATCGGTGTAGAGGCCGACACGGGCGTTTTTTGGTCCTTCTGATTTCTTTTCTCGGGAGCTGACATCGGTCCCTTTTCGTAGTCCGTGACAGTAACTACCACACTAATGTCTGATAAAGTGCCGCCATAAACGTTAAAGTCATGTTCATCCATCACCAAAGAGATGCAGCACTTACACACTGATGTTACCGTTACCTCATCGCGCTTTAAACGACTCAATGCCGACATAATGCTAGTTTTCATTATTGTGCTAATGAACCCGTATTTGTCCTCGACTTTGCTTGTCATTAAAGGTTATGCGAGCAGGTTTGCGGACTGCCACCACGACGCCAAGGAGCCCACCATCGCTCAGCTGCTACAGGAGAAAACCCTTTACTCATTTTCTGAGTGGCCTAAGGTGCTGTGTCATTCCCATATTAGAGAACCTATTGACACGCCATACATGTTCAACACTCTGTGGCTTTTTGAGGGACGCAGAGGGCTTAGTATCGATGATGTTTCATTAGTAACCCATTGCTCAGTGTTTGATAATGGAAGGCCTTTAATTGAATGTATTCTGATGTTGGTTTGTGAAGAAAATACAAGAAACTAAAGTCCATCGAGTCAAAAGAGACATAGATATCCTTTTCATCTCCCTGTAGGACCGGGTCATCATCAACCGCCTTGACAGTATCTGTCATGCAGTTCTGAAGGGGAAGTGGCCTTCATCAAGCGAACAGTATGACTCCGCTGGTTCC
Organism: Takifugu flavidus; assembly: GCF_003711565.1. Classification (NCBI taxonomy): domain Eukaryota; kingdom Metazoa; phylum Chordata; class Actinopteri; order Tetraodontiformes; family Tetraodontidae; genus Takifugu; species Takifugu flavidus. The sequence continues at coordinate 16,132,169 of NC_079523.1, read as the reverse complement.
CTGACCACCAGCTCCTGCTTGGCCAACAGTTTAGCCCAACACCAGCACCAGCGAGCCTCCTTCCTGTCCACACCAGCCTCCGGCTCCATTCCAGGCCAGGCCAGGGTTCAGCAGGCCAATGCTGGATTGGGATTCTCCATCCCTCCGCCCCTCACAAGGTTGCCAAAGGTAAGAACACATCAGAGATCAACTAAAAATAGCTTTGTTTCTTCACATATGAATGTTTCTGTCCATATTTATCTCCACTACCTCACAGCCTGGTTTATGATACTTGGTGTCCAGTTTGCCAATTTCAAATTTCTTGTTGAACTTTCATATGTTAAAAACATCTGTGCAATAGTGAAAGAGAAGAAAACTACATCTGTCCCGTTTGGGAGAATCAGAACGCCTTGAGTTTATTAAATTCTTAGTTTGTCCTTTATCCTGACATCTAAACCAAACCTTACGTGTGGAGGCTTCTCTACACCAGAAATATATCTCTTATGTTAGTGATGTGGAACAGTTGGAAATGATAATCAGATCAGAACCTTGTACTGGACACCTTAAATTCATGTCATTGCTTTTTGTAGGAGATCTTTGTCTTTGTCTTGTGTAAATTCAGTAGAAACATGCTGATATCAGACTCGGGAAGGTGAAGCATCATCTCCTGTACATACTTCCTGTAATGTGGAATCTATTGAATAGTGCCACTAGCACTTGGTTGTTTTTATTAGTTCTCAAAATGTTCCACATTCTGATGTGTTCCAGTTTGTGGTTTGATGTAGCAGGAAAAGTCCAAAAGCTTCTCCCTGAAGCTGTGCATGAGTTTGTCCTGTTAAGGTCTGCTGCCGATGCTGTTACCCAGGTCTGATCGATAGCAGCCACTGTCTTCTGTCTCTGTCCATTTATATGTTAAATAAAGACGTCATTTCTCTCCCGTTCCTGTCTACCCCTCACCCACCCTGTCCTGACAGTACATGCAGAGGGGCGGGGCATGCGGGCGCGGCGCCTGGCGCCTTACCTCCCTGCCTTTTTTACAGGAGAGGCTTGTGGCTCCTCCTTATCTCTCTGACCTCAAACAACCTGGAGGCCGACGGGCTTTTGACTATGAGGCGGCTGCTGCTGCTGCAGCTGCTGCCAAGGTGTTAGCAGGGAAAGCTGCGTCGTCGTGCCTTCCCACCACGACTGCCAGTGGCAGTAACCTAGCGGAGGCCTCGGCCTCTCATCCGGCAGGAGCCATGATGATGAATGGTTGGCAAGAATCTGCCATTGATCTGACAAAACCAAGTGGTGACATTAGCACCACTAGCGGCATCGGGACCGGGGAAGCTGCAGTCGCACCGGGCGTCGGTCACCACGGTGCCAGTGATGGCGGCAGTCAGAAGCTGCCGCCGCCGCCCATCACAGCCCCACTAGCAGGCTGCCTGGGAATAGACATGGCCGGGATCCTGCAGGCAGGTCTCATCCATCCTGTAACGGGGCAAATAATTAACGGAAACCTGAGGGGAGATGATGCGCTGAGGAGGAGGAGAGGCAGGAGAAGAAATGTGGAAGCACTCTACTCTGAGTTTGCCAAGAGAGGACTGCACGTCCCAGACACTAAGGTGGGTACAGCGACGGGAACCTAGAGCTGAACCTACAGCTCAAATAATTCCAATCATTTTGACATAAATCTGCACTTACCTACATTGGAAAGGATTCCATCATTCATTATATGAAATGGGCAAAAATGGAGAGTCCTGATGGAGAGTTACTGATAATAGTTTCATTAACTACACGAACCTTGACTGTTCTGACAAAATATGAAATTTTACAGTCAATTATATCGGTTTTACCTACCGCCGTTGATCCCTTGTTGTCACCCAGTCATTTAAACTAGCAGGTTACCAGCAAACTGCTCCCAGCTGCATTGTATTACAGGAAACGCCCCTATAAATGTTAAAAATCGGCACTTCAGTTCTAAAAAAGTAGGTTGATAAAAGTGGAAACCTTTCCAATATGGTTAATATTTCAGTTTAGTTCATCATGAATATTTTAAATGAAATTATTAAACAAATATTTTAAAGATTTCTAAATGGACTGTTCCTCTCTGTCTGTCTGTAGGGCCGTGTGGAGGGAATGAGCCACTCCTCCGTGTCCTCCTCCACGTCTTCACCCACCCCCCCTCCTTCAGAGCACCCTGCCGGTCCTCCCACACCATCCTCCACTTCTACACCCACCCCCACCCAGACCTCTCCTCAACCAGAGATTGTGGCCATCGACAGAGAAGCGGCCAGTAAAGGTCTGATGGAGTGGCTGAGGCAGAACCCGGGCTACAGCATGGACCTGCCCACCTTTACTCACGTATGTCTTCATCCTTCGATTCATCTCAACTTGTTGTATGGGGATCTCATCTTCACGCCACTTTCGTAAATGTTTCTCCCTCATTCAGTAGTTTTTTTCCTCTCTTTCCAGTCTGGAGCAGGACTGCTACAGGGCTTTGTGGAGCGTCCGAAGCAGAGGAGGCATCGCTGCAAAGATCCCACCAAGCTGGACGTCAACACCCTGACAGGAGAGGAGAGGGTTCCTGTCATACACAGAGGCACAGGGCGCCGAGTAAATACACACAATATCCCCTTTAATGTCCAGTAATGATGCACAGCATGAGCACGTTTAACTCAGGAATGTTTGAATTTCTCTGTTCTACTAATGAAGGTTATTCTCAAGTCAAAGTATTAAACAAGTTTACACTCGTGCTTTATTCTGCCTCTTAGCTTGGTGGCGCTATAGCCCCCGCCATCAAGGAGCTTTCAAGGTGGTTGGATGCCAACTCGGAGTACTACGTAGCTCCAGACTGGTGCGATGTCGTGAAACACTCTGTGAGTAGAGTCATTCATGAAGGTTTCCCTCTTTCTGTCTCTTTTTTTCCCACAATGTCCCCTTTGTTTCTCCCCCTGCTGTAGGGCTTCCTACCTGAGACCAAGTTCTCTCGTATACTGACGGAACCGGTCAACAGAGACCTAGGTGCCCGGCGGCGTGGGCGCCGGCCTCGTAGTGAAATGCCCAAACCTCTGCTGTCCGTCTCTGATTCGGCCCCCTCTGGTCTCGCCTCGCCGCTCTTTATGAACGGAGGGTTAATGGGCAGCATGGACTCCATGGTGACCATGCAGAATCTCCGCAGCAGTATTCCCGGAATTCCAATCTCGGGCATTATGGCAGCTGGATTCCCACACAGTTTTACTGCTGCAGTTCAGGCAGGAGGGGTGGCAACAGCTGCAGACGGTGCGAAGAACGGCCTGAACATCCTACCGATGATGCTGCAGAGCATCCCGCACCCCCACGGAGCGGCCATTCCTCAACATGCCATGTTCAGCGTTGGTGCGATGATGGCACATACTCCACCCCCGTCCTCTTCACTCCCCACCTCCTCCTCTTCTTCTTCTTCTTCACTACCTGCCGATAAGGTCACCACCACCACCACCACGGCATCAACGCCCGAGGCGGCCAGCCCGTCCTCCACAACAGCTGTGGAGAGCACGGTGTCTTCAGGCAACGACGGAGGCGAGAAATTAAGCAGCCAGGATGAGAGGAGGCCAGCGGAAAACAGGTCGGGAGGGGCTGAGGCGGCCGCCATCATTACCTCCACCAGCAGGGCGCATGTGGGCGCAGCAATCGGAGCTGGCGCTGGCAGCCACATTACTTTTAACCCCTTTCTGATCCCAGGCATGTCGCACGGTCTGCTGTACCCGCATATGTTTTTACCTCATGGTGGCATAATGGCGCTTCCCGCTGTGCCTCCCGGTGCTGTAGACGGCCCCCAAAGCAGCCCTAAACGGAGGAGGAAGAGAGGGAGAGAAGAGGAGAGGGCGAAGACTACGATAGTGACGGTTGAAGAGAGAGAAAGTACAGTTAATGCTAGCGCTACCTCCCACTCTGACCCCTCATCACCCTCCGCCCCCTCTGCCTCCGCATCTCTGCCCGAGGAGCACAAAGATGGACAGGTGGACAGAGAGGACAGGCCTGCTGAGCTCCAGGAACCTGACTCCAATCACCATGTGGAGGAAACCACAACACAGTCAGAGGACATGAGACGTGCGGAGGCAGCCGAGGACGGAAATCAGGACTCTGAGGAGCAAAGACGCGAAACAGGAGAGAATGCGTAGAAGAAGAGACTTGTGTACAGACTTGTTTTTTTCTGTGGTTTCTCCATTGGTCTGTCTGCGGACAAAGCAACAGTGTAAAGTTTGTGCCGTGTCTGTCTGCCAATCTCCACGTAAAGACTTTTATTATGAATCTAACTAATAATACTTATATTTACATTTGTTATGTTTATAAGACCTCCTGACCCTCCACCTGCGCTTGTACAAAGATAGTGTGAACAATGATCATCTGTGTATTTCATCCCCATTCTTCTACATCAAGAATGAGCCCAGTCAGAGAAGTCATAGCAGCCACAGTGATCCAAACTCGGCCATCAAGACAATCTGCTGGAAGGTTCGTGGTTGCAATTTTGGTGTGTACGAGGGAAGACAAAGGATGGCTGCAGGAGCCGGTTTGGTGCCATAAAGAAGCAGTTTTACATTCAGTGGGTCTTATTTTACTGTCAGAAAGTTCTGTTTTTACTCTTTACTTTGCCCGACACCCACTGTTGGAATATTCCTGTGCAATGTTGAAAAACCTGTACTCTCCACCAACATTCCCAAATCACCTTAAAGCGAGAGACTTTTGCTTAGAAGAAAGAATTTTCCAAATGAAAGCAACTTGGCTCGATTTAATTGACGGCAGTGAACAATCAGGAGATTATTTATTGCTTATTTTATGCCCGTCTTATTTTTTTTAGTGAACCTCCCGGTGAAGAGCTGTGTCAAGCCACCAGGGGGCGGTATGATACTGTAGGAGAAACGAGCTTTGTTCCAAGGCGCCGTTTTAAAGTGTCCTAAATTTCAAAAAATAAAAATAAACTAAAGTGAATCAGTGGTTAAGGCTAAATGGTACCGAATTATGATGCTGTTGTCCCCCTGTCTAGTTTTTGACAAAACAGATAAGAGGAGAGGAGGGACCCGTTGGGAAGAGCGTGGGGCACAGTCTGCATCCTGATTGCTCTTCATTTTCTCACTTTATCTTCAAAACTTCATGAAAGAGTAATATTTGAGAAAATAAGACGTTTATATTGAGATTTTCCTGTTGCTCTGAGCTGCTTGTACTGTTAAACAATGCGAGTTGCTGGTACCATTCACTTTGTCCAGAACACGTTCCGTACCTGCGGCATGGCGTCAAACGTTCTGTTGATTACGACGGACTTCAGTGTTGTTTTCACCTAAGAGGACATTATTTTTGCACAGCGTCTTTTTGTGAATGTTAACGGTGTGTGTGTGTGTGTGTGTGTTAAAGAGCGTGAGCATGTGTGGTAGTGGGAGGGGATCTGTGTGGGTGTGTGGGTGTGTGTGCATGTTCTGAAAGCCTGTTCTGTCACGTTTTTACTTACTGGTCACATGACTTGTTGGGGAACACTCCTTGCCTTGTCACAAGTTGGTGGCCATGTGTAATTTATTAGGCTTTTATTTTGCTTTGCCAAACTCTCACCAAATATCGCTTTGTTCTCGCATCATTTCATTGTGCATTATCAAGGAAATGCCTTATTTAGCTCCTGTCTTTTTTTGTATGGCTGTTCTGTTGCATCTCCACATAGAGATATGTTGCTGTGTTTGTGTTGGGTTGCTTGTACGAGTCCATAACACACTGCTGTGCTTTCACATCCCAAAGCCAACTGTGCAAATCCACAGCAGTTAAAAACACTATTAATTGGAAAGGAAACTACCCGACAGACATCCTGTAAAGCACAAGTGACGAGTGAAGAAAAGCTGTTTTCTCACCAGTGCCTCTGAAGTTGTCATAGTTTCAGCTTCATTTGCACATGTCATCGCCACGCCTACTCAGACGATGGCATCATTAAAGGGAAAGGATCAATTAAGTCAACCTTGGTTAGCTGTCATCACCTTGGTAACGAGCCTCCTGCAGCTTTCAAAATACACAATCGGGAAAAAGTTTGGTAAAACGGCCTGCAATCATTTCTTTTAGACTTTCCATAACAGATCCTGCAACTTGCTGACCAAGTTGAACTCCAAAAAGTTTTTGGATCAAAGCTCGTGGATTTTTGTCATTAGAAATTAAGGAATTTCTGTCTAATCTTTTCAATAAGGCAGTGAAACCTTTTAGTTAAATCCTGATCGTTTGTGGGTGTTGAATGCTCCAAAACTTTCTCAGAAGGCTGAAGCAACCTGAAACCGACTGATCTGAAGGCTGCAGGAGGGTCATGTTCATTATTCTTCCCAGAGGTCAGCACATTTTTTGACGAGTTTGCAGAGGCCTTCCGATGGTGTCCGTTGCCCAGAGCTATGGTGTTGGCCGGAATCGGGGGGGGGGGGGGGTTGCTTCTTCGGTATTTTGGAAGCTGACTGTTTGTTGTTTGTTGTTTTCTGCATTTGTGTTTAAGGAAATGTACATGGATGGTTTGTTCCTGTCACGCCCCCATTTAACAGTGTTCCCTCATTTTATCAATGTTGTTAATCTCACAATAATGTATTTATTGTATAGTTCTTTGTTGTCTCATGACGATCGTTGGACTTGACCTCTCAATGAAATACATAAAAACTCCTTTTGCTGAAATGTTCTTGCTTTTGTAGCCGTGCTCCATAGCCTCTCACATGCATGTTGCTAATCAGTGAGCCTAGAATAGTTAAAGGGACCATGATGATAGGGTTTGGACTATAGGGGAACCTATTACCCTGCAGGAGCACAGTGTTTATGCGCAACTACATACCTGACCACTTTATAATAGGCATCCTGTAGCTCTTCATGTAGCACGCTTAAACCCAAGAGCAGAAAAACGAGGTAAGGTTGTGAATTGCTGTTTTCAGAAGGTCACATTTGTCCATTCAGGGCACGATGGAACCTCCAGCCGTCCACAGATGTTGCTGGTTCTTAAAAGTGACTGTTCGTCTTGACAAGAGAATTAGAAAACAGACTGAAAATGGCAAATGCGTAAGCCGTTCATCAAGAAGTTCCAGCAGCGAAGAAAAAGATTATACTGACGGGTCTGAAAGTGAGGGTTTGAATCCTCTCCACCTGTGGACAGATCTCAATACTCCAAACATCAAACATGATACATGTGGTCTTTTATCGTGCAATAAAAGGTGACCTTCAACATTCTTTGGAAATAATTCTTTAAACAAATAATTGACAAGTGTCTGATGACCACAAACCTTCCAGTGGTTAACCTGCCAACAAATATTAACAGCTATTTTATTTGACGGTAAAAATTAGGTAAGCGGAAATACTTGTATACATGGAAATAATGCATATGAAGTACATGTATATGCATCACTATGAAATGGGTACTTTTGAGGCAGGTCTCATCTTTTTATGCATTTGTTTCTTAATTGAGGTAAACAGAAACTTCAGCTGCAAACAAAACTATATTTTCAGCATCTGTACAATAATATTTGTACTATATATATGTACTCATAACTCGTCCGATCAAAAGTAAAAAAAAAAACCAAATCAATTGTAAATCTGTAGAATAGATGCACAAACTCTGGCATTTGTGAGCCATCTGTGTCACTGGTTGGAGCTCCTGCGTAAGGCAACTCCTAACGAATTTTCCGTTTTATCCAGCTCGGGTGCGAGACAACCTGTGATGAGAATGAGTCGTAATGAGTCTGAACAGAAAACCCTGCATGCAAGCCAGCACTGGCCTTGTTGGGGCCCAATTAGGGCTTGTATAAGGGCCCACTTTGATATATATATATCATCTAATGAATACACAGTATATATATATATATATATATATATATATGTGTGTGTGTGTGTGTGTGTGTGTGTGTGTGTGTGTGTGTCCCGGTGGGACACGTCCAGACGCCTCCCTTTAGAGGTGTGTGTACCGGTGTGTATATATATAAGGAAGAAGGCAGCGCCCAGGAGGGCAAGGAAGAGATGTTTTGTTTAAAATATATATATATATATATATATATATATTGTGTGTGTGTGTATATTGCTGTATTGAGATATATATATATAGTCAACACAAAACTGAAAACTGAATTGTAAAACAAAAAGAAAAAAAAAGGAAGCCATGGGATTCAAATAAATACATTTATTCATAATCTTCTCAGCAAATGAATCAAACTGATTCAATTCCAAGCTCCCCTGTGTTCATGTCAAACTTTAAAATAGAACATTGAGGTCAAACGGTGGTAAATGGATCTACACAGATTGAACATTTCACACACATGAATTAATATGTTCCCATCTCCACCATTATCTCCTGTAACAACAACATTTTGCGAATTAAACAGACCATAAAAACTGTTACAGAGACAAGAAAATAGAGTAGAATGCTCGACTACTGGTCTCCCTCTCCTCTCCTCTCTCCTCTCCTCCCTCTCCTCTCCTCTTCTCCTCTCCTCTCCTCTCCTCTCCTCTCCTCTCCTCTTCCTCTCCTCTTCCCCCTCCTTCTCCCCCTCCTTCTCCCTCTCCTCTTCCTCTCCTCCTTTTCCTTTCCTCTCCTCTCCTCTCTACCCAGCCGGCCATCAGCAGGAGGTCCCCCTACATGAGCCTGGTCCTGCTCAAGGTTTCTTCCTGTTAAAGGGGAGTTTTTCCTTGCCACTGTTGCTTGTCTGGGGTCAGGCCCTGGGATTCTGGAAAGCGCCTTGAAACAATTTTGATTGTATAAGACGCTATATAAATAAAGATTGAAAGATTGATTAAAGTTACTTCAATCAAGGAGTCATGGGTAAGTACATATTTCATAGCTAAAACAACAACAAACTTTCTCACTGAATTGAACCGGAAATGAAAATAAAAATAAATTAATTGTATGTATGTGTGTATTTATGTCTGTCTTTGTCAGTCAGTGACTAAATGCATGAAACTATTGTTGCTGTGTGATGTGAGTGTGCATGCGTGCATCACACACAGCCAACATATACTGCCTGAAGTAATCATTTTTTAAGGTTACCCCTCACTTCTACCTAGTTAGCGCTCCTTTTGTCCACCTTGTCTATTGCTTGTGTTCCCCTGTGTGTGTGTGTGTGTGTGTGTGTGTGTGTGTGTGTGTGTGTGTGTCTGTTTCCAACACTCGATTTGTGGCATTCTTGAGATCAAACCCACCAACTTTTCCTAGATAGGCAATTTGTCAGGAAGGGAAACAAAACAGATATAATGACATTATTGACTTGGTAAAAAGAAACAAAAATGTAAAAGTAGCAGCAAGTTGTCTGTCCTTTTTTCCTCCAGTGTGATAACTAAATATCTGTCAATACCTGAGAAGGGGAAAAATAAAATAAAATTAGAAACTGAACAAACTGTCAAAACAGCATCATCAGCACTTCTCAGATGGAATCGGATAGAATTTTCTATAGATATGATTATCAATCATAGGGGTTCAGCACTGCTCACAGAACCTGGCTCCACCTTGTTCCTGCAGCAACGCTGAACCACTGAACCTTTCTTCCCCCCAAAATAATGAAAACTGATGTTTTCTGTAGACAAATAGCAGATCTGCAAGTTAGCAGCATGTATTGAGTGAGACGTCGATGTGAGCTTGCAAATCTGTAATTTTACAGCATAAGACATGTTGCAGCAGTAAACATGATTTTAGGATTGAACGCATTTTCAGAATTGTAAGGTAATACATCAGTACATCATCAGAAATAGGAATATAAGAAAAAAACGTAGGCGGGCCGACCAAACACCTATTCAGTAACACCTATTCACTTAAACCAAAGTAATTTCTTACATTCTGGTATCATTTGTGCCATTTTTGGCCAAACTGGCCAGATTTCCTTTGCCAATAACCTTTGTTGTATTGATCTATTTGTCGTGTTTTTTTTTCTTTTTTTGTAGCATGGTTTTTATTTTGATATATTTTATATTTTTAAGATTTCAGTGAAAAAAAATTAGCTGTGGACAGATTCAGATTCTACTAAGCCGTTCACGGCCAACAATGGCCATTTGAAATTAAACTGCTCTAAAATTATTTCAAAATAAAAATTATTTTCTAAATTTTCCCCTGCTTTTTTTTTTTATATAGATCTCTTAATCCACTACAGACCTGATTTGAAATATAAAATATTCAATATTTTGTAAGATTTTAACTCTTACCAGGTCAGTTTAATGCAGCGACATTATTTTTGCACAGCGTCTTTTTGTGAATGTTAACGGTGTGTGTGTGTGTTAAAGAGTGTGAGAATGTGTGGTAGTGGGAGGGGATCTGTGTGGGTGTGTGGGTGTGTGTGCATGTTCTGAAAGCCTGTTCTGTCACGTTTTTACTTACTGGTCACATGACTTGTTGGGGAACACTCCTTGCCTTGTCACAAGTTGGTGGCCATGTGTAATTTATTAGGCTTTTATTTTGCTTTGCCAAACTCTCACCAAATATCGCTTTGTTCTCGCATCATTTCATTGTGCATTATCAAGGAAATGCCTTATTTAGCTCCTGTCTTTTTTTGTATGGCTGTTCTGTTGCATCTCCACATAGAGATATGTTGCTGTGTTTGTGTTGGGTTGCTTGTACGAGTCCATAACACACTGCTGTGCTTTCACATCCCAAAGCCAACTGTGCAAATCCACAGCAGTTAAAAACACTATTAATTGGAAAGGAAACTACCCGACAGACATCCTGTAAAGCACAAGTGACGAGTGAAGAAAAGCTGTTTTCTCACCAGTGCCTCTGAAGTTGTCATAGTTTCAGCTTCATTTGCACATGTCATCGCCACGCCTACTCAGACGATGGCATCATTAAAGGGAAAGGATCAATTAAGTCAACCTTGGTTAGCTGTCATCACCATGGTAACGAGCCTCCTGCAGCTTTCAAAATACACAATCGGGAAAAAGTTTGGTAAAACGGCCTGCAATCATTTCTTTTAGACTTTCCATAACAGATCCTGCAACTTGCTGACCAAGTTGAACTCCAAAAAGTTTTTGGATCAAAGCTCGTGGATTTTTGTCATTAGAAATTAAGGAATTTCTGTCTAATCTTTTCAATAAGGCAGTGAAACCTTTTAGTTAAATCCTGATCGTTTGTGGGTGTTGAATGCTCCAAAACTTTCTCAGAAGGCTGAAGCAACCTGAAACCGACTGATCTGAAGGCTGCAGGAGGGTCATGTTCATTATTCTTCCCAGAGGTCAGCACATTTTTTGACGAGTTTGCCGAGGCCTTCCGATGGTGTCCGTTGCCCAGAGCTATGGTGTTGGCCGGAATCGGGGGGGGGGGGGGGGGTTGCTTCTTCGGTATTTTGGAAGCTGACTGTTTGTTGTTTGTTGTTTTCTGCATTTGTGTTTAAGGAAATGTACATGGATGGTTTGTTCCTGTCACGCCCCCATTTAACAGTGTTCCCTCATTTTATCAATGTTGTTAATCTCACAATAATGTATTTATTGTATAGTTCTTTGTTGTCTCATGACGATCGTTGGACTTGACCTCTCAATGAAATACATAAAATCCTTTTGCTGAAATGTTCTTGCTTTTGTAGCCGTGCTCCATAGCCTCTCACATGCATGTTGCTAATCAGTGAGCCTAGAATAGTTAAAGGGACCATGATGATAGGGTTTGGACTATAGGGGAACCTATTACCCTGCAGGAGCACAGTGTTTATGCGCAACTACATACCTGACCACTTTATAATAGGCATCCTGTAGCTCTTCATGTAGCACGCTTAAACCCAAGAGCAGAAAAACGAGGTAAGGTTGTGAATTGCTGTTTTCAGAAGGTCACATTTGTCCATTCAGGGCACGATGGAACCTCCAGCCGTCCACAGATGTTGCTGGTTCTTAAAAGTGACTGTTCGTCTTGACAAGAGAATTAGAAAACAGACTGAAAATGGCAAATGCGTAAGTCGTTCATCAAGAAGTTCCAGCAGCGAAGAAAAAGATTATACTGACGGGTCTGAAAGTGAGGGTTTGAATCCTCTCCACCTGTGGACAGATCTCAATACTCCAAACATCAAACATGATACATGTGGTCTTTTATCGTGCAATAAAAGGTGACCTTCAACATTCTTTGGAAATAATTCTTTAAACAAATAATTGACAAGTGTCTGATGACCACAAACCTTCCAATGGTTAACCTGCCAACAAATATTAACAGCTATTTTATTTGACAGTAAAAATTAGGTAAGCAGAAATACTTGTATACATGGAAATAATGCATATGAAGTACATGTATATGCATCACTATGAAATGGGTACTTTTGAGGCAGGTCTCGTCTTTTTATACATTTTGTTCTTAATTGAGGTAAACAGAAACTTCAGCTGCAAACAAAACTATATTTTCAGCATCTGTACAATAATATTTGTACTATATTTATGTACTCATAACTCGTCCGATCGAAAGTTAAAAAAAACCCCAAATCAATCGTAAATCTGTAGAATAGATGCGCAAACTGGCATTTGTGAGCCATCTGTGTCACTGGTTGGAGCTCCTGCGTAAGGCAACTCCTAACGAATTTTCAGTTTTATCCAGCTCGGGTGCGAGACAACCTGTGATGAGAATGAAAAGGAGTTCAGAGTCGTAATGAGTCTGAACAGAAAACCCTGCATGCAAGCCAGCACTGGCCTTGTTGGGGCCCAATTAGGGCTTGTATAACGGCCCACTTTGAGATATATATATCATCTAATGAATACACAGTATATATAGTATGTGTGTGTGTGTGTGTGTGTCCCGGTGGGGCATGTCCCGACGCCTCCCTTTAGAGGTGTGTGTACCGGTGTATATATATAAGGAAGGAGGCAGCGCCCAGGAGGGCAAGGAAGAGATTTAAAAAAAAAAAAATATATATATACATATGTGTGTGTGTGTGTGTGTATATATTGCTGTATTGAGATATACTGTATATATATAGTCAACACAAAACTGAAAACTGAATTGTAAAACAAAGAGAAAAAAAGGAAGCCATGGGATTCAAATAAATACATTTATTCATAATCTTTTCAGCAAATGAATCAAACAACTGATTCAATTCCAAGCTCCCCTGTGTTCATGTCAAACTTTAAAATAGAACATTGAGGTCAAACGGTGGTAAATGGATCTACACAGATTGAACAGTTCACACACATGAATTAATATGTTCCCATCTCCACCATTATCTCCTGTAACAACATTTTGCGAATTAAACAGACCATAAAAACTGTTACAGAGACAAGAAAATAGTCGAATGCTCGACTACTGGTCTCCCTCTACTCTCCTCTCCCCCCCCCCCTCTCTCTCTCCCTCTCTCTCTCTCTACCCAGCCGGCCATCAGCAGGAGGGTCCCCCTACATGAGCCTGGTCCTGCTCAAGGTTTCTTCCTGTTAAAGGGGAGTTTTTCCTTGCCGCTGTTGCTTGTCTGGGGTCAGGCCCTGGGATTCTGGAAAGCGCCTTGAAACAATTTTGATTGTATAAGACGCTATATAAATAAAGATTGAAAGATTGATTAAAGTTACTTCAATCAAGGAGTCATGGGTAAGTACATATTTCATAGCTAAAACAACAACAAACTTTCTCACTGAATTGAACCGGAAATGAAAATAAAAATAAATTAATTGTATGTATGTGTGTATTTATGTCTGTCTTTGTCAGTCAGTGACTAAATGCATGAAACTATTGTTGCTGTGTGATGTGAGTGTGCATGCGTGCATCACACACAGCCAACATATACTGCCTGAAGTAATCATTTTTTAAGGTTACCCCTCACTTCTACCTAGTTAGCGCTCCTTTCGTCCACCTTGTCTATTGCTTGTGTTCCCCTGTGTGTGTGTGTGTGTGTGTGTGTGTGTGTGTGTCTGTTTCCAACACTCGATTTGTGGCATTCTTGAGATCAAACCCACCAACTTTTCCTAGATAGGCAATTTGTCAGGAAGGGAAACAAGACAGATATAATGACATTATTGACTTGGTAAAAAGAAACAAAAATGTAAAAGTAGCAGCAAGTTGTCTGTCCTTTTTTCCTCCAGTGTGATAACTAAATATCTGTCAATACCTGAGAAGGGGAAAAATAAAATAAAATTAGAAACTGAACAAACTGTCAAAACAGCATCATCAGCACTTCTCAGCTCGAATCGGATAGAATTTTCTATAGATATGATTATCAATCATAGGGGTTCAGCACTGCTCACAGAACCTGGCTCCACCTTGTTCCTGCAGCAACGCTGAACCACTTTTTCCTTTCTTCCCCCCAAAATAATGAAAACTGATGTTTTCTGTAGACAAATAGCAGATCTGCAAGTTAGCAGCATGTATTGAGTGAGACGTCGATGTGAGCTTGCAAATCTGTAATTTTACAGCATAAGACATGTTGCAGCAGTAAACATGATTTTAGGATTGAACGCATTTTCAGAATTGTAAGGTAATACATCAGTACATCATCAGAAATAGGAATATAAGAAAAAAACGTAGGCGGGCCGACCAAACACCTATTCAGTAACACCTATTCACTTAAACCAAAGTAATTTCTTACATTCTGGTATCATTCGTGCCATTTTTGGCCAAACTGGCCAGATTTCCTTTGCCAATAACCTTTGTTGTATTGATCTATTTGTCGTGTTTTTTTTTTCTTTTTTTGTAGCATGGTTTTTATTTTGATATATTTTATATTTTTAAGATTTCAGTGAAAAAAAATTAGCTGTGGACAGATTCAGATTCTACTAAGCCGTTCACGGCCAACAATGGCCATTTGAAATTAAACTGCTCTAAAATTATTTCAAAATAAAATTATTTTCTAAATTTTCCCCTGCTTTTTTTTTATATAGATCTCTTAATCCACTACAGACCTGATTTGAAATATAAAATATTCAATATTTTGTAAGATTTTAACTCTTACCAGGTCAGTTTAATGGCACACTGTCACGCGTGTTCTTATGGAAAACCAACAAAGGGTGAGTAATTTCCCTGGGGAAAAAAAGTAATTTTCGGTGACCGCTCTGTAACTGCGCAACGTCTGGGCGCAACGTCATTATGCGACTAAAACCCACTAATTGACGGTGCCGAAAAAGCCACTGCCGTGCGCAAAGGTGGGTCTCTGCAGCAGCAGCGCGCTCCCAGCAGAGCAGCGGCAGCAAAATTGACCGTGAAACGAAAAAGTAATTGCCGCAATTTTACAGGACAAGTAAACGTTGATGATGTGGACGCTTGTATTGAAAAATATATATATATTAACGTCTGAATAAAACGCTCCCGGGGTGTAAGGACCTTAAATGGTAAAAATGTACATTCTACTAAGCATACCTGGAGATAGCCGTTCCCTAAGCACAGACTGGCAGGCGGCAGATTGACTGAATCCGAGGTCTCAATGTGTTTAAAGATGGCTCTCTGTGGAGAAATAATTTAGTTAGACTGGGTTGTGAAAAGGTTTTCCATCTATTTAGACCAGCAGAAGCTCATGTCCAATGTCTTATAAAACAGTTTTCTAAAAAAACGTCGTAAGATAGCATATTTTTGTATCAGTAGTACTCAAACCTTGTCATTTGCAGAACCCCATGCATCTTCATGATTTTTAAAAAAACAGCAGACTCAGTACCATACCATTGCTATAGGAATTGCATTTCTCATAGTTATTCTTACAATTTCCACTGAGAATTATGGCATTTCTTTCAGGTATTCTAACAATTCTGCAAAGAAAAATAGCCTATCTGCTCAAATTCATCTAATGAATTTAATGGTTAATATCACAATAATTATATTATCATTATTAATTTCATGGGGTTACAATTCCACACATGCAAACGTGTCATGACCCACTTAATTTCTTCAGTCTATATTAATGACTATTATTACAATTTTAATGTATTAGATTCTAGGTATTAGAAATGAAAATTGATAATGTTAACACAACATATAAATGCATTAGAAATAACATTTTACTTTTTAGGATTCCAATTTTAAAAAGCTAACAATAATTTAGTTTTCCAATTCAAAATAGCTGATCTACAAGCTCATTGTTTCCTGTATATTTATGCCCCCCTGAAATTCAATTTACAGCTGCAAACACTATTTAGCAAAATGCTAACACGCGCGCGCACACTCACCTTTGCTGATTAAAATCCAAGAAATTATGTGGCAAAGTAGCATAATCATTTTCAGTGGAAGCGGACCAATACTGAAGCTAGTCCACATCCACTGAAGATGATTTTGCTGTGTGTGTGTGTGTGTATGTGTGTGTGTGTGTGTGTGTTAGTGCTTGGCTAACTAGTGTTTGCAGCTATCCGTCGAATTTCAGTGGATCATAAATATTCAGGAAGCTCCGAGGCTTCAGTATGAGTCCCGACGGACCTATATCAGTGTCACTGTTGAACGCGTCGCGGAGTGAAAGACACCGACACTAACTATTTCTTTATATAGAGATATAAAGTAATAATTCCATTGGGCACTCTGCATAGAAATAAGAAATATGTTTACTTTTTTTTTTTACCTGACCCATCATCAACGATGCAGCTGACATAATCGAATTCGAAGACGCCACCGTGTTCAATGATGTCAGCTGCATCATAATCACCACGTAGAGTAGACCTTAGCTGGATTGGTGGAGAACACCTTGTTTATTCTCCTTTCCTTTCCTTTCCTGTTCACCCTCTTCACCGCAGATTTTTCATACAGTTTGTCATCATGCCACCTCCAGAAGTTCTCTGATGACTTCGCTGCTGTCCTCCTCATCACTGATGGGGATGAGATGGAGTACAGAGGACTTATTCAGGACTTTGTGGACTGGAGCCTGCGGAACAACCTCCAGATCAACGCCAATAAAACCAAGGAGCTGGTGGTGGATCTCCGCAGGCGTAACAACCCCCCCCCCCCCGCCTGCCACCAGTGAACATCCTGGGAATGGATGTCGATGTTGTGTAGTCCTATAAGTACCTAAGTGTTCTCCTAAACAATAACCTGGACTGGACACTCAACACAGACGCCCTTGTCAAGAAGGAACATAGCAGACTGTTCCTGCTCAGGAGGCTGAGGTCTTTTGGAGTGCAGGGACCACTCCTGAGGACTTTCTATGATTGTGGTGGGATCAGCCATCTTTTATGGGATAGTCTACTGGTCCAGCAGCATCACGGACAGGGATCGGGGGGATGGACAGACTGGTAATGAGGGCCAGCTCTGTCCTGGGATGTCCCCTGGACTCAGTGGAGGTGGTGGGAAACGGGAGGTTGATGGCTAAGCTGTCATCCATGTTGGGCAACACATCCCACCCCGTACAGGACACCCTGACAGCACTGGGCAGCTCCTTCAGTGAGTGGCTGCTCCACCCTCGCTGTGCGAAGGAGAGGTATATATATATTATATATATATATATATATATATAGTATACACCCTTTTTACAGGTATACAAAAGGGTGATTATTATTTTTTCTTGGATTACTCTATATATATACATATAAAATCCTTTTTATATATTTTCTATTCTTAACTGCTTTTGCTGCAGTTGCGCTGTAAATTTCCCCATGTGGGACAAATAAAGGAATCTGAATCTGAATCTGAATCTGAATCTGAATCTGAATCACCTCTGCTTCTCTTGTGTACCTCTTTAGTCAGGTAGCCAGGGCTGCGAGCCTATGTTTAGCATGTATGTATGTATGTATGTATGTATGTATGTATGTATGTATGTATTATGTATGTATGTAGTATGTATGTATGTATGTATGTATGTATGTATGTATACATTAAAAAAATGTCTTCCTCACCCTGGTGCCTCCTTCTTTCAGACTCGGGTCCTCTACCAGAGGCCTGGGAGTCTGAGGGTTCTGCGCAGGACCTTAGCTGTTCCTAGGATGCGCTCTTCTGGACGGAGATCTCTGATGTGGTTCCTGGTATCTGTTGGAGCCATCTACTCAGCTTGGGTGTTACTGCCCCTAGTGTCCCAGTCACTACTGGGACCACTGTTGCCTTCATGCCCCACATTTTCTCTAGCTCCTCCCTCAGCCCTTGGTACTTCTCCAGCTTCTCGTGTTCCTTCTTCCTGATGTTGCTATCACTCGGGATTGCTACATCTATCACTACCACTGTCTTCTGGTGTTTATCCACCACCACTCTGTCAGGCTGGTTGGCTACCACCATCTTGTCAGTCTGGATCTGGAAGTCCCACAGGATCGTGACCTGCTTGTTCTCCAGCACTTTCGGGGGTGTCTCCCACCTGGACCCTGGGACCTCCAGTCCATACTCAGTGCAGATGTTCCTGTACACTATGCCAGCCACCTGGTTATGCCGCTCCATGTATGCCTTGCCTGCTAACATCTTGCACCCTGCCGTGATATGCTGGACTGTCTCAGGGGCATCTCCACACAGTCTCCACCTGGGGTCTTGTCTGGGATGGTAGACCCTGGCCTCTATTGCTCTGGTGCTCAGGGCCTGTTCTTGTGCAGCCATGAGTAGAGCCTCTGTGCTGTCTTTCAGTCCGGCCATTTCCAGCCACTAGTAGGTTTTCTCAATATCAGCCACTTCCTCAATTGTTTGGTGGTACATACCATACCAGGCTTATCCTTCCATGATAGCCCCTCAGGCTCCACCTCCTTGGTGGGCTTTTGTTGCCTGAGGCAATCACTCAGCAGTTGGTCAGTGGGGGCCATCTTCTTGATGTATGGAGGCTTGTTGTTTCCTCCCCGACAGTAGTTTGAACACTTACTAGTCCTCGGCCCCCTTCCTTTTGCTTCGTGTACAGCCTCAGGACACTGGACTTAGGGTGAAACCCTCCATTCATGGTGAGGAGCTTCCTTGTCTTGATGTCAGTGGCTTGAATCTCTTCCATTGGCCAGGGTATTATGCCAGCACACACACACACACACACCACACACACACACACACACACACACACACACACACACACACACACACATACACACAGATAGATAGATAGATAGATAGATAGATAGATAGATAGATAGATAGATGATAGATAGATAGATAGATAGATAGATAGATAGATAGATAGATAGATAGATAGATAGATAGATAGAGCATCTGTTACAATCAAAAGGCTGTTTCTCTGCAGGTGCTCCAGTAACTAAGTCACCACCACCTTCTCAAGATTTTTAGAGATAAAAGGAAGGCTGGATAGAGGCCTATAATTTGTGAACACATCAGGATCCAGTGATGTTTTTTTAAGGAACGGTTTAATCACTGCCACCTTGTAGAATCAGGGTACATAACCTGTCTAAGAACAATTGATCTGGTGAAGAATAGAGCTGCCGATAAAGCAATTGGTAACGCATCCTTCAACAGGTGTGTTTGTTGGAATGGGATCTAAAAGACACGTGCTGGACTTGGATTTCTGAAGTAGCGAAGACGCCTCAGAAAAATAGATATGCACATGCACATTTATACACTTTAGTTTAACTTATCATCTGTATGTTCCTACTTTATGTAAATAGTCCCTGCACTTGTAGTCTAAGGCATGTAATGTACAGTACATACCCATCTGTATAATACATTTATACAACAACCTGTAAATCATTGTAAAGTATTGTAACATTACAAATTGCACATAATGCATTCATTACTTATTATAGATGCACTTGCTTTGCTCCTTTTGTACTTCTGGTTAGATGCTAGACTCCATTTTGTTGCTCTGTACCTGTACATGTGCAATAACAATAAAGTTGATTCTAATCTAATCTATACCCTATCTTAAGTTTAAGAGAACAAAAAACAAAAGCAAAAAATTGGTGATATCAAACTGACTAGCTTGCACTTAGAGTCGTAGTTTGCACATGCACAGTGACCTAAGTGCAAAAGAAAATCAGATGTCACCTGACTGGCTGTCCTGTATATCAATCAATGACCGGATGGATGATAGGCTGACCAGAAGGATGATAGTACTTTGGCCATCGACTGGTAGATCTTGATTGACGTATTGAGCACCTCTGCAGTCTAGTCAGTTGAATAGCCTCATTTCTGTTGATCGCAGCTGCTTTTCGGTCACAAACCCGAGTGTTTTAATAAAGACTGAGATTTAAAGCTTCTGAAATCATTCTTGTTGGTGTACGTGTGTCAGGTTTCCATGGTTTCTGCCTCTCAGGGTCCTCGATGCTCTCTGCTTATGTCTGTTGTATGTATGTTGACCCACTCATGGACTTAGCAACACCATTGTGGAAGATTAGCTGGGCCGGTGTTTTTACCATCCTTCTCCTTTCCTTTTTTCTTTCAAAATAAAATTTAAAAGGTTTTCAACACTTCATCTCAGTCAGCCTCTCATAGTTCACAAACATTTACGCACTGCTCCAAATAGTGCACCTGAGTCAACCCTCTGTCACATCTTCAGCAATTCCAAGGTAGGTCAACCATTGTGAGGAAGGATTCATGCATTCAAGAACGAACAGCAAGTGCCAGGTCCATCTCCAGAAGGTGATTCAGGATCTGGATCTTTCTCAGGAATGGCAGCAGGTATGAGGGGAGAACTTTTAAAGGAGTGCAAATAAGCCTCCTCTACCTAGAAAAAACATCAGGGATCGACTGATCTTTTGATAGAACATTCAGGGATTAGACACCTTTATGGAGATAGAAAAACTCATTTCATCTGGAGAAGAGAAGGTGGGTGCCGCCATCGATCCTCATCGGTAGAAAGCATCCTCAGATTACTTGTGCTTCACAGTTGAGGGAGGGGGCTTGTTCAAAGATCTGTTTCAGAAAACAGCCAGTAATAAAGTATGGAACTATAAGTCTTCTATGAACAACAGTCTATGAACCAACCAAATAGAGGATAGTTAATCATAGTCAATGTGATACCTCAGTAGCTCCAAGAGGTGACTGGAACTTCAGAATCTTGGCTCAGTGGCCAGGAACGTCCCCAGACTTTAACCCCTGCCAAGAACTGGTGGTCAATCCAGGCAGCTGGTCAGTATGAGCTTCAGAATCTGGCCAATTAAACAGGTAATTCATGACAAACATTGACTCTGTATCACCTCCAAAAAAGCCTTTGACGCTTTTGAAATGCCTGCAATTTTACGCCAGCACGTAACATTTGATGAAACGACAAAAAAGATGGGAAAACACCAAACTAACAAAGTTTGTGAACTGAAAATTGTGTCATTCTCAAAACCTTTGACCATGGATGTAGACATGCACACACACACACCCTCCGGCTGACCTTTGTCCAACCGATAGTTCGAGCCTCTGTCAGTCGGCCAATGAAAACGGGCCAGTTTACGTCACAGACCCACTTGACAGCATTTATCTTTGAAAAATGATTAACATTTATGGTCAGACGTCAGCTTGAGATACTGTCAAGTTTTGTAATCTAAGATGGGGGGGATGGAATCAATGTTGTTTGAGCCCAAAAAGAAGACAAACAAAGTGTTTCCCAACCCACTCTCATTCTATGATTCGTTAGCGCTGTGACATCACAGGGCTGAGCGAGGAGTTCCCTGTCCGGCCTGACAAGTTCAGGCAGCTCAAACTGGTTTATCTGAAGATGATGTTTTATCTCAACGCTGGTTAAAGACAAACCGGTTGACGTCATTGTGTGTGTCACAGGTGCAGAAATGACAGGTTCATGCAAATATCTCTGAGGACATGCCTTCACCACATCTCCAATCAGACCCCCCGCCATCTCCTCCCCCTCTCTTTGTGTATCCTCTTCTTGTTCACCCTAACGTATAAAAAGAGCAGCATTCTTGGTTTCTGCAGACATCTCAAGAGACGAAGCTTTCTTGAGAACAGACAGCCGAGGAGACCCTGAAAGCTCACTACACTCCAGTCAGCCACTGAAGGTAAGCTGCTTGCACACCACACATAGATAAGGCACTGAGATAAAGACTGACAACAGACGGTTCTGTTCTGATCTGAGGAAACAGAGAGGGCGTTTGGGCATTCATCGACTCAGCACATTACCATTGCAGGACTTCAATGAAGAAAATTAAAACATTCTCAAGGACATGAGCAGCTTCTTGGACTTTCATCATGTCTTGTATTTCTACATTTACGCTATCATATTTACGTCTCCCATTTCACCATCGTCTTCATTGTAGCCCTTTTCTGAGGGGTATTGATGAAACTTGACCTACCTTTCCTATTCCTAATGTTTATTACATGTTTTCCCTGTCTCTTTCTGTCTTCACAGACCCACCCACAATGCCTCCTCAACTTAAATCCCAGAACCGAAGCAGCCCTCGGCTACTGCAAGGTGACCTTCAGTCCCTCAGTCCTGCTGTGAGGAAGTTTGTAGAGTCCAGTATCGCCTTGTGTCAGCCAGACTCCCTTCATATCTGTGACGGCACTGACGAAGAGAACCGGGCCATCCTGAGCCAGCTGGAGGAGCAGGGGATGATCAAAAAGCTCCCAAAATATGACAATTGGTGTGTTAAACTCAAACAGACACGAAACATGAGGGGATAAATGTATGTCATATTCCAGACACATTCAAGTAATCAAGTATTTAGGAATAATGCAGGGGTGTAAGTATATGTGCAGAGCGGCTCATGCTGTTGTTGCTGGGTTAGCAGGAGGTGGTTAAAATAATGCCAGTAAGCACTTAGCAAAAGCTGCTATTCAGGTAGCAACAGGTGACATTCAACAAGTCTAACTACAAGTGTTTCCCTCCAGCCTGTTCTTCACAAAGATTTCTGTTCATTCCTCACAACCTACAGCTGGTTGGCCAGGACCGACCCTCGGGATGTTGCCCGGGTAGAGAGTAAGACTGTGATTGTGACCCAGGAACAGCGTAGCGCGGTGCCTCTATGTTCTGACGAGGGAATCGGAAACCTGGGGCGCTGGATGTCCCCAGAAGAGTTTGCCAAAGCCAAGACTCAGCGCTTTCCTGGCTGCATGATAGGTGAGAGGGAAGGAGTGTGTTTTGGACTTTATTTTCCTACATTAGAAACTACTCAGTCTCTGAAAACATTCTTTGATAATAATTTCAAGACATGGTTATCATCCCCCAGGTCGGACCATGTATGTGATTCCCTTCAGCATGGGTCCTGTAGGATCCCCCCTCTCCAAGATCGGAGTGGAGTTGACTGACTCTCCTTATGTGGTGGCCAGTATGAGGATAATGACCCGGATGGGGGTGGCAGTGCTGTCCGCTCTGGGCACGGGTGACTTTGTTCGCTGTCTGCACTCTGTTGGATGTCCTCTACCTCTAAAAAGTGCGTCAATAACATGATTTGGTCGTTGTTGACAGTTCCGCCTATATTCAGAATCCATAGTTTGAGGATTACTGTGGTCTCTTTCAGAGCCCTTGGTGAACAACTGGCCCTGTAACCCCGAGCAGACCCTCATTGCTCACATCCCTGATCAGAAGGAGATCATGTCATTTGGAAGTGGGTACGGTGGAAACTCACTTCTTGGGAAGAAGTGCTTTGCTCTGCGCATCGCCTCACACATGGCCAAACAAGAGGGTTGGCTGGCAGAGCACATGCTGGTGAGCATAATAGAGAAAAAATACACAGTTATCGGGACAAAGCCTTGCATGCACAATCGAACATAGAATGTACTTAAACAGTTTAGTATCTTAAGGTATTAAGGGCCTTAAAGCATCCACTCATAAAGCCATGGCCTTCACGATTCAAATGCGTCTTAGATTCTGGGAATCACTAATCCTGCTGGTGAGAAGAAATACATGGTGGCCGCCTTCCCCAGTGCCTGTGGAAAGACAAACCTGGCAATGCTCTGTCCCTCACTGCCGGGCTGGAAGGTTGAGTGTGTGGGTGACGATATAGCCTGGATGAAGTTTGACAAACAAGGTGGGAGGCTCACTCATTAGTCGTACAACCACAAAATTCTTCATTGCTAATGTCTCCCTCCTCTGTCATTCCAGGAAATCTACGTGCCATCAACCCTGAGAATGGCTTTTTTGGGGTAGCACCAGGCACTTCAGCAAAAACCAACCCAAACGCAATGGAGACAGTGTTAAAAAATACACTTTTCACTAATGTTGCTGAGACTAGTGATGGTGGTGTATACTGGGAAGGCATGGATCAGCAACTACCGGAGGACGTGACCATAACCTCCTGGAAGAACGAGCCATGGAGCGCACAACATGGTACAGCTTTTGATTAATCAGCACAGGTGATCAATCAGGGGGAATAATATTTGAAATGATTAACTATCCTCTCTTCTTATTCATCAGGTGAAACCTGTGCTCACCCCAACTCACGCTTTTGCAGTCCAGCTAATCAGTGTCCCATAATTGACCCTCTGTGGGAATCCCCCGAAGGAGTCCCCATTGAGGCCATCATCTTTGGAGGGCGCAGACCTGAAGGTAATCTAGAAGCCATCAGCACAGTGAAGCGATGCAGTTGGTGCTCTGCTTGCACAAGAGAAAACAGAAGAGTGTGAAAATTGAAATCTGACTAATGCGTCTACCTTATTTCAGGTGTTCCTCTCATATATGAGGCCTTCAGTTGGCAGCACGGAGTGTTTGTTGGAGCAGCCATGAGGTCAGAAGCAACAGCAGCAGCTGAACACAAAGGTCAGTGTCCAGCCTTGGTCCAACATGGTACCAGTCTTTTAAGCCGAAAACCAAATAATCAGCTTCAATTAAGTGTAATCTTATCTTTGATGCAATTTACTTTTTTTTTGTAAGTCTATGTAACAAATAAACCCACTTCTTCTCTTCTCTTTTTTCCTTTAGCCAAGGTGATCATGCATGACCCCTTTGCCATGCGTCCTTTCTTTGGCTACAACTTTGGCCAGTACCTCTCACACTGGCTGAGCTTGGCTGATCATCCCAGTGCCAAGCTTCCCAAAATCTTTCATGTCAACTGGTTCCGTAAGAGTTCTACTGGTGGATTCCTCTGGCCTGGATTTGGCGAGAACATTCGTGTTTTGGACTGGATATTCCGTCGGGTCAATGGCGAGGCTGAAGCCACGCTCTCCGCTGTTGGCTACCTGCCCTCCAAGGACTCTCTTAATCTTCAGGGCCTCCATGATGTGAACCTGAATCAGCTGTTCTCCTTAGATAAAAAGTTCTGGGAAAGGGAGGTGGAGGAGGTGAGAAAGTACTTCATCATGGAGGTGAACGATGATCTTCCTGCTGAGGTGTCCCAGCAGCTGGACCTCCTGGATCAGAGGGTCAAGTTGATGTAAACTCGGAAAAATGGACAATGAGAGAGGCTAACAAAGCATATTTAATATTATCTATAATATAATTTTATATATTTGAGTGGAAACCTGTTAACATGGGTAATTCTAGAAAGAAAAACCAGTTCACGCCATTTTTTAATGAGCTTAACAAAACTCTTTTATGACAACTGTTTGTATTGTAATAATTATTTATTCTTGCGCTGCTTTTTTATATAATTCTGAAATAATTTGATGAAAACAATTTTAAGTTTAGATTTTAATTAATTTAAAATACCCCACACTCAATTTACACTCTGTTGTACCTTTTTCCAAATAATATACTTGTGGGCTTGTTTCCCCTGCAAAGAAAACAAAGAAAAAAAAACTAATAAATGCCTTTGGAACAGTGACTATGTTTCATTTTCTCATTTACAGATGTTATTGTGGCATATTCTTCTAGAGCCTAGACTCTTGAGGAATATACTTCATACTATGATCCCTGCCCTGTTTTAAATGAATTGGTCCTTCTAAAAGCTTCACAGCCATCAGGCCCAACATTATAACTACTGACAGGTGAATACTGAGTGTCTTCTTTAGCATAGCATGACTCCAGGAAGCTATCAGACAACCAATCAACAGGCCATCTCCAGTGAAGACAGTGAAGGCCAGAGTCTGGATATATTTCCAAGGTGAAAGAAGGCAGATCGGACAACAGATTTGATGTGTGAGTCATCAGATAGGGTGGCATCCAAGCTTGCTGGGCCACAATCAAGAGATCTATCATTTTGTTGTTGACTTTGTGGAAATATTTGAAATGTGTGTGATTATCAGAATGAGAACCATGTGATTGATTGTTCAAGGAGCTTAGCATATGACAAGATGTACTTCTCTATAGGACTAGGTGTTAGAGTCCCGATCTATTCATGGCAAGTGAAGAAGACTTGGATGGAGCGGGATTGGCACTCAAGATCCTGTGGTGTCACCAGCTTGACACATCATCAGTTGTGTGCCTTGGCATCATTAGGTGTTTCAGCCATTTAAACACAAGACATCCTCCACCAAGGTTGGCCCACCACAGGCTGATCAAACCTGGGTGTATGTGTTGCACAATGGCACCACATGATCACTTGGCCGCCCACAATATGTCCCTCCGTTTCAACCACAGCCAGTGACTGCTTTGCTCTGCTGTGGCAGCGAGCTCTTTTACTGCCCTCCGTTGGGCCTGCCCTCTGATGCCCATTTCCTTCAGGAGCTTTGTGGTGGTTCTGGAAACAAAGCCTCTGCAGCCTACCTCCACAGGCCACACTTTTACACTCCAGCCCCGCCCCTCTGCTTCAGCTGCTAGGTTCGCATAATGTAGCCTCTTCCGTTCGTATGCCTCACCGATTGCCTCCTCCCATGGGACGGTGAGCTCCACGATGAAAACGCGCCGACAGGATTTGGACCATAGGACCAGGTCTGGGCGCAAGTTGGTAACTGCGACTTCAGATGGAAAAATAAGCCTCTGGCTGAGGTCCACCCGCATTACCCAGTCTCGGGCAACGGTGAGTGCGGCAGCCTCCGGAGGAGCTGGCTTACTCCCTCATTTCTCCCCTCCCCGAACGAAGGACATTTTCCATGGGGCAACAGGTTGGGAATTTGGAGGCATGGAATTGATCTTTACCCTCCTCTTCTCAAGTTCAGCCACCAAGCACTTCAATACTTGATTGTGGCACCAGGTGTACCTTCCTTCAGTCAGGCTGATCTTACAACCCACCAAGATGTGCTTGAGGCTTGCAGGCGCTGCACACTGTGGACAGGCTGGTTCTTCTCCATACCAGAGGTGTAAGTTGGTTGGAGAGGGAAGGACATCGTACACGGCTCTAATGGTGAAACTAAGCCTGCTAGACTCCATGCTCCACAACTCGCTCTATGTAATTCTCCTCCTCTCAACACCCTCCCACTTCATCCAGCAGCCTTGCTGCGCTTGAGAGACCGCTTTGGCGCACCTAGCTGCTTCCTCCTGATGGCGCACCTCCTCCACTACCATGTTCCGCCGTTCGGCTGGGGTAGCTTTTTGCCATGTAGGTGTTGTTGCTTCCATGCCAAGGCCGTTCCTGCCATGCTGGACATGCCCTACTATATCCCGGTGCCTCAGGCTGGTTTTTGCCTCTGCAACCGCTGCCGATGGCTTCCATTTCCTTCCCGTTGCTAGGGTTGGAGCAGCACCTCTGACAAAGGGATCCCAGGATTCAGTAAGAGTCATTTCCAGTCTTGCTTTGGCACATTTATACTCCTCCACCAGGCTCGAGACTGGGAGGGAGAGGACTCCATTGCCGTACAAGCCTATGCTGCTAAGACATCTTGGTAGTCCGAGCCACTTCCTCACCTGCGCATTCACCAGTCTCTCCAGCCGGTTGGCATGAGATAAAGTGACCTCATAGATGGAAATTGGCCATATAAGCCGAGGTAGCAGCCCAAACTGAAAGCACCACAGTTTCAGTTTTTCAGGGAGAGCAGTACTGTTGATCTGCCTGAGGCCACTGATGGTGTCCTGCTTGAGTTGCTCCACCTGCTTTGAGTCTTTGAGCTCTGCACTGTACCAGTGGCCAAGACTTTTAAGAGGCTTCTCCAAAATTGTTGGTACTGGCTCGTTGTTAATGTGGAACCTCTCATTAGCAGATTTGCTTAGTTTAATCTCCATCCGTGCCCATTGAATGTTTTTCTGGAGTTTCTCCAGTAGGCGTTTGGTGCATGCCCTTGTTGTTGTTATTGTTGTCATCCATGTACGCCCTAATTGGAGGAAGACACAATCCATTCTTCAACCATTCCCCTCCAACCACCCAACGAGATGCTCGAATGATGAGCTCCATTGCCATGGTAAATGCTAGTGGGGAAATGGTGCAGCCCGCCATAATGCCAACCTCGAGATGCTGCCAAGCAGTCATGCTAGCTTGTGTTGTCACACAAAACTGAAGGTCCTGGAAGTAGGCTTTGACGAGCCTTGTGATTCCATGACTGGGTCTTGGAAGAAAGTGAAGGCATGCAGGACACATGCAGGTCTTTCATTTCCTTCCTCGCCATCTGTATCTGATGCCAGATGATATTTGTGTGTTCCAGACAGCCTGAGAATCCACTTATGCCTGCTTTCTGCACAGAGGTGTCGACAAAGTCGTTCTGCTGCAAAAAAGCTGAAAGCCTCTGAGCCACAACACTGAAGAATATCTTTCCTTCCACATTCAGAAGATTGATCTGGTGAAATTGATCGATGGTTGAAGAATTCTTCTCTTTGGGAATCAGGATCCCTCCTGCCCTTCTCCATGCCTTTGGTATTATCCCTTTTTCCCATGCCATTCTCATCAGATTCCAGAGGTGCCTTAAGACATCTGGCGTGTTCTTATAAAGCCTATAAGGGACGCCATTGGGCCCAGGGGCTGATGCTGCACTCGCCCGCTTTACTGTGCCCTCAGTTTCACTCCATGTCGGAGGCCTTGTTTCCATCTGGTGCTCAACTGGTTGGATGGGTGGCATGTCATCCGGAATTCAGGCTGGTACATGCCTTTGATTGTCTGAGTAGGTGCTCCTCTAGTTCCCTTATGGGTGCTTTGAGGATCCCAAATTTCTCCTTGACAAAGAGGGCTTTCACAAACTCTGTAGAAGGAAGTCCTCCTTCTTCTTGTGTTGCTTTCTCAAGCACTCAGCTCTTCTCAGTGTTGCCAGACGTTGCTTGAGGTCGCCTTGTAGTGCCTCAAGTCCTTTCCTCTCTGCTTCGGCGGCCTTCTTCCACTGTTTTCTCAGACATCTTCTTTCCTTCACAACCCTTTCAATCTCTCGCTGCCTCCTGGACTTGAGATGAGCTGGTTCCTTCTGCAACTTAAGGTTCCCGCTTTTCACCCCAAATCTCTCTGCCCCATAGCTGTAGATGATTTCCCAATCTTGTCGAGCTTCTTCTCCACGCCTCCTTTAAGGCCTTCCAGGAGGTGCACAAGGTCTATGTTAATGGTTTCCCACTCCTCTTTTTGGCAGGATTTAGGCCACAAAATTTGAGGTTTTCGTCCCTCTAGCTTCCTCTCTACTGCTGGCTGTGGCTGGATGGGCTCTGTGCTCACGTCCATGGGTGGATCCATGCCTGGTTGAGCTTCGTCTGGGGTTCTGATACCCTGTGGACTGTGGTAATTATCCTGCCACTGGGCTTCAATCGACTGATTTGCCCTACCTCTGAGGAAGTAGTGGTCAATGCGAGGCCCCTCACTTAGCTCTCTCAGGCACTTTTTCCTACCCTGGTGGATCTTGAAGCCCTTCTCTGATGTTATCTTTTTCCAGCCGCAGATGCAACTCTGTAGCGTGCATCCTGCCATTGCCATTGCTCCTTTACCTGCCATGCTAAGCTTTTGATTCGTTGTCATTTCCGTTGCAAGGTTCGTTACCGTGTGGTCCGCCAACAAGTCATCTTCCACCCCCACTCTCGTAGACTCGAGGGGTATTTTTCCTTTCGAGCTTTTTGTAGCAGTATTGGGTGGCACCAAATCACTATTAACACTAATCACTACTAACTCTACTCGTTCCAAGCTAATGTTACAATGTCAGCAAGTTCAACAGACGACCAAGACGACAAGTTCCCCTTATGTACATAAAATCCATATCACTGTTGATTGTGTTAAGTCGAAACAGGAACAGGTATCATGTGTGAATTGAATAAGTCTGGTAAGACATGGTGGATTAAAAATAGGCCATATCATGTTCTGCTGAGACAAAGGAAATCACCTGAGGAAGGATGAACAACAAATGACATATGAACTGTATAAAAGATTGACACTGCCCAGCCTTAGTCAGTCTTTCAGGGGACACGATTGAACAGACTCTGAAGCTTCATAACTTGTCTTACCAGTAAAGTTTATGTGTTGCTATGCTGAAACTATCTTGCCCAGTCTGATCTGTCCTGACCAATTAACAAATGCGCATAGACCCGGAGGGCAGGATGGCCCGGCTGAGGATCCGACAACTTTGAGAAAGTTGCTGGACATGGTGGACTTTGGAAGGGAGCAGGGTGGTGAGCAGTGCAAGGATATTGCTGGGTATGATCAGCGTAACTGTAAATTCAGAGTGGGAGTGTGTAAATGGTAAAGAGAAGGGGATTAAGTACAGTAGCCTGAGGGACGCCATGCGTAACTGGGGTTGGGTGGGAGCTGAAGCCACTGATGGACCCCTTCAGGGATTGAATCAAATCAATTAATCTGCCCCATCCTCAGCATCATCTTCTTTTGTACCTTCAAGCATTCTTTCACTGCATCTGTAAGTCTCCTTTTTGCCCTTCCTCTTTTGCCTCCAGCCTCAGCATCCTTGTTCTTCTGTCTCGATGAACTAATACTTTTCAGAGCGTGTTTTAACATTTGCATAAGGTATAAGGTATTGAGCAAAATTCTAATAACATCACTGTTTATCTCTCAGATTAGCCATCTAATGATCTCCTCATGAACAGACTAATAAGAAAAAGAAATGTAAGTTGCAAAAATGGAGAAATGTAAAAAATGGAGAAAAAGATGGGCAGAGAGTTATTGAAATGATTAAAGTATAATGGACCTGGGTGTTTAATTCAGAGTTCATTTGTGATTGTGATTATTTCCCTGTTCCTGTTCTGCTCTCTCTCCGGGGGGCATGGTTGAGCCACTACAGCGGTGGTACCTCATCAACTGGCTTTTTATAGTCCTGGCTCCCCTTCATCAGCATCTGATTTTTTCCTGAGCTTAATGGGCATCACGCTTCCCTCCTTTTATGGGCAGTACAGGATTTTTTGTGTTCAAGATATTTTTTCTTCAGTAAAAATCTCATTTTAAACCTAATTGGCTGCCTCCTGTTTGCATTCAGGTCCAGTTCTCACAGAAAGCTAACATAAAGAGCACTATACCATACAAGATCTGGATAAAAGCAATCAACCACGCAATCATCATGTCTTTACATCAGTTCAACAAGTAAAGCAGAACGTGTCGCTCCAGCAGCCCACTGCCATTCTGCATAAATAGCTTCATGCATTCATGGTGTGTGTGTGTGTGTGTGTGTGCCATGTGTGTGTGTGTGCCACCTTGGGCATTACGCAGCCATCGTGATGGAAATTCCACAGGCCACCGCCTCAGTGGTGTGATGTCACAGCTACAGGAAAGTAAAGAGCAAAATGTCTGTGATTTCATTCTGTGTGTGTACTCTTGTTTACACCCCCACCTCTTTTATTACCACCATTTAAAGTAGTTTTTGGCAGAAGGGGAGCTGTTGCGTGTGAGAGAAGGGAAGCTAAAATCTACTCACAAATATGGTGATAGTTTCCCGTTATGCACATGTGGCTGAAGACTTCTGATTCTTTAATTACACCCTCGTGGTTTGGATGGTCTTTGCTGGTAGGTCTCTAATCCCCTCAAATTTTGTCAGAATATTTAAAAAACTTAAATAGACTTAAATTAAACTTAAAAACTCAGAATTGGATTATTTGCAATCTACAATGTACATGAAGAATTAAAAATAGATAAAAGAATACATGCAGAATAAAACAAGATATGTGAAAATAGATTGTTATTCTTGCTATAAATTACTCCCAACGTACTTTTAAACATCAAA
This sequence comes from Takifugu flavidus, assembly GCF_003711565.1. Taxonomy (NCBI): domain Eukaryota; kingdom Metazoa; phylum Chordata; class Actinopteri; order Tetraodontiformes; family Tetraodontidae; genus Takifugu; species Takifugu flavidus. The sequence goes on along the minus strand of NC_079523.1, from coordinate 16,100,605 downwards.
CCTAAATCCGTCTCCTTATTTGTCCAAAGCGTCCTCTGGTGGCAGACGATACTAAAACAGCCTGTGAGGCGGCTGCAGCAGACTTGGACAGTGACCCTTTCATTCTCTCTCTATCTCTCTCTCTCTTTTTATTTCGCTCTCTCTCACACACACACGCACACACGCACGCACACACACACGCACACACACACACACACACACACACACACCACACACACACACACACACACACACTTGGCCTTTAAATCAAAATAGCGACTAAATGTTTATTAGAAAAATAACAAGTCTGCTCATACACAATGCTTCTCTCCATGTTCCCAGCAGCAACACTCTCCCCTCTCAGGTATTATTTTGGAAGAATATTTTATAGCAGCTCTGTGCCAGTGATGTGCAGTCAGAGGAGGCAGGGCCAGGCCTCCCCTGCCTCACGCCTCTTTTACTCGTGAAACATTTACTTAATTGTTTTTATTTGTGAATTGCTTTGGCATAATTTAATCATACACCTTTTCCATTGGTGTCAAGAGTTGTGATGTGTTCCTTATCTATGTCTTTTCTTTCCCTAGTTCCAATTCTATTGGTGTCTGGGATGCTTCACTGTTTTTTTTAAAGAGATAGATCAGGTGTCAGACTCTCTAGCGCCCTTCAGTGCCGGGGCCCTGTATACTGCCTCAAGCCCTCAGCCTCGGGGACTTTCCACTATCTTACTGTCTTCTGCCTCTGGATTTTCCACAAACATAAGAAGAAGCGCTTCTTCTTCTTATGTTTGTGCATCCTACTGACATAGATAGATACATAAATTACATACTTTCAAACTAAACACTGAAACTGAAAGATAAATCATATACCGGTACATTAAGCTGAGGAAAAAATACATTACAACACCTTTAAATGTTAGAATAAGAGTGCTGAAGCATTTAAGAAGCCCACAGAAAAGCTTTCTGTAACTCGTTCTGTGATGAATGCCTGATAATTTCTGGCTGCCTATTGTGAGGTAGTTGCAGGACCCACCTTTACAACAGATTAAACCAGCTTCACCAGTGATTCAGTGGTGGTCAGGCAGTACTGGATCCATCCCAGTGGTCACAGGCATGACTCCAGCCTGGGCTAGCGTGTGTGCGTATGTCTGCGTGTGTGTATATGAAAGAGAGAGAGCGAGAGAGAGTGCAGGAATGACAGAGAGAGCTTAGCACATGACCTGCTTCAAACAGGATAAACCAATATACCTTTATCTGCTTACCCATGGATGTGGCAGCTGTGTGTGACTGTGTGCTTGTGTGTGTGTGTGTGTGTGTGTGTGTGTGTGTGTGTGATCATAATGACTCTGGGGACCTGAGAATGAAGGAGTAAAGTGCAAAAAGCTTGATGCTCTGCTGACCTTCTGAACACATAAACACTCTCACTGACTCTTCAGTCACCTAATCAGATGTGGCACTAGGCCTTTTAACTGCTCCTCCTGTGATGTAGCGGCAGTCAGGAGACACAGGAGCGAACACCAGTGACCCACAGGCCTCGTCCTTATCTAACGGTCTGGACTATAATTACATCTACAGCGGTCATCTGCACAGGACAACAAATAACAACACAAAACTGTAAGAAAGAAAAGCCTTTAAGTGGCCTAATGTTAATTCAGATTAGGAAAATTTTCCCACCATCACCACCATCACCATAATCACTATCATCACCACGTTCATCATCATCACCATCATCACCATCGATCATCTTCTCCATCATCAGCACCATCACCATCATCACCTCCATCGTTACCATCGTCACCATCCTCACTATCGTCATCATCATCATCATCACCATTGTCACCATCATCACATCATCGTCTCCATCATTACCTTTGTCACCATTGTCACATTGTCACCCTCCTCACTATCGTCACCTTCGTCATCACCATCATCACCATCTTCAAAACTGTCACCCCCCCCTGTTACCATCATCACCATCATCATCACCATTGTCACTATCATCACCATCGTCACCATCATCACTACCTTCATTATCATTGTCACCATCATCTTCATCATCACCATCATCACCCTGTTCATTATCATCACCATCATCACCATTACCATCGTCACCCTCATCATCACCATTGTCACCATCATCATCACCATCGTCACCATCATCACCATTGTCACCATCATCATCACCATCATCACTACTTTCATCATCATCATCACCATCATCACCATCATCGCCACGTTCATCATCATCTTCATCATCACCCTGTTCATTATCATCATTATCGTCACCATCACCATCGTCACCCTCATCATCACCATTGTCACCATCATCATCACCATCGTCACCATCATCCTACGTTCATCATCATGACCAACATCATCACCATTGTTACCATCATCATCACCATTGTCACCATCATCATAATCACTATCGTTGTCATGATCACCATTGTCACCATCATCACCATTGTCACTATTGTCACCATCATCACCACCATCTTCATCATCACCACCATCATCACCAACATCGTCACCATCATCACAATCATCACCACCATCACCATCATTACCACGTTCATCATCATCACCATCATTCCCATCATCAACACGTCACCATCATCACCACATTCATCATATTCATCATCACCATCGTCATCTTAATCATCATCACCATTGTCATCGCCACCTGTGGCTCTGAAATATGTTGGTAGAACTCTAGCCTCTTTAGTGCAATGACCCATTGGTTTTAGCCTAATTCTTTAAAAGCTTGTCATTGAGGTGAATTTGGCACACACGTGTGTGCATGTGTGTTGAGAGAGAGACAAAGAGAGAAAGAAGGGAGAGATTACTATTGGAAGAGAGGATTATCCAGTCAAAAGACTGCCTGCTTCTCAGAGTTCATCTCCTCTGTCTGTCTGTCTGTCTGCCTGCCTGCCTGCCTGTCTGTCCGCCCGTCCTTCTGTTTGTCTGTCTGTCTGCCTGTCACCCTCTATTTCATTATCTGCAGTATTGAAGAGGTCTTAGTGAGCAGCTGATAAGAGTAAAAGCCATCAAAGTCACTCAGACATGGTGTTTGAACAGCGTCCTCCTTCAGGTCGGCCTCCTCTTCTCTTTCACCTGTTTAGTCTGTAATAATTTCTCCTCTTCTTCTCTTTCTTGTGCTTTCCATCTTCATTCTGTTTTCTTCCCCTTGGTCCACCTTTTATCTATTCTTTTTTATTCAACTCAACTGCTTTTTAAAAAATTGCTGCAAAGATGATGAAGGTGCTGATGGAGACATCATCCTGGCACATCATTCTTCTATCTGACCTGCTAGCTTCACAACGCCTCACTGCCATAATAGCTTATGTGAAGTGTTGGCACTCATACCTCTGTGGTTAACAGGTTTAGACACCCTCTGATCCTCTTTTGCTCTAACTCCTGACACCAATGCCTTAAGTCTTCTGCCCTGTGAGGGCTGTCAGTGGTAACTAAAAGGATTCACCTCCCATGACACTAAAATACATCAGCAGTGGACACAAACACATCCTTTAAAACCACACTGAAGACCTGTTGACAATAATCCAAATCTTTTAGTTGGGCTCACATTTGATGGCTTTTCAGCTCCTAAAAGAGTGGAAGACACATTCAACTAAGCCGGCTGGCCTCTCCTCAGCAGCCAGAACATCCTCCACAATGACGCTTTCTGACTTGGACAGAAGTTCACCAGGTCAGTGCAGATCCCCCCCATGAGCCTTTCAGCTCCTAGAAAACTAGAGATGTTTTTCAGAAGTAGCAGTTTAAAGTCAACAGAAAAGATACAAACACACTATCAGCTGTTTTCGAGTGATACTGAACAGAATTATACTTATTTATTCCTCCTGGATACGGTCCATCAAGGCCTGAAGAATGGGTGGGCCAAATCTCCATATGAGGACATATGAAGATGCAGGTCTGTCCATCCCAGGGAGATGGATCCTTCATGGGTGGCTCTCCTTCAGGTTTCTTCTTTTCACTAAAAGAAATTTGAGCTAGAACTATTTTGCATCATCTGTCATCTGACATTATGAGGTCCTTTAACGAACCAGGTCCTTTATCACTTCATCAGGGTCAGATGATCCAGTCACATCTCAAATTCATTCATCAATAACCATATCAGACAAGTGCAGAATGGTGTGTTTTATCAAGATGTGAACATTTTGTCAGCACAAAGGTTCCAGCAGAAACTCATCAACCAGTCAAAGGAATTCACAGGCTGAAGGAGGCCAGAACTTCTGTCTGGTTCTGCTTGAAACAGTTATTTAAGCTGCTCTTACTGCTATACCACCACCCCTGGTGTGTGTCGGGGTGGGTAGAGATCAAATTTACAGTGAGATCGGTTTCTCTGTGCATTTGAATTAAGGGAAGACAGCCTGGTTCAGGTCTGCAGCCTCCTCCTCGTCCTCCTCGCACCCACTGCAATACCATGGTTTCCATCTGGTCTGGCTTTGGTGAATCCTTCAGCGGCTGGTGTGAACACCAGTTTACTCCTCTAGACTGAGTAAATGCTCGAGAACGTTGATGTCAGCTAAATTCGGGCTGCAGAAACACCAGTTTGCACTGGTGGAGATGGGGACTGCTGAGGCCATGTTCCTCAACTACAATATTAAAGCTTGCCTGTGGTGCCAGAGACATGTTGCTGCCCCAAGTGGTGGCCCTTAGGTATCTCAGATTTGGGAAACATTTACGGGTCTGGATGTTGTAGGGCTGTCGTGGTTGACACGACTCTGCAACATCGCGTGGACATTGGGGGCGTTGCTGCTGGATTGGCAGACCGGGGTGGTAGTCCCCCTTTTTAAGAAGGGGGTCAGGAGGGTGTGTTCCAACTATAGGGGGATCACACCCTCCCTGGTAAGGTCTATACAGAGAGGAGAGGAGGGTTGGCCGGATAGTCGAACCTCGGATTCAGGAGGAGCAATGTTGTTGGTCTCTGCCAGGGCTTCCCTTTGTCATCAACTCTGTTCATAACTTTTATGGACAGAATTTCTAGGCGCAGTCATGGTGTTGTGGGGGTCAGGTTTGGTGACCTCAGGATCGGGTCTCTGCTCTTTGCAGATGATGTGGTCCTGTTGGCGTCATCAGCCCGTGACCTCCAACTATCGCTGGATCGGTTCGCCACCGAGTGTGAAGCGGCTGGGATGAGAATCAGTACCTCCAAATCCGAGGCCATGGTTCTCAGTCGGAAAAAGGTGGAGTGCCATCTCCGGGTCAAGGAGGAGATCCTGCCCCAAGTGGAGGAGTTCAAGTACCTTGGGGTCTTATTCATGAGTGACGGAAGAATGGAGCAGGTGATCGACAGGCGGATCAGCAGTATTGCGGACTGCACTGGTCCGTTGTGGTGAAGAGAGAGCTGAGCCAAAAGGCAAAGCTCTTGATTTACTGGTCGATCTTCTTTCCTACTCTCACCTATGGTCATGAGCTTTGGGTAATGACCGGGTACAAGCGGTTGAAATAAGCTTCCTCCGTAGGGTGGCTGGGCCCTCCCTTAGAGATAGGGTGAGAAGCTCATCCGGGAGGAGCTCAGAGTAGAGCCGCTGCTCCTCCGCGTTGAGAGGAGCCAGATGAGGTGGCTTGGGTATCTAGTCAGGATATTGCTCCGGTAGGAGGCCCCCAGGAAGACCCAGGACACGTTGGAGAGACTATGTCTCTTGACTGGTCTGGGAAAGCCTGGGGATTCCCCCGGATGAGCTGGAAGGAAGTAGCTGGGGAGAGGGAAGTTTGGGCCTCTCTGCTTAGGCTGCTGCCCCCGCAACCTGACCCCTGATAAATGGCGGAAGATGGATGGATTTATAAAGTTTGCAGAACCATTTTTGTGTCCATTTTTATAGGGGTGCCTGGAAATCACATGGACCTCTTTCCTCCACAAACAGTCGAACAGTTCCATGAAGGTTCTCCACATGCAGAACAGTCTGTATTTCAACATTCTTGCACCTGCAAGAATAAAACTGTCTTTTCACATCTCGGAGTCAATCCCCACTGTGAGCTCTCTGAACAAAGAAGTTGACATTTCCATGGACGAGACCACACATCAGTTGTCATAGAGACCAGGTTTTTAAGTGCCTGACTCCTGACGTTTGCCCTGCTAGCATTCAGAAAGCCATTATTTCGATGCAAAACTCCCCCAAATTAGAAGCTGCCTGATGTCTGAGACACCTCTGAGCAACTGTGAGAAGCCGTCATCTAAAACCCACCTCTGCTATAGAGTGAGCATGATCTCTGCCAGGGGCACAACGATCGTGCAACACCCGGTGAAGCTGTTTGTGGTGGCATAGATTCGCTGGTGATGACACAGCAATTGTTTTTGGACGGATGAGACATGCTTTCCCATGCAAGGCTGATGATCCATGTTTTCATCATTCCCTTCCCTTTTCCTTTTTCACCATCTTTAATTGAGGTGCAAAATAGTATAACCCCCGGTGATATTGAGAAGGTGAAGTGTGATCTTCGCACCCTAGAATCTGCATAACCACTTTGAATGATCATCCATCCATTTATCCATCCATTTATCCATCCATTTATCCATCCATTTATCCATCCATCCATCCATCCATCCATCCATCCATCCATCCATCCATCCATCCATCCGCCCATCCATCCATCCATCCATCCATCCATCCATCCATCCATCCATCCATCCATCCATCCATCCATCCATCCATTTATCCATCCATCCATTTATCCATCCATCTATCCGCCCATCCATCCATTCACCATCCATCCATCCATCCATCCATCCATCCATCCATCCATCCATCCATCCATCCAGCCAGCCATCCATCCAGCCATCTATCCAGCCATCCTCCCAAATTTGTGTTTGGTCAACTCCCCAAAACACCTCTTTTATTGGATAAAATGATCTAATTCTTCTATTAATGAAAAAGAAAAAACTTCAAAGAAGCCAGTGGGGGCCTGAAATGAACACAACCATACTGTAGCTGCAGGTCTTCTTCCACTTATTACACCTGACACGGCTTCCTGAGTCCTACTGCTCTACCCTTTCACCTGCCACTAACTCCTCAGGGGTCCACCTAAACAGGTCCTACACAGAAATGGATAATTCCAAAGAGCATTGCATGTGCATATATAAGGGCACGCAGCCTCTAAACCACCTACAATATCTAAAAATATGTAAAGGTTTTACATTTTCTGGAATCCAAACATGCCCTCGCTTTCCTGATGCCTAGTCATTGCCTGTTTGGGAATCTTTGTCATAAATATTTGGAAAGTCCTTCCTCTACTGTCCTCGTGTCATTATGACCTTGTCTTTAGGTGTATTTCTTCTGGGGAACTGTAAAAGAGATTCAAATTTATCTTTGAAAACTAGCAGACAATAACATTTTCAAGAGTCCTTTAAAATCATGACTTTATTTCTGTAGGGCAGAGGTCACCAACCTTTTTGAAACCAAGAGCTACGTCATGGGTACGTCGTGTGAAGGGCTACCGCTTGACACACTCCTCTAAAATAACAAATTGTGTGTGTGTGTGAGTGTGTGTATCAATAACTTAGAGTGGGTAACAGAAAAGATCAATATTCAACACTTTATTATTATTAATCTCAGCAATTGTTCAGATGATCACTTCTACATTTGATCAGAAAAGAAAATGTCGAGTTTTCACCAGACCCTTTCAACCAGTAAGTTGAAAGGGTTGAAAGTAACTAAACCATTTTAACAATTCATAAACTATGTTGAACCATGTTTTAAAAAGTTATGCAACATTTAAAAAAAATTAACTTTCATATTGAATAAATCTTAACTGAACAAATCTACTGCAATTCTGCTCAAAATCTGTTACATTTTATAAAAACACATTTTAGCTCACGGGCCTTCTCTGACTGTAGAATGCTTCCCGGTGGGTAGTTAGCATTGTAGCTTTCATGATGCGTAGTGAAGTGTCGCTCCACATTGTGCTGCTTCGCCGTCATCACAGTCGCCCCACAGATGCAACATACACACCTTCCTTTCACAGTAGTAAAAAATTACTCTTCCTCCCATTCACTTTGAAAATGATCAATTGACTGTCTTCTTTTTGCCATGTTTTTGGGGTAGAAAATTGCACTCCACTCACCATCTTCACTGCCCGCTAGTTTATTCTCCACAAGCGCAAAGGTTCTTTCATGCGCACAATACTGACCTTTGAACTAGGTCAGAGTTCACCTTCATTTTGTTTATATATTTTTTTTATTTTTAAGACATTGTCATTTTAAAATCTATGTAAATGCAGGTGTGATTTTAAAAAAATAACGGTAGAATTTTTTTTCTTAGACACACCTCACTTGCGAGTTTTGCTATTTTTAGAACAGGCTTGCGGGCGACTCATGTGATCATTGCGGGCGACTTGGTGCCCACGGGCACTGTGTTGGTGACCCCTGCTGTAGGGAGTCTTTCACTTACAAGACATTAGGTAAGTTAATTTTTCTTCCTGTATGTGCTAATGCACCCTTTGACCTCTTTATTTGAATTCCCATCTTGGTGAAGGTAAAATATGTAGATGTTTTCATCTATGTTTTCATCTATGTCCTATGTCCAGTGACTCGCAACAGCACAGTAGCTATATCTGGCTCCCAATAAATCTCAGCGAAAAAAAAACAGAGTCAGAAAATGGCCCAGTCCTGCTGAAATGTCAGCGTTCTCACCTCTAACAACATATCTGTCTGCAGCACAACCTTCGACTGCCATTGAAGGAAGGCAGACACAGGCACACACGTGCACAGGAGAGTCAGTTGCCCAAAAAGGAGGCAGTAGCAGAAGCAAATGTAACATTATTTTTGTTGTTATCAACCTCAAAAAACGACTGGAGTGAAAAAGAGAATAAATCATTTCTTGATAGTCAGATATTTAAATATGGACAAGGGGAAGGACCAGAATACTGCCCAGAGTTGATCAGCGTCTACACATCCGGTTTTAGGTCCCACCCATACGTGACTTTATCTTCTCCACTGGAACATTTCGTCAGTTCTGAGTACAGCACACAGGTCAATGTTGGAAGTATGCCACATTTACTCAACCCTGCTGCAATCACAGATTTGGTTTTGGTCCTTATGTGGATATATTATATTACATAGATTGTTGAGTGTGTGACATCTTCAGCCTGAAGACATTTACGAAACACTTGGTGCAGCTTTTATGGATGAATCCAAATGAAAATAATATTAAAACATCTGCAAGCACAGAGAAGTGTTTTATTATTTACCACCTGCTGCTGTGAGCTCCTCAATGCGACTGTCTCACAAACAGACACACACACACACACACACACACACACACACACACACACACACACACACAAACACAGTCATCCACACACAGACACATACACACACAAACACACACTCACACAAGCATGCACGAGCACCCACGTGCACATAAAAAATCAGCTGCAGTACTGATATATTTCTTCATATTTTACAACACACTTCTGGATGTCTGGTAGTTTAAAGACAGGACAGATAGGACAGTGTCTGTATGCGTGCATGTGTTATGGATGTTGATCTGATTATTATTTTGAGGATTATAATAACCAGCTTCACTGCCTCAAGCTTCCTCAATTTTTATACAGAAATTGCAGTTGTGAATCTAAATATGGTTGACCTTTGTGTTTCACTGGAGGTCACCTGAAGGTCATCTGATCATGCCACCCTCTGATTTACCACAGTGTCGCTCATAATGCTGTTTCCACATCCTGCTCACACATTAGACTTTTGCTCCCACCCTCATTTCATACTATGCAGGTGGTTCCAGTTTCTCCCTCCCTTCAGCAAATCTGATTTTGTATGTCAAGCTCACTTTGATAAAATCCTATTTTCGCTCTATCTAAGCATCCAGCTGCTCCTCTCCATACCTGTCATCTTTCTTTATTACATCCTCTGGGCTTTATTTGTTCATTTCTTGCCTTTCATGTACTGTTTTTACTCCACTATTTTGGCTCCTGACATTTGTCTGTCTGTCATTGTACTGGTTTAATTATATCTTTTTTCAACTCAGATTAATTCAGATCACCTTATTTTCTTCAATGTGGTTCCAAGGAAACAACCTGTGGCTGAAGTTCCAAAGGATTCTGGCAATTCAGAGCTGCCCTAAAGTACTCTGGTTGGGTTGAAGGTCTGAAGCAGCTTACGCAAAGGAAGCTAAAGAAAAAGGAGGAACCACGCTTCAAATTTCTGTTGAGCTCAATTTCATTAATAAACTGAAGGGCAAACACTGAAAACAGTTTGAAAGTAATCACGGAGCAGTGATGGGCTTCACCAGGTCGATAGCACACAAACCTTTATGTTTGACTGGAACGTTAATAGATCCGAGTGGCCTGTTCTTATTTCTGTTGTAACACAGGGTTCCATTTTAGGTCCTACATTTCACGGCCATGCAGATGATGCAGATATTATCTCTGTCCAGTTCTCAGTGAGGCCAAGCAGCAACTACTGATGGCTTCATTTGCCTGTATTAGTGGATAGTTCAAATCCTTCTGCACAACAGCGGCTCGACCCCAGCATCTTACTGCAAACATTTTCTAGAGTGAAAAGCATTTCTTCAACAATTCCATTTAGGTATTATCCAGTGACTTTGACCAGAGTTGATGTTGGATTAAACCTTCGAAAGTGAGGAAATTGGACATAATATAACTAAATCTACCTCACCACAAAATACTTACTCACTGTGGGGCTTGTGGCCACACTTATGAGGTTGTTGGAAGAGAACTCACCTAAAAGCAGGTCAGACTAGCAGCTTTAACGGACTTATGAGCCAATTATTTAGGCGCCATCCCACCAGCTCATATTGCTTCGATTTCATTTTCTTAAATCTAAGCTTTAACAATTTCAGCAGCCTTCTCTCCCACATCCTTCCTCTTCTTAGCTATAAATGCATCAGTATGTCCTTCATTTTTCTTCTTGGCCTTGTCTTGCCTTCTCGTGGTCTCAGTCGACGCTGGTTCATTGCTTTGTGCACATCACTTTGGTGCCTTTTCAATGCAAATAGAGAGCAAAACTTAAATGGATCAGGCTCTTTGCACAAAGGGCGTTAGATGTCGAGAGGTAAGCACAAGCTATAGTATTTGTATTCTTTATATTTGCCAAATGGAGAAGCAAACCATCTATTACACCGTGTGTAGATGGATGTCAGCTCTCCTGCAGAGGCAACAGTTGCAAATCCCTGTCACTCATAGAAAAAACTCTGTCTCAGATTTTTGTGAAACCCATTTGCAAGTCCACATACGTACAACACACACACACACACACACACACACACACACACACACACACACACACACACACACACGCCTGAGCCACATATTGGCTTCTCATGTATATACGTAACCATAAGCAACACACTGAAATGGATGACTGTTTCCTGCGGAATTATCCAGCTGGTAAATAGAGGCTTTATGGGAGCAACTCCATACTGTAATGACTTCAAATCAGCAGACGTCATTTTCAGACTTTCAATTCTTCTCTGTTTTTTTTCATTTTCCATCTCTGTAGGAGAGTATAAATATATACAAAAATATCTTGCAGCAGAAGGCAGCGTTGGCATAGTCATTATTTACAAGCATACCACAAACATCGCCTTGGATTCTTGGGGACTAGCCAAAATGTCCTCATGTTGCAGCAAAATTCATATCCAGATCCTCACAATCATGCTGGAACATCCTTTACTTCCATCTTTGGGAAGACAAGTACATTTCCTAGCTCTCTACTCAACACTGACCATCCCATCTACCTCCTGACCCTGACTAACCTAAACCTTTAAACTCGATCTTGACTCTCAAACAGCCTTTTGAAGTTGCGCTGACCAAATGTCCTCACTCTGCGTTTTACTACCAAAGTGAGGACATTTGGTGCGGGCAACTTTTTTCTTTTACTTCCTTTGCCAGTAAAAGAACATATGCAAGTTAGTTTCCATTATTCTATTAATGGGCTCAACATGATGACTACTGACAGGTGAAGTGAATAACATCTATTATGTCTCTATTATGGGGATGTAAAAATGGGCAAGAAACGTATTGGAGCTATTTAATTGACCATGCAGTGGCCAGAACAAATGAACTAGATGATGAATAATTATTTCTTGACTTGCCTGGGCCTGTAATTGCACCATGTTAAGGTTGATGACTGTATAACAAGAAAACTCCAAGTGGGAAGAAAATTACTGTTTCTGATGGAGTAGTTACACTTGAGATCTCAAAAGTTCTAATGGACCAGCTTCTTCTCATACACCAAAGTCCTGCAGGTGAATAAGTAATGGCTGCATAATGACACCGGAACTACTCTGATGCCCAGAAAGCATACCAGATGGCTAGCCGGGTTGAGTGAAGGTCAAAGATTTGAAAAAAAGACAGAAGGTTTGTGGAGGGGAAGATTCAAGTTTGTCACTTACAGCACTGCAGTGTTACTGCTTTTTTGTCCAGCTGCTGTGCTGAGTTATCATGTTTTCTCATGTTTGTTGAACAGACATTCAGAACAAATGCCCACATGCACATAGACAGCATTTCCTGCATTGCTGTGAAGCAAAAACAGTATTCTTTAAAACATTCAAATGAAGTAACGCTCGCAAAAAAACAAAAACAAAAATGATCCACTCGGAAGCAAAACAATGGCAGCATGAAAATTCTTCCGTTATTTGTTGTTTTTGGAGGTAATTTCTTTACCTGCGTGCTGTGTCCTGCCCTCCACCTGACTCTAACTCTTTGATGCGATTTCCCCCCCTACGGGACAGATTGTTGTGTTCTTGCATTAACTAAGTCTTCCCCTACATCTGAAATTGTTTTCCTGAATGGAAGTTTTGTCCTCTGAATACAGATCAAACGAAATGTCGTATGCTTTCCTCAGTCCTTTTATCAATATGTCTCAGATTTTATTGGCAAAACCATCAAATGAAACTGTTCTACTGATAAATAATTTTAATGTTGACCCCGCGATTAGGTGTTGACTCATCCATCTTGGCTGAGATGACCTAAAAAGAGATCTTTAAAATGTCCATAGAAATGGATTGGAGCCCAAACCCATTAGGTTGAGCTTGATATTTCAGGAGGTCAGTCAGATCTTCACAGACGGAGGGACAACGGCGAATAAATCACATCCACGAAAACAAGAACAACACCAGAGGAGGCGAGATGCGGTAGAGAGGAAAAAGAAAAAGGGAAGAGTGAATCATTGCGGAGATATCCTGCTTTAGGACCCGGGAGAAACCCCAAAGTTGCACAGGCGTCAAGCTCCATCACACACGAAGGGTTATTGGACACATGGCGGAAGAAAATATACATGCTGAAGGAAAACAGCTGTCATGCTGTAACTATAAACTTGTCCATTTAATTGGGTTTGTTAAAATAACCAAAGGAATGATGGTGCGTTATATAACATAATAGACTTGTTATATAACATAATAGATTTTTCTGTCGAATATCTCAAGTTGAAAGATCAGAGATCTGTTTTTTTTCCAAGAATAAACACTGAATATAACCCTGCCCTTTTTATAAACTGTGTTGGGTTATTGAAGCACCGATGCAGAACCATTTCTTTTTCTATTTGGCAGATTTTCTCCGTTATTCCAAGAAAAATCTGTATTTTGAAACCTCCCCACCGGAAGTTGCGGGCCCAATGGCACTGCTAATTTACTTCAGTAAAGGACGCACTGCATCACATTCTCTTCCAATCCACTTCAGAGACCGTCCACGTACACCCCTCCCTCTCACATACACACTGTACGAACGCGAGCGCGCGTACAGGCACGCTCTTTTCGGACCTTGGAGGAAAGGGGAGGAGATGAAAGAAGAGAGGAGGAGAGAGCTGGTGTTCATTTGTTTAAAACTTGAGTGTTCTTGTGTTTCTTGCCAATGCGAAGATTGTATCACTGCGGTTCCTGTTGCTGTGGCAAAGCTAAGTTTAAAACCAGTTCAGAACCAGTCGGGACTATGTGAAATAACCATCAAGACAACCAAAGAATTCAAAGAGGAGCGAACATGGAGAAAAGGAGCTATTCTGTCGCTCTGCCTGCAGCTGTCATCTACTTTATACTTTTGGGACGTATTGACGGGCAGTCGTACCCAGGTAAAGTCTTTGATCTTTCTTACTTTTGCTCATGTATTTCAAGTTAAAGTGTTAATATCTCCAGATAGGCTAAATGTGTTTAGAGATAAACTTTAAATATTTCTAGACCTCCTCTAACCTTTTCTCTCAGTTTAGTTCACGTTAAATTTTAGATACATTTTATTCTCTTGCTCAGCTGTGTGCGTGCGTAGGAATATGAAAACTTTTTTTTTATAATTACGAGGAGGCATTTTTCGTCACGTTTGAATAAAATCCCTTTACCGAATAAAGGTGATAGTATCGCAATAAGTTGCCGTTCGATGTAGCGCTCATATTTTGCACATTGGAAATTTGGACTTTTGGACATCTACTTGTAATTTAATTCGTGATGCTGCGGGTTAACAAGTGACTTGTGTGATGTTTCCACTCAGGATACAATTGGGTGTGAACCAGACACGATCGTACCAGGGCGTCTTGTCACCTTCTGCGCGGTAGTTGATTAATGCGCACAACATAGTAAATGTCGCAAAGGGAAAGGTTTCTCTTTATTATATATTCCTCCCCAGATATTTCTGCAATTGGTCATATTCCTCCGTTTGCTTTTCAGATGCGCACCTGAACTCACATAAATTCTCTAATAAATCAGACCACCGACGAGATTCTTCTACCAGAACCGAATAACGAATTAATTCCACACCGGACGCGGCAGCAACGCCTATGCTGCAAAGCGGTGCGATTTTCGTTTCGGAGCTTGTTATCAGATTTGTCGTTCAAGCCAAACGCGAAGCTACGATTGGCTACGATCGGCGCGCGCTGTGTTGCGATATCTTTGGACTATATTGTGCGCGAGCCGCAAGCGATCGAGTCGCCTGGCAGGAAGTAAAAAAAAAAGAAAAGAACAGAACGAATCCTGGAAATTTTCAAAATAAAAAATGATTAATTTTAATAATAAACAAATAATTTTCAAAAGGAAACACTTAGAATCGCGTTGTTGATCTAGGTCCTAGATCAACAACACGATTAATTATTTTGTGTGCGTTTATATAGTAGTCAGTATGCAAACAGAGCCACAAACCAATGAGAGACTGCACTGGGAAACTGGAAGATAAATGAAATAAATAATAAAAATGAAGATTAGAAAAACATTTATTTAAGCTTTTAGTGTTTCAGCTCAATATCTACAGACCACAAAAACAGTGGACAGCAGCTGAGGAGCGGATCTCCTGTCGACCCGCGCGGAGAAACTCGCGTCTGGTGTGAACGAGAGGACTCCGGCTCCTGCGCGATTTTCGTGGCGCCGTGCTTTGAGGCGCTTTCGCGTCCAGTGTGAACCTGGCGTTACGGGATCTTCTGACGGCCCGCGGGATTGTCTCTGTAAAGTGGTTATGAGTCCGCACATGTCGCACTTGATACGCGACCAAGAGCTCGCGATTTTGTACTATTTCCATTTCAATCAATCAAAAAGTTCCAAATAGAAGTCCCAACACAAGCGCGATAATTTGGATGTTTTGGACATTTGTAGCAACCCCCCCCGCCCCCCCTCCCCTCCCCAAAAAAACCCCCTCCAAAACCTTGAAGCGTTAGATAAAACCCATAGTGTAACTACCCCGTTGGCATGAATACGCCTGGAACACCGCATCACGGACATCCCATGGAATAATAAAGACAGGATCAGGTCAAACGGGGCTCTCAGCAGCCGGCAGCGGCAGCCCGTCGTGGTTGCGTCCGCAGCTCCTTCAACACCTTCTGCTTGGTATTCATGACCTGTTAAGGCAGCAAAAAGAGCTACTTTGAAGGGAATATTGGCTGCAAACACGGGGTCTTCTCTCCGTCGCTCTGCTCCTTCCCTCGGTGATAATGCTGCAGCAGAGCAGAGGATTTAAAAAGAGTTGTGAGCGATCGCAGAGGTCCGATAAACGAATGCGAGAGAATAGTTTAAAAGTCGGGTATTAAAAACAGACCCCACTAATCGGAAAAGACCATATTTAATCAGAGTGAAACAGAATTCATTTACTTTTCAAATACTTTTCAAATGCCAGAGTTGGAGGTTTTCTGTTGTTTTTTAATCCTTTACAGCAGTCTGCTGCAAGTCAGAGCAAGAGTCGCGTATGTGCGCGGCTGCAAATTTGCCCACTGACCGTTAGAGGGCGATAAAGACACGCCGCGTCTGTCCATCAGCTCCTCCTGACACCAGCACAACAAAGTAAACCAGAGCTACGTGGAAACTGTAAAATGAATGACTCCAATAACATTAACTCTAATCTGCTTGGTTAAAAACATACCCATGAAGGTTGTTTTAATATACATTTAGCTGTAAAAGCATCAGGAAGACGTTTTTTTCCCCCAGAAAAAGGAAAAGACTATTTTAAATATATTAAACGTTTCAGTCAGTGAACCAGATCAACAACATATATCTATTTGCAGAATCACCTACACAGTGTAAATAGGTAGAGGCCAGGAAAAAGAAATGAGTCCAGATTAAGCGAGAGAGAGGAAGAGAAAGAGAGAGAAGAGGGAGGAATATTTCAGGATCTATTCTGTTTGGTGTTCTGTCCATTCTGGGTGTGTGTTTGTTCTATTGGCCTGTATTGGGGTGTTCCATCAGTGTCTGATGTTTTATGCACACTCCTCATATAAGTCAAGGGACAAAGACATTCAGATCAATGTGTCATGATCTTTATGAATGAAGACCATGCGGAACTCATGCACATGCAAATGAATGTGTCTTCTTTTCTTGAAGGTCTGAATGACAGATGAAATATTAAACTCAGAGGAGACAGTTTGGCAGAAATTGGGGACACATGTTAGCTGTCATTAGCCTGTCTCCAGGCTTTGATCCAGATGTTAGGGCTAGTTTTATGGAAGCGCCTGTGAGTTCTCAAAGTTATTGCCTGAAAGCACAACAATTTTATTTACCCACAGGAGTTAAACAACAGGTCGGCAGTGGTAGAATCTGTTTTGAGACTGACAGGAGTGTCCGCCGAGGGGATTTTTGTTAGCCGAACCGAGAAGAAACTGAGGCTTTAAATGCACATCGGATTGAAAGACAAGATGCAAAACATCTATTTATGGCAACAGCAGCCTTATCTAGTGACTGTACATTAACCACAAATAAGATTAAAAATGCAGTAAAGTGCAAATGTTATGACATATAAACTGATAAATGCATCCCCAACCTTAAAAAAGTGGATCCTCCTGCATTCTAGAAGATTAACTTAATACAGCACAATGAAATCTTTTACCATCATCAATAGAATGACAGACAATACATACACACACATGCACGCACGCCTGCACGCACTCCCCCACCCCCCCACACACGTACACACACACATACACACACATACACACACACACATACATACATACATACATACATACATACATACATACATACATACATACATACATACATACATACATACATACATACATACATACATACATACATACATGCATGCATACATACATGCATAAGTAGTAGAACACTCCTCTTTCCAGAAAGTGCATTCAAGTTTCCCGTCCTCAAATTAAAAAGGGACAATTAGTACGTAAGGTCTAAATGTAGATTAGCCGGGTTTCAAAGTAATTATGAATATTTAATGGAAGATGTTTGGCAAGAAGACGGTCAGTCGGCCGCATCAGCAGCATAAGAGGAGCGGGTAAAATTGGGGGTGGGGGGAGGCAGAGGAAGAATAGAGGGAATGCGACAAATCATTGTGGGTGGAGGGATGAAGGTAATAAAGAGAGTTATGAAGTTTAGCTGAGAGAAGAGGTATAGAAGATATTAGATGATATATGAGAATCCTTCACTTTATTCTCAGAGTGGCTAAATTCTATTTACGTGTGCCTCTGTGGGAAGGCTCACTCGCAAGATGTATACAGTGAGAGACATTTTGGTTGGTCTGGGGGAGAAGTACCTTGTTTCAAAATGAAAGTGTGCCAATCAAAGCAGAAGATGCTGATATCAGCCTGCTTACACTCAGCCAGTCATTACCATTTCAATTAAGAGTCAGGCCACCCACTGATAAAAGATAAGAAACAAGAAGAATATGTGAGAAAAGTAGTGGAAAATGTGTGTTGTTGTTTGGTCCATCTGAGGGTAAAAGGAAGACAACTGAGTGGAAAACAGGATAGGATGATGACGATGAAGAGGAGGCAACAGAAAAGGTGAGAGACAGAAGAGAATGTTTGGCAAAGAGGATAAAGGCCAGAAGTGACACATGAGAAGCGTAACTGGGAGAAGGTGTGAAGGGATTGTGTTGATGGTGGTGGGGGGGCAAGCTGAAACGTAGGATATTATGGGGCTGCGAGGGGGGTGGGGGGTGGCGAGATAAGGCATCCTAAGTCTGTTTCCCTCATACATATTAATTTCTTCATGAAAATATGCAGCTGATTTTACACAGTTTCATCCGCACAGAGGAGCAAGTTTAAGAACCAGCAAATGGCTTTTAAGTTGACAACTGGGGATGGTCATTGACACCTCATCAAACTGATTTTGGTATTAGTTAACACGGCCATCAATTTTTAAAGGAGCAAAGGACTCAAATGGTCAAATTCTTGAGCCGCAGTTCGCTGCCATCCCAGAAGAAAGAAAGAGCAGGCATGTAACAAAATTCAGGAGAGGGTTGGAACATGCTGAAGCTTTTCAGGAGAGGACATAAGTAATGCTTCAACGAGGACACCAAAGAGCCCAGAACAGCACCTAAAGAGCCGCAGGCCTTGTGTCACTTGGCCCATGACCCAAGAGTAGCAGCCTCTCCACATCTGTAGTCTAGGAAGAAAAACATGGTGTGTTTTCTGCGGTGTATCGTGCTTGACGACATGACGTGCACAAGCTCACAGGGAGTGGGTGAAGCAAGACAAGAGTGGTAGAAATGGCAGCTGGTACTGTGCTTGCGTACCTTTGCCGTCATCCCTCTTGCTGTCCCTTGGGACTCAGCACAAACTCCTGCCAAAGTTGGACCCAAAAAAGGGTGCAACACCCTAGAGAAGGAATATTTTCGGCATCCCGTCCGATGCAACTGGTCCTCCTGTCTCTGCTAATCAGAACTGTAAAGATGTTAACTACATTGCACTCCACCTGCATGGTCGCCATAGTTCCCATGGTCTGGACACAATCAGGGCCCCGTGGCATATTGTGTTCTTTACGCCTGAGCAGAGCTCAGCTCTATGATTTCTCTTGGTCCTTTGACACAAAGATGCTGCGTCCCAACCAGCTGCGATGAGAATATAGATATAATATATTCAAGTTGATCAGGTCTGGGATTCGCCATCTACGTGCACTGATAGAAGTTTATCTCTGGCATAAATATCAGCTCCTGCTTTCTGCATGTGATGATAGCTCCACTCACTTAGCATTCAAAATGAGTTCGGTAATAGGACCCTTAAATGGTAACAGTTGCCATTTCAAGGAAGAAAAAGAGAAACAGCAAAAATAAATTAAAAAAATGAATTCCTTTAATTTTACCGTTTGTGCAAGGAGACAGCTCTTATCATATCCCTCTTGAGGCTCCATTAACCTTCAGACACAGACACATAAACACACACCCATACACACACACACACAACACATTTTGTCCTCACTAAAGAGATGTAAGTGCTGGTTAATTGGTTGGCTTTGTTGATGCCACTGTCATGCATGGCTCTCTGAGGACAGAGACAGCCGTGGGCCAGCTGTGTGTCTTTTTGTGTTATGTAGATGCATCCTTGGTTGTATTGCAGTGTCTATGTTAATCAGGAGGTTTGATCAAATGAGCCGACTCCTCTCTGATCAGGCCCCACATCCCAAAAGTGCAGACCCCACCTCTCACTCTGAACATGTGCATCTGTGCATGAGAGTTCCTGCAGGCATAACTGCAAAACTGCTCCTTCCTCTTTGTTCAAGGAAGGAGCCACTTTATAATATTACCTGAAATAGTTCTTTAATGAACCTGTAATAAATTAAGATTAAGAATTTAAATGATCTTGGTGGTTAACTGTGCAGACAGGTGCACCACTCAAAACACCTCGCATGAGTGAATATTTACAGCATTACATTGACAGCAGTCTGAAATACATCAAAAGGAACTGCTGAGGCAGGTTCCATTGGATTTGGTTTTTCGCCCGAAAAGACCATTTTAAAACGACTCGTTCCATTTTAGCCAAATTTCATTAAGAAGATCTCATCCAGTCTATTGTCACTTGTGGAAGACAGATTTATAATTCTTCACCTTGCTGCTCATTTGTGTTTGTGACTGTGGAACAGAGGTTGAGCTCCTTTAATTTGAGAGTGATAAACCAGAGCTAAGGTATTGATCAGCCTCTGACTCTCCCCGTCTCCATTTTGCCATTTTTCAACATAGGTACGTTCAGTTTAAGGGCCTCGTCATTGCTCTGCGTCCTGAGTTTAAAAAAGAGTTTAAAAAATCTGAGAGAGAAACATCCAGTTTTATAACCATTTTTTTGCATATATATTAACGCATCTTATGAGAGAAACCGAAATGTAAAAGAATGAAATGGAGAAGCCCCTCTTCTCTGTGTGTACCATATACTTTTACCGCTTTACCCCTTTCAGGATCACGGGGGGTACAGAACCTTTCAGAATTTGCATTTGTAGGTTTGGTACCTTGCTCAAGGGTACCTCGGCAGTGCTCTGAAGGTGTTCTAACACCTTCCCCTACTACCAGAACACCTTCCATGTTTTGTTTGGCTCAAACTGAGAACCCTCCACTTCTCAGCGCAGCCTCCAACAGACTGAGCTACCACCAATGTGTGTGTAAAGGTTTAACACCAGTAGATTACTCACAAAATACTGAGAGCGTTAAACAAGGCTGTGAGGTGTAACAGGCTGTTTAATTACCCACTGATTTAAAACCTGATGTCTGATTATAGAAGGTCACTGTCTGCATCTCAGTTCTGTGTTTGATGCTGCAGTACCTGCAGGATATACCTCTAGATGATGCGAGAGAAACAGACACTCTTAGCTCCATGTATGTTAGTGTGTGTGTGTGTGTGTGTAAGAGAGAGAGAGAGAGAGAGAGAGAGAGAAGCATTAGTAATAATGTAGCTGGCTTTGTGACAGAGTGGGGGAGTGGTTGGATGTAATTGTCAAGAGTTCATTTTAGCTGTGTGTGTGTGCGTGTGTGTCTGTGTCTCTCTGTGTGTCTGTGTGTGTGTGTGTGTGTGTGTGTGTTTGTTGGCCCCTAGAAATGTGACAAGCTGAGGTGAGAAGAGGTCCCACTAGTGTTTGTGTGGTCTGGAAACCTCTCTGCTCATGTGTTTCAGCCTGTGATTTCCTGTGTGTGACTGTGTGCTTTTGTGTGTGACTGTGCTTTTGCGTGTGCATCTGTGTGTGTGTGTTCGCCTGTGGCTGTTGGACCGTGCTGTGCTGATGCACCGTTCCACTAGACTGACCAGGTCCAGTCTAGTTGTCAATCATTTTGCTGCCCCTTCACAAAAACAGAGAAACTCTCTGCAGCTTCAGTGGGAATCACATAGTGAAACACACGCGAACACTCTTAAAATGACTGTTTTAACAATTTTTATAGCTACAGGTATGTTCTGCACAGAATCCAACCAGACATCAAGTGGCTGAGAGGTACATGTTTGGAAGAAGTACACACCTGTACCAGAGATAGAGAGAGAGGCGGGGGGGGGGGGGGGGGGGGGGGGGGGGGGGGGGAGAGAGACAGAGGAAGCAAGAGAGAGGGAGGGAGATAGACAGAGAAAGAGAGAAGGAGCAACACGGGGGGTGGGGAGGGAGCCTCTGGGCATCCCCGTCCTTGTTCAGTTGGGGTGATACCTGGTTCCTAAACTGGTTCCAACAGTCTGACCTCAGGTAGTACAAACAACAATAACACAAAAACAAGAGCTGACATCCAAATGAAGGAATGTAGGTGGGTGCCCAACAGAATGAAAAGAAAAGAAAACAACAGAAAAGTGAGGCACATGGATCCTTCTGGTGCAACCGTGAAGTGGCCTCTCAGCAGGAGGGCAGCGGTGGAGACGACAGCTCGGTGTAACTCTGGTGTCACAAGGACAATTTTCTCAACCATAAAACATGTGCACATTGACGCAGAGCACACGCGTTTTTTTTCTCTCATTTTTTCCCGATTCTGCTCAGAATCATGTAAAAGCAGCGTGTTCAGTGTAAGCTTCCCAAAAACCTACAAATTGATTGTTGTTGTGTTCTGACTACAATATTCTCTGGTCTTAACCTCAGTCTGGACATGCAGAGCTGCTGAAATCATTTAAATGGAGATGCAGAAGGAGGCATCATCACAGTTCAAAAGTTGCCTCACACTTGCTTCATTTCAGCATCGCTCTTGCAAATGAGGAAAGGTCAGTCTGCCTCCAGAATACTTTTTTGGATGCATGCTTAAAAATGAAGAGCAGTGAATAAATAACCACTGTCAGTGTGGGTATGAGCGCGGGCTGATCACTCCACAGTGTCCACCACCTGGAGATTAGCCGAGAACAGCTGATGGCTCTAAGACCACCATCCTTCGTGGTCGGAGAGAAGCCCCAAATCCCGAAGGAGCTGAGGAGGAAACAATGAGGGACTAAGGCTGGAGTTAAACAGAGGATGAAGAGGTGATGTTTTAAACCCTGCGTCCCCGCGGTCATAACGGGGAATGTCAGGTCCCTGGCAAATAAGATGGACGAGCTGGAGGCGCTCACACGGACACAGCGGGAGTACAGAGAGGCCAGTATCATGTGTTTCACGGAGACACGGCTCCATGGACTGATGCCAGACTCTAATGTGACGATCGCTGGCTTCAGCACTGTGCGAGCGGACCGAGACACCACCGCGGCCGGTAAGAAGAAAGAATGGGGACTTGCCGTGTTCATTAGCAACAGGTGGTGCAACCCGGAGCATATTCACGTCAAGGATCGTGTGTGCAGTCCCGACGTGGAACTTACTGCTATCGGACTCCGTCCATACTATTTGCCACGAGAGTTTACAAATGTCATCGCCATCACTGTTTATATTCCTCCGACCGGTAAAGCGAACACGGCCTGTGATGTTATTCACTCTGTCACGGCTGACCTGCAGACTAAACATCCCGGAGCCTCCCCACCACGAAGGTATGCTGTTACCCAAACAACAAACCATGGGTGACAAGTGACCTGAAGGCCCTTTTGAACAAGAAGAAGGGGGCCTTCACTGCTGGGGACCCGGCTGAGCTCAGGAGAGTACAAAGGGAACTGAAACGCAGTCTGAAGGAGAGCAAGGACGCCTATAGGAAGAAGCTGGAGGAGAGACTGGAGAGGAACCAGACCAGGGATGTTTGGAGTGGGATGAGGACAATCACTGGCTTCCAGAAGAAAGGAATACGCTCAGCCGATGGGAACGTGGACCAAGCTAATGAGTTGAACCAGTTTTTTAACAGGTTTGATTCTAGCTCCCCCTCCCCCAGCTGTCCCAATATTCCTCTGGATCACAATGGGTCCCCTTCACACCTCCCAGAGCCCTGAACACCTCTGCCAACTTCTTCCCCCTCCCCCCTGCTGACACCCTACATAGATTCCAACAGGTCACCCATCCCCCCGACAGGACTATCCTTCACATCTAGCCAGGTGAGGAGAGAGCTGGAGAGGCTCAACCAGAGAAAGGCTGCCGGACTGGACGGCATCAGCCCACAAGTGCTGAAGAACTGCTCCAGGCAGCTGTGTGGAATACTGCAGCACCTGTTCAACCAGAGCCTTCATCTTCAGAGGATCCCAGTGCTTTGGAAGACATCCTGCCTTGTCCCGGTGCCGAAGAAGACCCATCCTGTGGCACTGAGTGACTACAGGCCAATAGCACTGACCTCCCACATTATGAAGGTCATGGAGCGGCTGGTGCTGACACACCTCAGCACTCTGATGAGCCCCTTTCAAGACCCTCTGCAGTTTGCCTATCAACCCAAGGTGGGGGTTGATGACGCAGTGATATACTTGCTACAGAGGGCTTACTCCTCCTTGGACAGACTAAGCACCACAGTGCGGGTCATGTTCTTTGACTTCTCTTTTGCCTTCATCACCATCCAGGCAAGACTGCTGAGGGCTAAGTTGGAGAACATGCAGATGGATGCTCCCCTTGTTTCTTGGATCGAGGACTACCTGACAGGTCGACCACAGTTTGTGAGACTGCGGAGCTGTGTGTCTGACCCCCTGATGAGCAACACAGGAGCTCCCCAAGGAACTGTGCTCTCCCCCTTTCTGTCACCACCTACACAGCTGACTTCCAGTACCACTCTGAGACATGTCACCTCCGGAGGTACTCGGATGACACAGTCATAGTCGGATGTGTGGAGAGTGGACAAGAGGATGAATACAGGGACCTTGTGGAGAGTTTTGTTCGGTGGAGGAGGGAGAACCTTCTGCAGCTTAACGTGACCAAGACGAAGGAGATGGTGGTGGATTTCAGTAAAAGCAAGTCCCCTCCCTCCCCAGTCTGCATTAGTGGGAAAGATGTGGAAATAGTCCCATCTTACAGGTTCCTGGGTGTTCAGCTGGACAATAAACTGGAGTGGTCCACAAAGACCGATGCTGTTTACAAGAATGCCATGAGCAGACTCTATTTCCTCAGGAGACTCAGGTCCTTCAGTGTTTGCAGCAGGATGCTCCACATGTTCTATCAGTCTGTCATGGCTAGCACCATCTTCTTTGCTGTAGTGTGCTGGGGAGCAGGCATTAAAGCAAAGGATGCCAACAGACTCATTAAAAAGGCATCATTAATCTTAATCTTAACTGCCAACTAAAGCTATGTCTTTAAGGGTGCCTCATGAATGGAGACTGTGGTCCTCCCCTCAGCCCACCTTGGCCACCCCTGGTTAAAAAAAATAACGAGCCTACCAGCTATTGATCATTAGCATTTAACCTAAAAGCAACATCGTCAGCATTTCTTCCTGTGTTATCCATGACAAAGGTGTGCCACTACCGTGTTTAGGATTCAGTGGTTCTCCACCATTGCTGAGATGGTGCTGTAGTTCCCAAAACAATCTTAATTTGTGAATGACTTGTTTTCAGTTCCATGATAGATGAAAAAGATAGGGCTCACCTGGTTGTCAGGCTTTGCTGCATCTCGCTGCACAGAAAGCAGACCCAGAGTGTTTCGATTTGAAAATAGGATTAGACCAGGATGGGCTCCTGAGCCTGCTGTCAGCTGGTCCCAGTAAACAAGCAGAGTTGTACACTGGGCTCAGACTGTGGTAGAGTTCAAACAAGAGTCAAGGCCAGACACAGTAACCCGACATACAAGATGCAAGACCTGTTTTGTTTTTCATCTTTGCTGCACAATCAGGTGAAGCCATGTCTGTGTGCTAATGGCTAGTGCACCCGTCTTTGTTGTCATTTTGATGTCTGACCCAATCATTTTTGGGTTTAGGTAGAGGAACACTTATTGTGTTCTGTCCCTTCCCCCCCACATGGGTTTGGAGTCCATGCTGACGGGTTTCCAATGTGATCAAGTGATGTAAATCTGAACGGGACAGCTTTAGTTTCCTCGAAGTTGGCCGAAACAGAAAAGCTGCCAGACAAAGCGTAGCCCAGGACCCCCTAATGATGCTGAACAACATTGGTGCCAAGTTTCCCTTGCCCGGATGCGGGTCACCGGGGCCCCCTCCTGGAGCCAGGCCTGGGGGTGGGGCACGTTGGCGAGCGCCTGGTGGCCGGACCTCTGCCCATGGAGTCCGGCCGGGCGCAGCCCGAAGAGGCAACATGGAACCCCCTTCCCGTGGGCTCACCACCTGCAGGAGGGGCCAAGGGGGTCGGGTGCATTGTGTTTTGGGTAGCAGCCGGAGGCAGGGACCTTGGCGGTCTGATTCCCGGCTGCACAAACTGGCTCTAGGGACATGGAATGTCACCTCTCTGGTGGGAAAGGAGCCTGAGTTGGTGCGCGAGGTTGAGAAGTTCCGACTAGATATAGTTGGCCTCACCTCGACGCACGGCAAGGGCTCTGGAACCAGTCTTCTTGAGAGGGGTTGGACTCTCTACCACTCTGGAGTTGCCGATGGCGAGAGGCGACGGGCAGGGGTGGCAATTCTGGTTGCTCCCCAGCTCAGTGCCTGTGTATTGGAGTTTACCCCGGTGGATGAGAGGGTAGCCTCCCTTCGCCTTCGGGTGGGGGGACGGATCCTGACTGTTGTTTGTGCCTATGGTCCAAACAGCAGTTCAGCGTATCCACCCTTTTTGGAGTCCTTAGAGGGAGTGCTGGAGAGTGCCCCTTCTGGGGGCTCCCTCGTCCTCCTGGGTGACTTCAATGCTCACGTTGGCAATGACAGTGTGACCTGGAGAGGTGTGATTGGGAAGAACGGCCCCCCTGATCTGAACCCGAGTGGTGTTTTGTTATTGGACTTCTGTGCTCGTCTCAGATTGTCCATAACGAACACCTTGTTCAGACATAAAGGCGTCCACATGTGCACTTGGCACCAGGACGCCTTAGGCCGCAGATCGATGATCGACTTTGTGGTTGTGTCATCGGATTTGCGGCCGCATGTACTGGACACTCGGGTGAAGAGAGGGGCGGAGCTGTCAACTGATCACCACCTGGTGGTGAGTTGGCTCCGATGGTGGGGAAGGATGCCGGACAGACCTGGCAGGCCCAAACGTGTTGTGAGGGTCTGCTGGGAACGCCTGGCAGAGTCCCCTGTCAGAAGAAGCTTCAACTCACGCCTCCGGGAGAGCTTTGACCATGTCCCGGGGGAGGCGGGGGACATTGAGTCCGAGTGGACCGTGTTCCGTGCCTCCATTGTTGAGGCAGCTGACCGGTGCTGTGGCCGCAAGGTGGTTGGTGCCTGTCGTGGCGGCAATGCCCGAACCCGCTGGTGGACACCAGCGGTGAGGGATGCCGTCAAGCTGAAGAAGGAGTCGTATCGGGCCTTACTGGCCTGTGGGACTCCTGAGGCAGCAGATGGGTACCGGCGTGCCAAGCGGAGTGCAGCTACGGCGGTTGCCGAGGCAAAAACTCGGGCATGGGAAGAGTTCGGTGAGGCCATGGAGAACGACTTTCGGACGGCCTCGAAAAGGTTCTGGACCACCATCCGGCGTCTGAGGAGGGGAAAGCAGTGCACTGTCAACACTGTGTATAGTGGTGATGGTGTGCTGCTGACCTCAACTCGGGATGTTGTGGATCGGTGGAAGGAATACTTCGAGGACCTCCTCAATCCCACCAACACGCCTTCCAGTGAGGAAGTAGGGCCTGGGGACCTGGAGATGGGCTCTTGTATCTCCGGGGCTGAAGTTGCCGAGGTAGTTAAAAAACTCCTCGGTGGCAAGGCCCCGGGGGTGGATGAGATCCGCCCAGAGTCCCTTAAGGCTCTGGATGTTGTAGGGCTGTCGTGGTTGACTCGACTCTGCAACATCGCGTGGACATCGGGGGCAGTGCCGCTGGATTGGCAGACCGGGGTGGTAGTCCCTCTTTTTAAGAAGGGGGACCGGAGGGTGTGTTCCAACTATAGGGGGATCACACTCCTCAGCCTCCCTGGTAAGGTCTATTCAGGGGTACTGGAGAGGAGGGTCCGCCGGATAGTCGAACCTCGGATTCAGGAGGAGCAATGTGGTTTTCGTCCTGGGCGTGGAACAGTGGACCAGCTCTACACCCTCAGCAGGGTCTTCGAGGGTGCATGGGAGTTTGCCCAACCAGTCCACATGTGTTTTGTGGACTTGGAGAAGGCATTCGACCGTGTCCCTCGGGGGGTCCTGTGGGGGGTCCTCCGAGAGTATGGGGTGTCGGGCCCGCTGATACGGGCTGTCCGCTCCCTGTACGATCGGTGCCAGAGTTTGGTCCGAATTGCTGGCAGTAAGTCGAACTCGTTTCCGGTGAGGGTTGGCCTCCGCCAGGGCTGCCCTTTGTCACCGATTCTGTTCATAATTTTTATGGACAGAATTTCTAGGTGCAGTCATGGTGT
The DNA here is from genome assembly GCF_003711565.1 of Takifugu flavidus. Taxonomy (NCBI): domain Eukaryota; kingdom Metazoa; phylum Chordata; class Actinopteri; order Tetraodontiformes; family Tetraodontidae; genus Takifugu; species Takifugu flavidus. Next base: position 16,072,721 of record NC_079523.1, on the reverse strand, counting down.
TGAGGGGATCTGGTTTGGTGACCTCAGGATCGCGTCTCTGCTTTTTGCGGACGATGTGGTCCTGTTGGCTCCATCGGCCCGTGACCTCCAACTATCACTGGATCGGTTCGCCGCCGCCTGTGAAGCGGCTGGGATGAGAATCAGCACCTCCAAATCCGAGGCCATGGTTCTCGACCGGAAAAAGGTGGAGTGCCTTCTCCGGGTAAAGGAGGAGATCCTGCCCCAAGTGGAGGAGTTTAAGTACCTCGGGGTCTTGTTCACGAGTGGGGGAAGAATGGAGCGGGAGATCGACAGGCGGATCGGTGTGGCGTCCACAGTAATGCGGACTCTGCACCGGTCCGTTGTGGTGAAGAGAGAGCTGACCCGAAAGGCGAAGCTTTTAATTTACCGGTCGATCTTCGTTCCTACCCTCACCTATGGTCATGAGCTTTGGGTCATGACCGAAAGAACAAGATCACGGGTACAAGCGGCTGAAATGAGCTTCCTCCGTAGGGTGGCTGGGCTCTCCCTTAGAGATAGGGTGAGAAGCTCTGCCATCCGGGAGGAGCTCGGAGTAGAGTCGCTGCTCCTCCGCGTTGAGAGGAGCCAGATGGGGTGGCTTGGGCATCTAGTCAGGATGCCCCCTGGACGCCTCCCTGGTGAGGTGTTCAGGGCATGTCCCTCCGGTAGGAGACCCCCGGGGAGACCCAGGACACGTTGGAGAGACTATGTCTCTCGACTGGCCTGGGAACGCCTGGGGATCCCTCCGGATGAGCTGGAGGAGGTGGCTGGGGAGAGGGAAGTCTGGGCTTCTCTCCTTAGGCTGCTACCCCCGCGACCCGACCCGGATAAGCGGTAGAGAATGGATGGATGGATGGAGAAAAGCTGCGGGAGAGTCAAGGTGGGGGGTGAACGCTGGAGTTCAGGGCTGTTTTCCATTTTAGGCCTGGGGTGTGCGGTGCAGATACCTCTGACGTGCACAAAGATCCTGTCATACATGGCAGAAGGTGTGAAAGGATATCACATTACATTTGTACCAGCTGGGGCCATGAATGTCCATCACAAGCAAAGAAGGGTAGGAACCATCCAGATCAAAGGTCAGGCTCAGATGTGTTAGAGTCTAGTCTTGTCTTCGTGCATCATGTGAGACATTAAAATACACTTGCAGGTAATCATGTCGGCTGACCTGGAGCAGAACTGTTAGAAGTCTTATAGTCCTCCCTTATTTCACCGTGGGTTGTAGGCAGGGACACCGT